>NC_030680.2:3829936-4129936 GCF_000004195.4 Xenopus tropicalis | reverse complement strand
CTCTGTTATACAGATAGCTAGAATCTCAGCCATAAAGCAGGGCAGGACTGCTGCTTACAATGGGGGGGGGGGATCAGATAGGATCTGTGCCACTGTGACAGAATGCTCTGTTATACAGATAGCTAGAATCTCAGCCATAAAGCAGGGCAGGACTGCTGCTTACAATGGGGGGATCAGATAGGATCTGTGCCACTGTGACAGAATGCTCTGTTATACAGATAGCTAGAATCTCAGCCATAAAGCAGGGCAGGACTGCTGCTTACAATGGGGGGATCAGATAGGATCTGTGCCACTGTGACAGAATGCTCTGTTATACAGATAGCTAGAATCTCAGCCATAAAGCAGGGCAGGACTGCTGCTTACAATGGGGGGGGATCAGATAGGATCTGTGCCACTGTGACAGAATGCTCTGTTATACAGATAGCTAGAATCTCAGCCATAAAGCAGGGCAGGACTGCTGCTCACAGTGGAGATCTTTTAGATTTCATCTTTCTGAGAAATTCACCCCTTTTAAAAAATTTATATTATTCTTTGAATTGAGGGAGAATTAATGAATAGATCACAGTGTGATTATCTGGGGGTGAGTTCACACTTATCCCTCCCCGTACAACACCTGCTCATTTGTCCCTGTCACTGCCCACTGAGCCGGCACAGAATATTTGTCTTAATCTCCTCGTCTAAATTACCCCTAATGTGCCCTTTATCCACCTACCAGCTGACCTTTAACCCCTAAATCACCATGCTCAGCAAAATCACCCAGAATGGGCAGGAGAAGAAGCTTCATCTCCATTTTGTATGAGCTCGGTGTTTGAACAGGGCAGGAGAAGAAAGGAGTGGCCCCTTGGCTGGGGCCCCAAGCAAAGTAAACATATAAAGTGGGTAAAGGGGTGGTTCACTAGCACCGTTGCAATTGGTCTTCATTATTTTTTTTTTTTATAGTTTTTAAATTATTTGCTTTTCTCCTTCAAATGGGGGTCACTGACCCCGGCAGCCAAACCCTATTGCTCTGTGAGGCTCCAGTTTTATTGGTATTGTTACTTTTTATTCCTTATCTTTCTATTCAGCCCCTCTCCTATTCATATTCCCATCCCTTGTCTAAACCACTGCCCGATTGCTAAGGTAAAAAGGACCCTAGCAACCAGATAGCTGCTAAAATACCAAATGGAGAGCTGCTGAACAACCATAAAAGAATGAAGAACAATTGCAAATTGCAAAATATTTAAAGTGAACTACCCCTTTAAAATGTAAAGGGAAAGCAGACTCTGTTTATATTCTCTGTTGTTCTGGTTCTGATCCAGAGAAACAATGTAGCAGCTGATTAAGAGATGAAGAGGAGAACTCACTTTTGCTCCATTGTTTCGAGAGTCGGAACTCAGGGAACTGAAGGAATTAAAGGGCTATTCCCCTGCTTATATAATGTACAATAGTGCATGGATAGTCTGAAGCGCTGTTGCATAACTAGTCCTCTCTGCCACTATTGCAGGTTATATATATATATATCAACTCCTGACCCTGGGATTACAAAGTGATCCGTCACCTTAACTCTATCCAGGAAACTTGCGAGCGAAGCCAAAGTATTTATTTTATGGGCTGAGAAGGTTGCGCCCGAGGTTCTGTGCGACGGCCCAACTCAGCGGCTCGGTTAGAGGTCCCAGGAAATATGTTTTCTTTAGCTGGAGCGACGGGTCTGAGAGAACCTGGATTACACGTTTATGGGTTCCCAGCATTAGAATCTCATTTGCTTTGGGTCTTTCCTTCGCCAACATCAACTCTTCCGCTTCCAACTTTCTGGTCTGTGGTCGGGCGCCCGAAGATGAGAGGTCAGCCGTCTATCTGCCACCGCAGCCGAGTAAGGGCAGCGCTGTCCTCTGTGGCGGCTCAGTTACAGTGGAACTACAATTCCCACCTCTTCTGGTTATTACAGGGTAACTGGGCCTTGTATTTGCCTTACCTAAAGGGGGGATCACTTTTAGACATCCCTATTCCGAGACACTTTGCATTTGGTTTCCGTTTTTTATTTTTTGTGGTTGCTGGGGACTTCTTTACCTTAGGAACCAGGCAGTGTTTAGAATGAGAGACTGGGATAGGAGTAGAAGAGAAACTGAATATAAAGATAAGGAATAAACAGTAACAACAACAAAAAAAAGAGCAAATGTTTTTGGCTGTTGGGGTGTGACCCCCATTTTTAAAGCTAAAAAGATGTAGAAGAGAAAGGCAAATGTTTCAAAAACTATAACAGATATATATAACAAAGACCAGTTGCTAAGAATGGGACATTCTAAAGCATACTTAAAGTTATTATACCGGCTATCCCACAGCCCCAGTCCCTTCCCAGAGGCTATTATCCCCCCACTACTATAGGCACCATCTCTCCCTACTATACCTGCTATCCCACAGCCCCAGTCCCTTCCCAGAGGCTATTATCCCCCCACTACTACTATAGGCACCATCTCTCCCTACTATACCTGCTATCCCACAGCCCCAGTCCCTTCCCAGAGGCTATTATCCCCACTGCTACTATAGGTACCATCTCTCCCTACTATACTGCTATCCCCACAGCCCCAGTCCCTTCCAGAGGCTATTATCCCCCCACTGCTACTATAGGCACCATCTCTCCTACATACCTGCCTATCCACAGCCCCAGTCCCTTCCCAGAGGCTATTATCCCCCCACTGCTACTATAGGCACCATCTCTCCCTACTATACCTGCTATCCCACAGCCCCAGTCCCTTCCCAGAGGCTATTATCCCCCACTGCTACTATAGGCACCATCTCTCCCTACTATACCTGCTATCCCACAGCCCCAGTCCCTTCCAGAGGCTATTATCCCCCCACTGCTACTATAGGCACCATTCTCCCTACTATACCTGCTATCCCACAGCCCCAGTCCCTTCCCAGAGGCTATTATCCCCCACTGCTACTATAGGCACCATCTCTCCCTACTATACCTGCTATCCCACAGCCCCAGTCCCTTCCCAGAGGCTATTATCCCCCCACTGCTACTATAGGCACCATCTCTCCCTACTATACCTGCTATCCCACAGCCCCAGTCCCTTCCCAGAGGCTATTATCCCCCACTGCTACTATAGGCACCATCTCTCCCTACTATACCTGCTATCCCACAGCCCCAGTCCCTTCCCAGAGGCTATTATCCCCCCACTACTACTATAGGCACCATCTCTCCCTACTATACCTGCTATCCCACAGCCCCAGTCCCTTCCCAGAGGCTATTATCCCCCCACTGCTACTATAGGCACCATCTCTCCCTACTATACCTGCTATCCCACAGCCCCAGTCCCTTCCCAGAGGCTATTATCCCACTGCTACTATAGGCACCATCTCTCCCTACCTATACCTGCTATCCCACAGCCCCAGTCCCTTCCCAGAGGCTATTATCCCCCCACTGCTACTATAGGCACCATCTCTCCCTAACTATACCTGCTATCCCACAGCCCCAGTCCCTTCCCAGAGGCTATTATCCCCCCAGCTGCTACTATAGGCACCATCTCTCCCTACTATACCTGCTATCCCACAGCCCCAGTCCCTTCCCAGAGGCTATTATCCCCCACTGCTACTATAGGCACCATCTCTCCCTACTATACCTGCTATCCCACAGCCCCAGTCCCTTCCCAGAGGCTATTATCCCACTGCTACTATAGGCACCATCTCTCCCTACTATACCTGCTATCCCACAGCCCCAGTCCCTTGCCAGAGGCTATTATTCCCCCCAGTTGCTGTTTGTGGGGTCCCACAGTTTTCAGGGCCCAGATTAATTAACCCTTTCATGGACTCCCTTAAAGACAGCCTCATCTACAAAACTCCCATAATGTTTCAAATATCCCCGAGACGGCGGCTTTGTGCTTGTGTTATTGGCAGTGGAACTGCTCCCTTTAATGAGGGGATCACGTTACCCAGTGCAAGGCCTGAGCATGTGGAAGTGACAAGTGATTGTTAAGCCTCGGGCCCAGACCTCAGCTCCTCACTGTATTTACCCTGGCGTGTATCTGCTGAGGAGAATTACGTCAGACGCAAAACTGCGGCTTTGCTTGCCCTAAATTAGAAAACGCCCAGATTTCCTTTACATTCAATAAAAACATTCTCTGTAAGTAACAAAGAAACTGATTTGAAAGGGAAGATTAACCCCAAATTACCCATATTTTTTTGTGAATACACAATGGAGAACGTTATTGTAGAGCAATTACAATTACAACATTGCTGGTTTTCTTCCTGTAAATGAGCGACTGCTGAATGTATTTGCCCCGTGCTGAGTCGCAACGCCGATGAGCAATCGCCTACTCGTTGCCGAGCGTCTCACTGCCAGGAAACCGTCCTTTAACCCAAACTCGGCACCTCGTGAAACACATTTTGTTGGAAGTCTCACAGAATTCTCCGGGGGTCAGGAATGACATTTATGATCTTCTGATAAAGTGACAGGAGGATTTATGAGCCCAAGGGCTGCGAGAACAAAGGGGGTCGATTTTACAATGGTTTTGGGGGGGCTGATGAGCCGATAGCAGCCAAAGATCGTTGGTTTCCGTGCCTTCGGAAAGGGAATAAACTCCATGAAGTCATAAAAATATTGGCTTTTGTGAGCCCTGACCTTTCCTTTTAAACAACAAAATCCAAAGAGCGAGTTCTGTCAGAATATATTGGAACCCAGAATGTGTCGAATTCCTTCCAGGCCGTTTGCATCAGATCCATGTTGTGTTCTGGCTTGTTTGTTAGTACAACCAAAATTCTGTATCAATAAATGGACATATTTTATTTTCCAGAGGGGTTAAGTTGCATGAACAAAGACCACGGCTGTGCCCACATCTGTAGAGAGAGTCCCAGGGGCGGAGCGTCCTGTGATTGCCGACCCGGCTTTGAACTGGCAAAGAACCAGCGCCACTGTATCTGTGAGTATCAGTACTTGGGCATCATGTGCCATGGCCAAACAAGGCTGGGTAACTGTGTATTGGGCTTATACATATGGGTAGGGGGTGCCATAGTGTTTCCCTTAGACAGTACAGTATGGGGGTACAGCTTATTGTGTGCCCAGAGCATTCCTTCTCTGTATATTTGTATTTATACATATGGGTAGGGGGTGCCATAGTGTTTCCCTTAGACAGTACAGTATGGGGGTACAGCTTATTGTGTGCCCAGAGCATTCCCTCTCTGTATATTTGTATTTATACATATGGGTAGGGGGTGCCATAGTGTTTCCCTTAGACAGTACAGTATGGGGGTACAGCTTATTGTGTGCCCAGAACATTCCCTCTCTGTATATTTGTATTTATACATATGGGTAGGGGGTGCCATAGTGTTTCCCTTAGACAGTACAGTATGGGGGTACAGCTTATTGTGTGCCCAGAGCATTCCTTCTCTGTATATTTGTATTTATACATATGGGTAGGAGGTGCCATAGTGTTTCCCTTAGACAGTACAGTATGGGGGTACAGCTTATTGTGTGCCCAGAACATTCCTTCTCTGTATATTTGTATTTATACATATGGGTAGGAGGTGCCATAGTGTTTCCCTTAGACAGTACAGTATGGGGGTACAGCTTATTGTGTGCCCAGAACATTCCTTCTCTGTATATTTGTATTTATACATATGGGTAGGAGGTGCCATAGTGTTTCCCTTAGACAGTACAGTATGGGGGTACAGCTTATTGTGTGCCCAGAACATTCCTTCTCTGTATATTTGTATTTATACATATGGGTAGGGGGTGCCATAGTGTTTCCCTTAGACAGTACAGTATGGGGGTACAGCTTATTGTGTGCCCAGAACATTCCTTCTCTGTATATTTGTATTTATACATATGGGTAGGAGGTGCCATAGTGTTTCCCTTAGACAGTACAGTATGGGGGTACAGCTTATTGTGTGCCCAGAACATTCCTTCTCTGTATATTTGTATTTATACATATGGGTAGGAGGTGCCATAGTGTTTCCCTTAGACAGTACAGTATGGGGGTACAGCTTATTGTGTGCCCAGAACATTCCTTCTCTGTATATTTGTATTTATACATATGGGTAGGGGGTGCCATAGTGTTTCCCTTAGACAGTACAGTATGGGGGTACAGCTTATTGTGTGCCCAGAACATTCCTTCTCTGTATATTTGTATTTATACATATGGGTA
Source organism: Xenopus tropicalis (assembly GCF_000004195.4). Lineage (NCBI taxonomy): Eukaryota > Metazoa > Chordata > Amphibia > Anura > Pipidae > Xenopus > Xenopus tropicalis. The sequence goes on along the minus strand of NC_030680.2, from coordinate 4,123,814 downwards.
GGGGGTGCCATAGTGTTTCCCTTAGACAGTACAGTATGGGGGTACAGCTTATTGTGTGCCCAGAACATTCCTTCTCTGTATATTTGTATTTATACATATGGGTAGGAGGTGCCATAGATTTTCCCTTAGACAGTACAGTATGGGGGTACAGCTTATTGTGTGCCCAGAACATTCCCTCTCTGTATATTTGTATTTATTCATATGGGTAGGAGGTGCCATAGTGTTTCCCGGACCGTGCCATTGCGCAAATGAAGTTACATTGTTGCCATTTTTAACCCAAGCTCTTTGCTTCTCCTAGAGCTGAATTGGTATAATTGTTACTGGCCTTTAGTATTGAATTTCCCCGGCGAAATGTCATTTTTTGGAAGCCGACTCCGAGCGCCGAAAAGCCATTTCGCAAGAGAAATAAATAAACACTCGGCGTGATAATAATAAGGGGAAATGGGCCGCTGGCGAGCGCCAAGCATTTTCGAGACGTCCGTGAGATATAAACAAGGGCTTCTCGTGTTGGCGCTAATTCTCCTTTTAAGCAGCGCAGTTGAGAAACGACGGGGGTCCTTGGGGGGAACGAGGGAGAAATGAAATAAACAGACGTCCCAGAATGTGTTTCATCAGGGCCGGGGAGAGAGGCCACAAGCGAGGGCGGAATCTCGGGTTTCAGCGCTCTTTACTTGCCCTTAATGAAGGGAGAGGGTCTCATTAGGGAGAAGGGGCTGCAGATCGCTGGCTCTTTGGTCGGAACAGACCCCTTTTTTTTGCTTTTAGTTTCTGCTTCTGAAACGTGCGCGGAATGCGACTGTCAAAACAGTGAAACATATGATTCCCTTTAAACAAACACTTGGGCCGAGGAGCCCGGCTAATGAGGCTCCAGGTAGAATCAATCACCCGTCTGAAGGGGCTGAGGGTGGAGCTGTCAGAAACTCCAGCTGTTGGGAACCGCGCTTCCCAGAATTCATAGCGAGCCGGACAGTTTCACAGCTGAGGAATAAATAAAAATAAAATAAAGCCGGGAATAAGTTGCTATATATTGGGTTTAGGCTACACACTTTGCAACTGATGCGCCGCGGGGCAAAAACCGTAGGGGCACCACCATCACTGTCCTTCCCAGTAGCCAGAGTCCTTCCCAGTAGCCAGAGTCCTTCCCAGTAGCCAGAGTCCTTCCCAGTAGCCAGAGTCCTTCCCAGTAGCCAGAGTCCTTCTCAGTAGCCAGAGTCCTTCTCAGTAGCCAGAGTCCTTCCCAGTAGCCAGAGTCCTTCCCAGTAGCCAGAGTCCTTCCCAGTAGCCAGAGTCCTTCTCAGTAGCCAGAGTCCTTCCCAGTAGCCAGAGTCCTTCCCAGTAGCCAGAGTCCTTCCCAGTAGCCACTGTCCTTCCCAGTAGCCACTGTCCTTCCCAGTAGCCACTGTCCTTCCCAGTAGCCAGAGTCCTTACCAGTAGCCAGAGTCCTTCCCAGTAGCGACTGTCCTTCCCAGTAGCCACAGTCCTTCCCAGTAGCCAGAGTCCTTCCCAGCCACTGTCCTTCCCAGTAGCCACTGTCCTTCCCAGTAGCCAGAGTCCTTCCCAGTAGCCACTGTCCTTCCCAGTAGCCACTGTCCTTCCCAGTAGCCACTGTCGTTCCCAGTAGCCACTGTCCTTCCCAGTAGCCAGAGTCCTTCCCAGTAGCCAGAGTCCTTCCCAGTAGCCACTGTCCTTCCCAGTAGCCAGAGTCCTTCCCAGTAGCCACTGTCCTTCCCAGTAGCCGCTGTCCTTCCCAGTAGCCGCTGTCCTTCCCAGTAGCCGCTGTCCTTCCCAGTAGCCGCTGTCCTTCCCTGTAGCCGCTGTCCTTCCCAGTAGCCGCTGTCCTTCCCAGTAGCCAGAGTCCTTCCCAGTAGCCAGAGTCCTTCCCAGTAGCCACTGTTCTTCCCAGTAGCCAGAGTCCTTCCCAGTAGCCGCTGTCCTTCCCAGTAGCCAGAGTCCTTCCCAGTAGCCAGAGTCCTTCCCAGTAGCCACTGTTCTTCCCAGTAGCCAGAATCCTTCCCAGTAGCCAGAGTCCTTCCCAGTAGCCACAGAAGCAGACTGGTGGGTAATAGGTGACTCAAGCTACCATAGATTGCTAACAATCCTGCCCCCTCATGGTGAGCAATGGAACTGAATGTATGTATTTGTAGGGAAGCTCAGATGGTAGTGCCACTGGTTCACCTTGGAGGCACTGCTGCATAATAAAGCAGGTTTATTTCTATTATTGCTTGTATGACTGGTATGATTGGTATGACTGGGTGGGTGACACTCAGGGTATCAGTTTATGACAGTCAGTATACAGGCAGATACATTGTGACCCTTTGTATTTCAGTGACATGTAACCATGGGAACGGAGGATGCCAGCATACGTGCAATGATACAGATAGTGGTCCAGTCTGCAGTTGCCATCCAAAGTACACTATGCACTCTAATGGGAAGTCCTGCATTGGTCAGTATCTATCTATCTATCTATCTATCTATCTATCTATCTATCTATCTATCATCTATCTATCTATCATCTATCTGTCATCTGTCTATCTCTATCTATCTATCTATCTATCTATCTATCTATCTATCATCTATCTATCTATCATCTATCTGTCATCTGTCTATCTCTATCTATCTATCTATCTATCTATCTATCTATCTATCTATCATCTATCTATCATCTATCTGTCATCTATCTATCTATCTATCATCTATCTATCTATCATCTATCTTATCATCTATCTATCTATCTATCTATCATCTATCTATCTATCTATCTATCTATCATCTATCTATCTATCATCTATCTTATCATCTATCTATCTATCTATCTATCTATCTATCTATCTATCTATCATCTATCTATCTATCTGTCTATCTCTAGCTCTATCTATCTCTATGTTCCTTCTTTTAAGGGCTGTTAAGGATTGACCAACACCCAGACCCTCTGTACAGCTTGAATAACCCAGGGATAGTATTTATCTATCTATATATCTATCTATCTATCTATTTATCTATCTCCTATCTATCCCTGCGATATTCAAGCTGTACAGTGGGTCTGGGTGTTGGTCAGTCCTTTACTGCCCTGGAGTCAGAGCTTCTTGCGTTCCAGAGTCGCAGAGCCAGTGTAGCCTTTGCCTGATTGGGCAGACTGATCACAGACTTGGAGAAGGAGGCACCCATGGTCCCATGTGGTCCTTTACCGCTTGTCCTAGTCCCATGGGAAATTGTTTGGGGTGGGTGCTGTTATTGGGCCCATACACAGGCTGGTCTGTAGAACCTAGGGGCCCAGGAGAGAATGAGAATAATAAGCTGAAGCCCTGGGCATGGGTTCTATATGATGGAGGCTATCACTAGCAGGAAGTGACAGTCTGGCAGAAATGGTATAAAGATATAAAGTAGTAGAATGAGGGGTGCAGTTGGTTATACAGCAGCAGGAGGAACATAGTGGGGCCCACTGTCCATTCCCACAATAAGGAGCCGACTGCCTGGTGGGGGTGTTGCCTGGGGAGACCCCCTCACTGTAGGACCCCATTCTACAGCTTCACATGTATGCTCCCATTCCGTATCCCAAGTGAGCCCCTATGTTTGTCCTGATTGGGTCTTGCAGAGAAGGAGGAACCGGAGAGTAATTCCACCGCTGCGTCGGACATGGACAAGCGAGTGAAGCGGCGGCTGGTAATGGGTGAGCACGTGACTTAGGCCTGAGCATGATGGGATCTAGTTGAACTCTGTCTCCCAGTGCAAGATAAGCCTCCCTCTCTCTTGGCTACTTCAGCTCAGTAATCCTCTGAAGGATAGGCTCATATAGTAATTACTCATTTATGTTCAGAATGAGCCCCATTCGTTAAACACATGATATTAAGATGTATTTATAAACGCCAATGTATTCCGCAGCGCTGTACTATAAGCATAGTGAATAGGCCATTTATACTTCCCCTTTAAAATGCCTTCTGGTGGGTCAGACATTCAAGGATAAAGTTTTCATCATTCATTCTAACAACCAATTAATTGCCTTGTTACTACGGTCAGTCAACCTAGCAACCAGATAACAGCTTCAGTCCCAAACTTAAGAGGTGCAAAGTCAAAGGCTCAATAATACAGACGGAGACAACAGAATTAAATATTTTAGTTACAGACTTTCTCAGATTAACACTTTGCTGTCTTTTTTTTTTTTTTAAAGAAACCTGTGCAGTTAATAATGGTGGGTGCGACCGCACATGTAGGGACACATCGACTGGCGTCCGCTGCAGTTGCCCTGTTGGCTTCACCCTGCAGTTTGATGGGAAGACTTGTAAAGGTATGTCTCTTTGTACTAAAGGGGAACTAAAATGTTCTGAGTATCACTCATGTATTATAAGGGATAATGTACCCCCTACTGTAAATGATAAGGATATTAGCAGTCACTGAGGGGTTCTGTGCCCCCCATATAAAGGCACAAGGCTGCAGGCTGAGTTATACAGGGAACTCTGAGTATCACTCATGTATTATAAGGGATAATGTACCCCCTACTGTAAATGATAAGGATATTAGCAGTCACTGAGGGGTTCTGTGCCCCCCATATAAAGGCACAAGGCTGCAGGCTGAGTTATACAGGGAACTCTGAGTATCACTCATGTATTATAAGGGATAATGTACCCCCTACTGTAAATGATAAGGATATTAGCAGTCACTGAGGGGTTCTGTGCCCATATAAAGGCACAAGGCTGCAGGCTGAGTTATACAGGGAACTCTGAGTATCACTCATGTATTATAAGGGATAATGTACCCCCTACTGTAAATGATAAGGATATTAGCAGTCACTGAGGGGTTCTGTGCCCCCCATATAAAGGCACAAGGCTGCAGGCTGAGTTATACAGGGAACTCTGAGTATCACTCATGTATTATAAGGGATAATGTACCCCCTACTGTAAATGATAAGGATATTAGCAGTCACTGAGGGGTTCTGTGCCCCCCATATAAAGGCACAAGGCTGCAGGCTGAGTTATACAGGGAACTCTGAGTATCACTCATGTATTATAAGGGATAATGTACCCCCTACTGTAAATGATAAGGATATTAGCAGTCACTGAGGGGTTCTGTGCCCCCCATATAAAGGCACAAGGCTGCAGGCTGAGGTATACGGGGAACTCTGAGTATCACTCATGTATTATAAGGGATAATGTACCCCCTACTGTAAATGATAAGGATATTAGCAGTCACTGAGGGGTTCTGTGCCCATATAAAGGCACAAGGCTGCAGGCTGAGTTATACAGGGAACTCTGAGTATCACTCATGTATTATAAGGGATAATGTACCCCCTACTGTAAATGATAAGGATATTAGCAGTCACTGAGGGGTTCTGTGCCCCCCATATAAAGGCACAAGGCTGCAGGCTGAAATATACAGGGAACTCTGAGTATCACTCATGTATTATAAGGGATAATGTACCCCCTACTGTAAATGATAAGGATATTAGCAGTCACTGAGGGGTTCTGTGCCCATATAAAGGCCCAAGGCTGCAGGCTGAGTTATACAGGGAACTCTGAGTATCACTCATGTATTATAAGGGATACTGTACCCCCTACTGTAAATGATAAGGATATTAGCAGTCACTGAGGGGTTCTGTGCCCATATAAAGGCCCAAGGCTGCAGGCTGAGTTATATAAGGTTGAATACAATATAAGAGTGTATAGTTTATGGTTCAGTATATAATGGGGCCTGCGTGACAGAGTAGATTGCATGTCTCTAACACTGTACGAAGCTGATGGGTTTGTGTTTGGCGCAGATATTGACGAATGCCAGAACAGTAACGGTGGATGTGACCATTTCTGCAGAAACACCGTTGGGAGCTTCGACTGTAGCTGCAAAATGGGCTTCAAATTGTTAACAGATGAGAAGTCGTGTCAAGGTACGTGGCTAATTGCTCTCATAATGAATGAGGTGGGGACCCCCCCCCCCCCATGACCTCCCCTCTCACAGCTGGTTATATAGTGAGCGGCTGAATGGCACGGGGCAATGCCCTGGCATGGGGAGTTTAACCCTATACAACCAGCATTGGAGAGAGAGGAACATGTAAGGGATCACGTACACCCTTGCACACTTGCATTTAGTATTAACACTAATATCCCCACCCACAAATACACATCAGCCTTTGTTATAATGCAGCTCTGGGCCTGGGCTCTGCTTTGGGTTCAGGCAGGAACTGTCTGCAAATTAAAGAATTTAGAATAGACAATTCTGAGCAACTTTCAATTGGTCTTCCTTTTTTATCATTTATTTTTTGAATTATTTGCCTTGTTCCTATGCCTCTTCCCAGCTTTTAGATGGGGGTCACTGACCCCGGCAGCCAAAAAACAATTTCTCTGTGAGGCTGCAGAGAAATTTGTTACTTTTTATTACTTAACTTTTTATTCAGGCTCCCATATTCCAGTCTCTTATTCTGATCAGTGCCTGGTTGCTTGGGTAATATGGACCCTAGCAACCAGATATAGTTGGAGAGCTGCTACATTTAAAGCTAAATATTTCAAAAACTACAAATAATAAAAATCTCCTAGATTAAGTTAACTGTTAGCATGTTGTTAGTATGTTAGAATGGCCAATTCTAAGCAACTTTTCGATTGGTCTTTATTATTTGTTTTTAAACTTTTTGAATAATTTTCCATATTCTTCTAACTCCTTGTAGCTTTGAAACAAGGGTCGCTGACCCCGGCATCCAAAAACCTATCGCTCTGTGAGGCTCCAGTTTTCTTGTTATTGTTACTATTTAAAACGTATTTTACTATTCAGGTCCCTCTCCTATTCATATACCTGTCTCTCATTCAAACCACTCCCTGGTTGCTAAGGTAATTTGGACCCTAGCAACTGCTGCTGGAACTCCAAACAGGAGAGCTGCTGAACAAACACTGAAATAATTAAAAAAACTACAAATAATGAAAAAAAAAGACCTATTGCCTTGTGCTTTTATATGGCCATGGAACTACTCAGTGACTTATACTGTATGATATATCCTTATATTGTACAATAGGGGGTAGTTTATTCACTATATAAAGTCATTATAGTAACTGTATTTATACACCACGTGCTCCCTGCTTGATAACCAGCACCATTGCTCTCTTTCCCTGACATCATTGGCCTCTTTTCTTAAATGACAGATGTCGATGAATGTTCTTTTGAGCGGACATGTGACCACACCTGCATCAATTACCCAGGATCCTTTGCCTGTACCTGTGACAAAGGTTATACATTATATGGGATCACCCACTGTGGAGGTAGGAAATGTTTGCTTTTCAAGTCCCATTGCTTTCCAGTTGCTTTAGGGACTGTTACTCGCTCAGCATCAGGGTTTGAGGGTACAGGGTACTGCCCCACAGCCCCACTTCGCAGTTCTTGGGAACCATGACTATAGATATATGGATTTAGCCATGTTATCTGGTATGGGCAGGGCCGCCATCAGGGGGGCACAGGGGGGACAGTCTGGTATGGGCAGGGCTGCCATCAGGGGGCACAGGGGGGCCGGCAATCTTCACTTTTAAAGGGGACCCGGCTGTGCTACCGTTTTCTGACTCACTTGGGCCCCCTTTAATCTATTACAGGCCCTGTCATCTGTAATTGGGGGCACTGTGTATGGGGGCACTGTGTATGGGGGCAATTGGGGGCATTGTGTATGGGGGCAATTGGGGGCACTGTGTATGGGGGGCACTGTGTATGGGAGCAATTGGGGGCATTGTGTATGGGGGCACTGTGTATGGGGGCAATTGGGGGCATTGTGTATGGGGGCAATTGGGGGCACTGTGTATGGGGGCACTGTGTATGGGAGCAATTGGGGGCACTGTTTATGGGGGCACTGTGTATGGGGGCAATTGGGGGCATTGTGTATGGGGGCAATTGGGGGCACTGTGTATGGGGGCACTGTGTATGGGAGCAATTGGGGGCATTGTGTATGGGGGCAATTGGGGGCACTGTGTATGGGGGCACTGTGTATGGGAGCAATTGGGGGCACTGTGTATGCGGCAATTGGGGCACTGTGTATGGGTGGCACTTTTTATAGGGGCAATTGGGGTCACTGTGTATGGGTGGCACTTTTTATAGGGGCAATTGGGGTCACTGTGTATGTGGGGCACTGTCTTTCGGGGGCATTGTGTATGGGGGGCCCTGGCCAGCATAGTGTTAGGGGGGCCCTGATACTTTTTATGTCTGTGTGTCCTTTACACTGATGGGAGGGGCCATTGGGGGAGGGGCCCTGTGATTTCTGATGGCGGCCCTGGGAATGGGCCACCATTCTGCCTAAAGGTGGCCATACATGGGCCAATTTCTGTCTGTCTGACCGATTCGGCAGCTTATCTGCCTGTGTATGTGCACCACCGGTGGCCTTCGATCAACATGTGGCCTGAAGTTGGCCGGTGCTCGGGCAGGTTTGATCTTTCCGTTTAATGACAGTTTTACTCTTTTTCACGTATGTTACACTCGCTTTATCTCGCTAATGATGATTGTTTTTTTTTTAACAGACATTAATGAATGCAGCATCAACAATGGCGGATGCCAGCACGCCTGCGTCAACACAGTTGGCAGTTACTTGTGCCAGTGCCACCCTCGGTATAAACTTCACTGGAACAACAGAGACTGTGTCGGTAAGAAGCCTCGGCAATCACGGAACTGATAGTTGTGTTCCCTGTCCCCGGCAGCCGTGGGGTTAATACATACATGATACACACGTGTAACCGGCACGGACTGTACATATGTGCAGCTCCGTGTTGCCTAATTGTGTTTAATTGTGATTGTTTCACTGGTCAAAAACAGGAGATACTTTATATTTGCAACTATTGTTTCTTCCTTTATTTTGTCTCTTTTATATTTTGCTGGAAACATGCGTGTGCGGCGCCCAATCACAGATGCATGTCCCGCATTAACTGCTGGTGCTGCCTGCAAAGCATTATGGGTCATGTTTACTAATATTTGCTTGCAGTGACTTGCATGAGGTGCTTGCATTGACTCCTTGCGGTGACTTTTCTCAGTCATTGCTCGTAATTAGGGATGCACTGAATCCGCCATTTTAGGATCCGGCCGAACCGGATAATAGATTCGGCCAAATACCAAACCGAATGTTAACCCTAACCCGCGGAAGGGTTAAAGAGAACCGCACGCAACTATCGTGTTTATGTGGCAAAAAGTCAGAGGGTTCTGGTTTTGACCCGGAGAGCCTGGTTTTCCGAAGGGCTGTCCGGGTCAAAACCCCCCAGGAAAACCGGGCAGGACTCAATGAGATTGATGTCATAGCCTCACCCAGTGATGCAATTGCCCTGTCCCATTCCCCAACCCCACGACATCACAGCCCCGCCTCTTCTCTGCCCCCATGAGGTCACCGCCCTGGCAAAAAAAGCCGACAGAGGTGGAAATTCTACCAGAGGTTGGATTTGGCCGAATCCAAATCCTGCAGCAAAAGGCAAAATCTTGGCAGAACCCTGAACAAATGCTGGATTCTGTGCATCTATACATGAAATAGGGTTGCTATTATGACCAGTTCTCATAGTAACGGCCTTGCTAATCGCTAAGTCAGGGCCAGTCATTCTAAGACTTAGAGCCAAATGCCCCTTGTTGCTTCCCAAAAAGCTCTATATACGTTTATCATTATCCAGGAAACCAGAGCTAATGTAGAACTACAATTCCCAGCCTGCCCAGCACTTCCTGAACTGGACGTCCAAGTTCTCCGCAACAATCCCACTTTATAACCAGTCGCTTGCGCTTACTACTGATAATTCTGTTTTATTCCATTTAGAGGTAGAGAGCGCCCCTCCCGCTTTTGTATCGCCAAAAGCCATTCTGCGTTGTGTTAAGAATGGTGGGAATGAAAGGTGTTTCCTAAGCTGCCAGTCTGATGTTCATTCTGTTCCTGGTGAGTATCGAACCCGTGCCCTAAACATCGGGAACTAGTGCCATAAACATCGGGAACTAGTGCCATAAACATCGGGAACCCATGCCATAAACATCGGGAACTAGTGCCATAAACATCGGGAACCCGTGCCATAAACATTGGGAACCCGTGCCATAAACATCGGGAACTAGTGCCATAAACATCGGGAACTAGTGCCATAAACATCGGGAACCCGTGCCATAAACATCAGGAACTAATGCCATAAACATCGGGAACCCATGCCATAAACATTGGGAACCCGTGCCATAAACATCGGGAACTAGTGCCATAAACATCGGGAACCCGTGCCATAAACATCGGGAACTAGTGCCATAAACATCAGGAACCCTTGCCATAAACATTGGGAACCCGTGCCATAAACATCGGGAACCTGTGCCATAAACATCGGGAACCCGTGCCATAAACATCGGGAACCCGTGCCATAAACATCGGGAACTAATGCCATAAACATCGGGAACCCGTGCCATAAACATCGGGAACCCGTGCCATAAACATCGGGAACCCGTGCCATAAACATCGGGAACCCGTGCCATAAACATGGGGAACCCGTGCCATAAACATCGGGAACCTGTACCCGCATCGGCTCTTTGATGCGGTCCCCGAACCGACTGCACCTATTACCGTCATTCTAATTCGATCGTTTGGCCCCAGGGCACAAACAGCCCCCCCCCAGCCCAATAAATAGTGACTGTCTGTGGCACCTTACAGCCCCCCCGGCATTCCCAGTACCCAGAGGCACAAACAGCCCCCCCAGCCCAATAAATAGTGACTGTCTGTGGCACCTTACAGCCCCCCCGGCATTCCAGTACCCAGAGGCACAAACAGCCCCCCCAGCCCAATAAATAGTGACTGTCTGTGGCACCTTACAGCCCCCCTGGCATTCCCAGTACCCAGAGGCACAAACAGCCCCCCCAGCCCAATAAATAGTGACTGTCTGTGGCACCTTACAGCCCCCCCTGGCATTCCCAGTACCAGAGGCACAAACAGCCCCCCCAGCCCAATAAATAGTGACTGTCTGTGGCACCTTACAGCCCCCCCTGGCATTCCCAGTACCCAGAGGCTTAAACAGCCCCCCAGCCCAATAAATAGTGACTGTTCTGTGGCACCTTACAGCCCCCCCTGGCATTCCCAGTACCCAGAGGCACAAACAGCCCCCCCCAGCCCAATAAATAGTGACTGTCTGTGGCACCTTACAGCCCCCCTGGCATTCCCAGTACCCAGAGGCACAAACAGCCCCCCCCAGCCTAATAAATAGTTGACTGTCTGTGGCACCTTACAGCCCCCCTGGCATTCCCAGTACCCAGAGCACAAACAGCCCCCCCCAGCCCAATAAATAGTGACTGTCTGTGGCACCTTACAGCCCCCCTGGCATTCCCAGTACCCAGAGGCACAACAGCCCCCCCCAGCCCAATAAATAGTGACTGTGGCACCTTAAGCCCCTGGCATCGCAGTACCAGGCCAACAGCCCCCCAGCCCAATAAATAGTGACTGTCTGTGGCACCTTACAGCCCCCCTGGCATTCGCAGTACCCAGAGGCACAAACAGCCCCCCCAGCCCAATAAATAGTGACTGTCTGTGGCACCTTACAGCCCCCCTGGCATTCCCAGTACCCAGAGGCACAAACAGCCCCCCCCCCAGCCCAATAAATAGTGACTGTCTGTGGCACCTTACAGCCCCCCCTGGCATTCCCAGTACCCAGAGGCACAACAGCCCCCCCAGCCCAATAAATAGTGACTGTCTGTGGCACCTTACAGCCCCCCCTGGCATTCCCAGTACCCAGAGGCTTAAACAGCCCCCCCAGCCCAATAAATAGTGACTGTCTGTGGCACCTTACAGCCCCCCTGGCATTCCCAGTACCCAGAGGCACAAACAGCCCCCCCCCAGCCTAATAAATAGTGACTGTCTGTGGCACCTTACAGCCCCCCTGGCATTCCCAGTACCCAGAGGCACAAACAGCCCCCCCAGCCCAATAAATAGTGACTGTCTGTGGGCACCTTACAGCCCCCCTGGCATTCCCAGTACCCAGAGGCACAAACAGCCCCCCCCAGCCCAATAAATAGTGACTGTCTGTGGCACCTTACAGCCCCCCTGGCATTCGCAGTACCCAGAGGCACAAACAGCCCCCCCAGCCCAATAAATAGTGACTGTCTGTGGCACCTTACAGCCCCCCTGGCATTCCCAGTACCCAGAGGCACAAACAGCCCCCCCCCAGCCCAATAAATAGTGACTGTCTGTGGCACCTTACAGCCCCCCTGGCATTCCCAGTACCCAGAGGCACAAACAGCCCCCCCAGCCCAATAAATAGTGACTGTCTGTGGCACCTTACAGCCCCCCCTGGCATTCCCAGTACCCAGAGGCACAAACAGCCCCCCCCAGCCCAATAAATAGTGACTGTCTGTGGCACCTTACAGCCCCCCTGGCATTCCCAGTACCCAGAGGCACAAACAGCCCCCCAGCCCAATAAATAGTGACTGTCTGTGGCACCTTACAGCCCCCCTGGCATTCCCAGTACCCAGAGGCACAAACAGCCCCCCCAGCCCAATAAATAGTGACTGTCTGTGGCACCTTACAGCCCCCCTGGCATTCCCAGTACCCAGAGGCACAAACAGCCCCCCCAGCCTAATAAATAGTGACTGTCTGTGGCTCCTTCCCCAGCATATTTACCACCCGTGGATAACACCCACCCCGTGGGCCATAGCCCTTAGCAACTCAAAATAAAACATGAAATATCTCAAAAACCCTAAGAAACCAATGGGCGCAGTGAATTTATTTTTGTCACAGTGACTGTTCCCCTTTAATTACAACGTAGCACCCGTCTCATGATCTGACGCCTTCTCTCCTATAGGGCTGCACGATGCTTTCAGCCTCACCTGTGGATCTCCTGTGCCTCTCAGGTCCCAAAATGGGAGAAATAACGAATCGCTTAATGCAGGTAATGAGGTCTGGGTTTGGGGTGGGTTTGCCCACTGGGACCTTAATAGAACTCCCTTCTGTTGCTCCTTGAGGGTGGCCCTGTTTTGTATAGCAGGGGGGCTCTACCAGTATTATATAAATGAAAATACCCCCTTCCCCATGTTGCCCTGGGCACCTCCATACCCCATTGCCCTTGCCTTCCCATTCATTAGCATTCAGCATCGGCGCAGGTTAACTAAACGACACTCTAATTGCCTGGCACCTTGGAGAGGGGTAACCAGTATAAATATTATATAAAGTACTATTGTTTTGGGAAAGAATGATATTCGACTTGTATATATAATATAAATAATGCTAAATATAGTGAATAAAGGACCCCCTTGGCCTCGTGCTTTTATACAGGTCATTGGAACTCCAAGGTGACCTGGGTCAGACTGGGCCACCGGGAAAAACCCCCGGTGGCCCACACCCAATCCCTGTTGCTGCTTTCCCTGGCCGCCGATATCCTCCCCTGGCCCCTGCAGGGGGTTATGGGGGTGTGGCGGGGGCCCCTGCAGGGATGCAGGTGATGCTGGCGGGGGGGGGGGCACCTTGGGTGGGGTGGCAGCCCGATGAGCCCTGCACCCCCCAGTCCGATCCTGGAGGTGAAATTTTTTCAACAGGGGGTACTTCATTTAATATAATATACAAGTTTCAGTGAGTCATGTGACAGAAATGACATCACTAAGCTCCGATTATAACTGATGACATCACTAAGCACCGTTTATAAGGATATCATTTACAGTTGCTGAATAAAATACAACAATAAATCTGTGTAGTGAAGTGTCTGCTCTTAATATATTCTAACAGAATCACACAATCTGGGTCAGGCTTTATTTCCCCTTTAAGAAGATTACGTTTTAGGCAGAATACAGACAGCTTGCCCAGATCTGTTTTATAGTGGAAAGAAGTTTTCCGCTGTGAGACCCAAGAGATTTATTAGGCCCCTCTCCGGCAATTCATATACCCATGGAAACCCCTTCCTATGTGACCTACAGTCCGATTGGTCCCAGAATGCAGCCAGTAGAACCCCTATGGGGGGGCGTGGCCTGAAACCCAAAACCGATCAAACTGTAAAATTCTTATTTAGAAAATGACTTTTCCAGACATTGATTTTGAGTCAGAAATAAATTATCGGCCGTGTTTTGCAGATGTGGCGACAGTCAGAACAAGCACGACGTTCAAAGTCACCGAGGGAACGTGCCGAGTGAGGAGGTCGGATCTGAACCAGGATTTCTCCCAGCAGAAAGGATCAGGTAGGAACAAGCGTGGGATTCAGCCCCGTCGCTAATTATTATTTGTACAAGGCAGTGAGTCTGAATTCCCCGTCTGTCTGACCCGGCGCGGAGTCTCAGAACCTCTCTGTGCCAATGTAACTACTGAGCAAACAGTCTGTCTCTCCCACCGCTGCACTGCTGCTCCTGACTGTAAGGCATAGTTACCAAAACTGTCAGAGCCGGCATTGCCCTATTACATTTGTATGGGGGAGAGGATTTGGGCCAGAACAATTCTGCACTATGGCATAGTTACAATTCTAACCAAATTGCACCTTATGAATACACCTAGGGGGAGTGTTTATCATAGTGTGTAAGCCAGCATCAACGGGGATGTCGCCCATAGCAACCAATCAGATCTTTGCTTTTGTTGGCGACCCTTATTGGTTGCTATGAGCAACATCACCGGTGATGTTGGCTTACACACTGTGATAAATATGCCCCCTAATGTACTGACAGGAACTTTGGTTGAGACAGACAAAATGTCTGCTATGGGGCATATTTATTATAGTGTGAATGCCAACATCACTGGTGATGCTGCCCGTAGCAACCAATCAGATTTTTGCTTTTTTCTAACTTGTAGGTGACTGTTAAAATTTAATTGCTGATTGGTTGCTACGGGCAACATCAAGGGTGATGTTGGATTATGCACTATAATAAATATGCCCCTATATGAGAGCAGTGTACTAGTATTTAGCCAGCCTCTTACTTGGCTACATGGGATACCGAACCAGGACCGCATTGACCCAATCTATATCTGTCCATATTGGTCGGGTAGGCACCCATTGATTATTATGCCCCTAAAATCCCATAGAAAATAGAGGGTGGCGTAGTTCCACTCTCCGCATGTTTGGCAAGATCTAATTTTACTTTTTGACTAATAAGCCCCAATGTGGTACCTGTAGTCTAGACCAGCAGTGCACAGAATACCAAGTGACAGTGACACACTGCTTTCAGTAGTAATTACATTTAGAAATATATTTAAAAGGAAAGGGAAAAAGTATTTACTGTATATTGGGGAGATGTTTTTTCATTATGCAGAATTGTCTGGGTTTACTTCCCCTTTAAAATATTTTATTGACGGAGTAAATAACCGTATCGTCCCAAAGTTGTTAATTAGTGTATAAATAATGATGCCTTTCTGTTAAGTGGCACATTGTTCTGCCCCAGGAACGGGAGGATTTAGGGAAAATTACTGGGTATAAAGAATCCTCCATTTACCCTGGGCCCCCCCCCCCTGGGATTTACTGGTTCCTTGTAATGAGCAGGGTGCTGCACCCACATGATAAACCTTATACTCCACTGGCAATTACATGGGATTTCATAGTCTGCTGCCCAAACATATAATAATAAATCCACTGTCGGGAATGAAATTATAGTCTTTATATGATACAGGTTTGTGCTTATTTACTGAAAACAGAGTCTCCCAATCATAATACCTACAGTTAAAGATGAAAAAATATTGTATCAGGAGTCAGAACCAGCAGTGCAGACAAGAGAAAGTGACAGACACAGTGACAGTTACACATAACTATAAACCCAGTGAGAATGAGGAATGAATGGGTATTGGGGAGTTGTATCAGGAGTCAGAACCAGCAGTGCAGGGAAAGGAAAGGGACAGACACAGTGACAGTTACACATAACTATAAACCCAGTGAGAATGAGGAATGAATGGATATTGGGGAGTTGTATCAGGAGTCAGAACCAGCAGTGCAGGGAAGGGAAAGGGACAGACACAGTGACAGTTACACATAACTATAAACCCAGTGAGAATGAGGAATGAATGGATATTGGGGAGTTGTATCAGGAGTCAGAACCAGCAGTGCAGAGAAGGGAAAGGGACAGACACAGTGACAGTTACACATAACTATAAACCCAGTGAGAATGAGGAATGAATGGGTATTGGGGAGTTGTATCAGGAGTCAGAACCAGCAGTGCAGGGAAGGGAAAGGGACAGACACAGTGACAGTTACACATAACTATAAACCCAGTGAGAATGAGGAATGAATGGGTATTGGGGAGTTGTATCAGGAGTCAGAACCAGCAGTGCAGGGAAGGGAAAGGGACAGACACAGTGACAGTTACACATAACTATAAACCCAGTGAGAATGAGGGATGAATGGATATTGGGGAGTTGTATCAGGAGTCAGAACCAGCAGTGCAGGGAAGGGAATGGGACAGACACAGTGACAGTTACACATAACTATAAACCCAGTGAGAATGAGGAATGAATGGGTATTGGGGAGTTGTATCAGGAGTCAGAACCAGCAGTGCAGGGAAGGGAATGGGACAGACAGACACAGTGACAGTTACACATAACTATAAACCCAGTGAGAATGAGGAATGAATGGGTATTGGGGAGTTGTATCAGGAGTCAGAACCAGCAGTGCAGGGAAGGGAAAGGGACAGACACAGTGACAGTTACACATAACTATAAACCCAGTGAGAATGAGGAATGAATGGATATTGGGGAGTTGTATCAGGAGTCAGAACCAGCAGTGCAGGGAAGGGAAAGGGACAGACACAGTGACAGTTACACATAACTATAAACCCAGTGAGAATGAGGAATGAATGGATATTGGGGAGGTGTATCAGGAGTCAGAACCAGCAGTGCAGGGAAGGGAAAGGGACAGACACAGTGACAGTTACACAGGCTCTATGTGTCGGATCTGTTTGCTCACACAGAGAAACACAATGTGCTGTACGAGAGATTCTGCTTTGTGAATATAACGTGCAGGAGCAGGGCCGGCGCCGGACAGAAGGGAGCGGCCAAGGAAACCTTTCTCACTGCCGAATTTGAGGCTGAATTAAACTACAAGGAGGTGACAGGTTGGTCCGTAGCCCCTCCCCCTCAATCACACATTAACCCCTCGCTTCCTAAACCTTTCCTGCTGCTTCTCTGCAAATAAGTATCTCCTGTTTTGTTGTCATTTGGTGGTTTGGAACAAACAAATCACGGGTAAGACGTGCTGGTGTATATGTGTTCCGTGTACATGGAAAGGGTTAAAGACATATCTGGAAAGGGTTCACTTTGCCTTTAGTGTAGGGGGCACGGTTGCTGAATGCCGCTCTGTTTGGGACCCCCCTTTAGACTCCTGCAGCTTCACGTGCGCCCGGAGGAAAGCGGAGAAACGGATGCGCAAGACGTTCCGGACGTTACGCAAAGCCATCAGCAAGCAGCAGTTCCACGCCCGCCTCTCCGGGAAGGAGCTCGACGTCGGCAAAAAGTCCTCCAGGCAGTCGGATTCACAGGAGATGTGTGGCACAGGGCAAGTACGAGTGGACGGCAAATGTGGTAAGGCAATGGGCCAGCGCTGGGTGGGAGTGGTCAGTGCTACGGCGCAAGTAATAGGGGGCGTGGCTTAATGTGCGCTCATGGGAGCTGCCATGTTTAATCCCCATGTATAGATTATTGTTTCTCCAGAGCAACTCTTCTCTGTGTATATCTGCCCTGTATCACCTTCCTCTCTGTCTGGGCAGGGTCCCTCTGTGTCTCCCCATTCTGTATGTGCCCCTCAGCCCCCCCTCTGTCTGGGCAGGGTCCCTCTGTGTCTCCCCATTCTGTATGTGCCCCTCAGCCCCCCCTCTGTCTGGGCAGGGTCCCTCTGTGTCTCCCCATTCTGTATGTGCCTCTCAGCCCCCCCTCTGTCTGGGCAGGGTCCCTCTGTGTCTCCCCATTCTGTATGTGCCCCTCAGCCCCCCCTCTGTCTGGGCAGGGTCCCTCTGTGTCTCCCCATTCTGTATGTGCCCCTCAGCCCCCCCTCTGTCTGGGCAGGGTCCCTCTGTGGCTCCCCATTCTGTATGTGCCCCCCCTCTGTCTGGGCAGGGTCCCTCTGTGGCTCCCCATTCTGTATGTGCCCCCCCCTGTCTGGGCAGGGTCCCTCTGTGGCTCCCCCTACTTTCCCTTTAATTACAAGTTATTAGGTGCTGTCTTTTCTCACTTTTCTCTGGGTAAAAGCGCAGAACAAACCCCCTAATTCAGCCTGACGGCCGGTGCGGCTCTGGGACAGACTCACACACTGATCTCGCTGTTCAGTTTCAATAATCCGTCACGGTGTTTAGACCCCTATTAGATACAATCTGACCCCTCTCTTGTACACCTTGGAGAGGAAGCCATTAATCACCCAGAGCTGACGTGTAAGTGCCCGAAACAAAGTAACAACCTGGGGGGAACCTAAATACCCCTGTAACATTGTATCAGTGCGACCTGGGGGGGTCAGTACAGCCTCGGGGTGTTATTGTTAGTCTGTATAAGTACTGTATTGTCCCGTCTGAGGGAAACCGTACTGTACTGTCTAAGGGAAACACTATGGCACCCCCTACCCATATGTATAAATACAAATATACAGAGAAGGAATGTTCTGGGCACACAATAAGCTGTACCCCCATACTGTACTGTCTAAGGGAAACACTATGGCACCTCCTACCCATATGTATAAATACAAATATACAGAGAAGGAATGTTCTGGGCACACAATAAGCTGTACCCCCATACTGTACTGTCTAAGGGAAACACTATGGCACCCCCTACCCATATGTATAAATACAAATATACAGAGAAGGAATGTTCTGGGCACACAATAAGCTGTACCCCCATACTGTACTGTCTAAGGGAAACACTATGGCACCCCCTACCCATATGTATAAATACAAATATACAGAGAAGGAATGTTCTGGGCACACAATAAGCTGTACCCCCATACTGTACTGTCTAAGGGAAACACTATGGCACCCCCCTACCCATATGTTAAATACAAATATACAGAGAAGGAATGTTCTGGGCACACAATAAGCTGTACCCCCATACTGTACTGTCTAAGGGAAACACTATGGCACCCCCTACCCATATGTATAAATACAAATATACAGAGAAGGAATGTTCTGGGCACACAATAAGCTGTACCCCCATACTGTACTGTCTAAGGGAAACACTATGGCACCCCCTACCCATATGTATAAATACAAATATACAGAGAAGGAATGTTCTGGGCACACAATAAGCTGTACCCCCATACTGTACTGTCTAAGGGAAACACTATGGCACCCCCTACCCATATGTATAAATACAAATATACAGAGAAGGAATGTTCTGGGCACACAATAAGCTGTACCCCCATACTGTACTGTCTAAGGGAAACACTATGGCACCCCCTACCCATATGTATAAATACAAATATACAGAGAAGGAATGTTCTGGGCACACAATAAGCTGTACCCCCATACTGTACTGTCTAAGGGAAACACTATGGCACCCCCTACCCATATGTATAAATACAAATATACAGAGAAGGAATGTTCTGGGCACACAATAAGCTGTACCCCCATACTGTACTGTCTAAGGGAAACACTATGGCACCTCCTACCCATATGTATAAATACAAATATACAGAGAAGGAATGTTCTGGGCACACAATAAGCTGTACCCCCATACTGTACTGTCTAAGGGAAACACTATGGCACCCCCTACCCATATGTATAAATACAAATATACAGAGAAGGAATGTTCTGGGCACACAATAAGCTGTACCCCCATACTGTACTGTCTAAGGGAAACACTATGGCACCTCCTACCCATATGTATAAATACAAATATACAGAGAAGGAATGTTCTGGGCACACAATAAGCTGTACCCCCATACTGTACTGTCTAAGGGAAACACTATGGCACCTCCTACCCATATGTATAAATACAAATATACAGAGAAGGAATGTTCTGGGCACACAATAAGCTGTACCCCCATACTGTACTGTCTAAGGGAAACACTATGGCACCCCCTACCCATATGTATAAATACAAATATACAGAGAAGGAATGTTCTGGGCACACAATAAGCTGTACCCCCATACTGTACTGTCTAAGGGAAACACTATGGCACCCCTACCCATATGTATAAATACAAATATACAGAGAAGGAATGTTCTGGGCACACAATAAGCTGTACCCCCATACTGTACTGTCTAAGGGAAACACTATGGCACCTCCTACCCATATGTATAAATACAAATATACAGGGAAGGAATGTTCTGGGCACACAATAAGCTGTACCCCCATACTGTACTGTCTAAGGGAAACACTATGGCACCCCCTACCCATATGTATAAATACAAATATACAGAGAAGGAATGTTCTGGGCAAACAATAAGCTGTACCCCCATACTGTACTGTCTAAGGGAAACACTATGGCACCCCCTACCCATATGTATAAATACAAATATACAGAGAAGGAATGTTCTGGGCACACAATAAGCTGTACCCCCATACTGTACTGTCTAAGGGAAACACTATGGCACCTCCTACCCATATGTATAAATACAAATATACAGAGAAGGAATGTTCTGGGCACACAATAAGCTGTACCCCCATACTGTACTGTCTAAGGGAAACACAATGGCACCCCCTACCCATATGTATAAATACAAATATACAGAGAAAGAATGTTCTGGGCACACAATAAGCTGTACCCCCATACTGTACTGTCTAAGGGAAACACTATGGCACCCCCTACCCATATGTATAAATACAAATATACAGAGAAGGAATGTTCTGGGCACTCAATAAGCTGTACCCCCATACTGTACTGTCTAAGGGAAACACTATGGCACCCCCTACCCATATGTATAAATACAAATATACAGAGAGGGAATGTTCTGGGCACACAATAAGCTGTACCCCCATACTGTACTGTCTAAGGGAAACACTATGGCACCCCCTACCCATATGTATAAATACAAATATACAGAGAAGGAATGTTCTGGGCACACAATAAGCTGTACCCCCATACTGTACTGTCTAAGGGAAACACTATGGCACCCCCTACCCATATGTATAAATACAAATATACAGAGAGGGAATGTTCTGGGCACACAATAAGCTGTACCCCCATACTGTACTGTCTAAGGGAAACACTATGGCACCCCCTACCAATATGTATAAATACAAATATACAGAGAGGGAATGTTCTGGGCACACAATAAGCTGTACCCCCATACTGTACTGTCTAAGGGAAACACTATGGCACCCCCTACCAATATGTATAAATACAAATATACAGAAAAGGAATGTTCTGGGCACACAATAAGTTGACCCCCGAGCTTCTTTTAAATAAATAAATGTCCCCGAGACAATGAGAATGGATTTGCGTCAGCTGAATGTTGCCCCACGTGGAGATGGCGGGACCCTCACCTCTTTATTAGGTTCAGTTTGAGCCGCTGAGATGCCATACTGTTTGTCTGGGGAATTCCTTATGTAAAAGCCACAATGTTCAAAAGCTTTTTAAAAGGACTATTTAGCCATTAATCCCGGCTCCCCGCGGGGCTCGCTTTGCATTACAAAGCCCCTTGGGTATTAAAAAAACCAGCTGCCCGAGCCTCAGAATGGGATTTTATTGGCCAGTGGAGACGCATATAAACGCGCGCTATGGTAATGAACTCTCCGAAAGGCAATTGGCAATTTTATGGATCAGGAATAAAAGAGCGACGGGGAATAACCCCGACATTCTTGGCCCCTTTAATGTGAATTTTATTGCACTGTGTTTCTCTCCCTCTGAAAATATTCCTTTATTATTGGCCCGCAATAATAAAAATAAATCTGGTTGCTAGGATCCCACTTACCCTAGCAACGAGGCAACAGCTTAAGTCTCACGCCTTATTCTCCTTATTTCTCAGTCAGCTGCCAGGCGGGGACTTACTATGACGGTGACAAGGAACAGTGTGTCCTGTGCCCTAATGGAACATATCAGACCGAGGAGGGGCAAATAACCTGTGAAACTTGCCCCGGCCCTGAGACCAGAGAGAACCAGAGGACAGCGGGAGCTCGTTATATAACGGAGTGTGTAGGTAATACTGATTCACACTAACATTATAGTAGGGTATTGTGTGCCCAGAGCATTCCTTCTCTGTATATTTGTATTTATACATATGGGTAGGAGGTGCCATAGTGTTTCCCTTAGACAGTACAGTATGGGGGTACAGCTTATTGTGTGCCCAGAACATTCCCTCTCTGTATATTTGTATTTATACATATGGGTAGGAGGTGCCATAGTGTTTCCCTTAGACAGTACAGTATGGGGGTACAGCTTATTGTGTGCCCAGAACATTCCTTCTCTGTATATTTGTATTTGTACATATGGGTAGGAGGTGCCATAGTGTTTCCCTTAGACAGTACAGTATGGGGGTACAGCTTATTGTGTGCCCAGAACATTCCTTCTCTGTATATTTGTATTTATACATATGGGTAGGGGGTGCCATAGTGTTTCCCTTAGACAGTACAGTATGGGGGTACAGCTTATTGTATGCCCAGAACATTCCTTCTCTGTATATTTGTATTTATACATATGGGTAGGGGGTGCCATAGTGTTTCCCTTAAACAGTACAGTATGGGGGTACAGCTTATTGTGTGCCCAGAACATTCCTTCTCTGTATATTTGTATTTATACATATGGGTAGGGGGTGCCATAGTGTTTCCCTTAGACAGTACAGTATGGGGGTACAGCTTATTGTGTGCCCAGAACATTCCTTCTCTGTATATTTGTATTTGTACATATGGGTGGAAGCTGCTGTATTGCTGACACAAGCAGACATCTATATATCATACATACAACATATCTTACTTATAGATACAGAATTAATTCCCAATATCAGATTATAGAGCCCTTTACATTCAGTCCTTTGGCGCATAGTAACTACAGAGACTTTTACAAGGTAACGTCGCCACCTAGTGTTCAGATAAAAATGACTTCTCCCTTATTCTTGCTGGGGCTTTATACAGAGCAGCCTATAAGAAGGATATGCTGTTATTATTTAATATTTTAAAAAGTAAATATTTTCTACAACATTATTTTACATAGTTTTACATTTCCAGGTAAATGTATACAATGTATTGTATTTTTCTCTAAATCAGGGATCTCCCTCTCTCTCATAGGTGTTTGCCCACCGGGCGAGTTCTCCGCTGATGGTTTCAGACCATGTGACTCGTGCCCGCTTGGCACCTACCAGCCTGACGGGGGGCGCACCTCCTGCTTTCCATGTGGGGGCAACCTGATCACCAAGCACCCCGGATCCACTTCATTCCAAGAATGTGAAACGAGAGGTGACTGAATGGGTCTGAGTCTGTTTAGTTTATCGGTGCAGCCGGCAGCAGAGAGTGTTCTTAGGAGTATAGAGAGTCCTGATTGGCTGGCACTCTCTCCCCAAAGTTATATAAAATAGAAGTAGGGTGTTAGTGAAGGAACAGACAGTGTCCTGTTTGGCAGGTATGCATTTGCAATTGTGCCCTCTGTATAAACAACCCCTCCCTCGCCCACTCTGAGCACTGGAGAGGTAGGTTCAATGGCACAGGTATGCGGCTTCTGCCTTCTTAGATAGGGCACAAATAACAGAATTGTGTGGAAATGTCAGTATTACCCAGGAAGACAACCCCCCCCTTCTCTAAATAAAGTGACCAAGTGCAAGGGGTTAGTGTGACTAACATTGCCTTTGTGTAACTGTGCAGTTCAGTGCTCCCCGGGACATTCCTACAACACCACGACGCATAGATGTGTCCGATGCCCCGTGGGCACCTACCAGCCAGAGTTTGGGCAGAATTATTGCGTATCCTGCCCCGGAAACACCAGCACGGACTTCGACGGCTCCACCAACGTGACCCAGTGTAAAAGTGAGTGAGTGATTTTTACTCTTCTGGAGCACAAAGATAAAGCAGGGGTTTATCCCTCCATCGCCTTCACCCCAATATCTGTCCATTGTATCACTCAGTTGCTGCGACTGAACAAACTCACATGTTACAGCGACACCTGGTGTCCATTAGAGGGAATGCAGGTATCAGAACCGACTTATTTACATCCTCTGAGCTGCCTCGTATTTTGTTTTGGTAACAATATTGTGGGCAATTGCTCAGATGGTGGGGTTGAAAGATAAAAATTTGATACCCGGTGCTATAGGATAAGCAGACTCCAACGCCGGGGCGGGGGGGGAAGGGAGGTGGTGCTGTAGGGTTCCATAATTGCCCTGCTGCCCCCTGTCTGACTGCAGCCAGCATCGGACTGGGCCGCCGGTGTACCGGTAAAAAACCCGGTGGGCCCTGGCCCCAGCGTCCCAGATCTGATCCCCCCCGGGCGCTCCCACGACCCATCATCTCCCTTCCCTGTTTCTATTAGGAGCGCTTAGGGGGAGGGGCAGGGGGTCATTGCGGGGGTGCAGGGGCCCATGAGGCAGAAGCCCCAGTGGGCCCTGCACCCCCAGTCCGACCCTGACTGCAGCCGTGGGCATAGAGAGGTATATGGGCCATTGGGCTGAGGAGCCGATGTGGTCCCCGATCTGACAGGGAAATCAAACCTGCCCAATCAAGACCTGGCCAATTTTAGACAAGATATTGGTTGGGTTGGCCTGTTGGGGGTCCCCATACTAGGGCCAAACGATCAAATTACAACCACAGGCACAGACGCTTTTTGACCTAGGACTCCATCAACGAGCCAATCTGCCGGAAAAAACAAACCTGCCCAATCAACACCTGGCCAAGTTTAGGCCAGATATGTCTGTTATTTTACTTTTTCAATAAGGATAAAGAAAAACAATATCTTTGTGCTCTGCTTCTGATACTTTGGTTCAGGAGTCAGAACCAGCAGTGCAGGGAAGGGAAAGGGACAGACACAGTGACAGTTACACATAACTATAAACTCAGTGAGAATGAATGGATATTGGGGAGTTGTATCAGGAGTCAGAACCAGCAGTGCAGAGAAGGGAAAGGGACAGACACAGTGACAGTTACACATAACTATAAACCCAGTGAGAATGAGGAATGAATGGATATTGGGGAGTTGTATCAGGAGTCAGAACCAGCAGTGCAGGGAAGGGAAAGGGACAGACACAGTGACAGTTACACATAACTATAAACCCAGTGATAATGAGGAATGAATGGATATTGGGGAGTTGTATCAGGAGTCAGAACCAGCAGTGCAGGGAAGGGAAAGGGACAGACACAGTGACAGTTACACATAACTATAAACCCAGTGAGAATGAGGAATGAATGGATATTGGGGAGTTGTATCAGGAGTCAGAACCAGCAGTGCAGGGAAAGGGACAGACACAGTGACAGTTACACATAACTATAAACCCAGTGAGAATGAGGAATGAATGGATATTGGGGAGTTGTATCAGGAGTCAGAACCAGCAGTGCAGAGAAGGGAAAGGGACAGACACAGTGACAGTTACACATAACTATAAACCCAGTGAGAATGAGGGATGAATGGGTATTGGGGAGTTGTATCAGGAGTCAGAACCAGCAGTGCAGGGAAGGGAAAGGGACAGACACAGTGACAGTTACACATAACTATAAACCCAGTGAGAATGAGGGATGAATGGATATTGGGGAGCTGTATCAGGAGTCAGAACCAGCAGTGCAGAGAAGGGAAAGGGACAGACACAGTGACAGTTACACATAACTATAAACCCAGTGAGAATGAGGAATGAATGGATATTGGGGAGTTGTATCAGGAGTCAGAACCAGCAGTGCAGGGAAGGGAAAGGGACAGACACAGTGACAGTTACACATAACTATAAACCCAGTGAGAATGAGGAATGAATGGATATTGGGGAGTTGTATCAGGAGTCAGAACCAGCAGTGCAGGGAAGGGAAAGGGACAGGCACAGTGACAGCAATATCTATACATAACTACAAGCCCAGTGTGAATGGAATGGATAGTAGGTTAGTTTGGGGGTGCAGTTCCCCAGTGTCGCTGTAGTTCTGTGATGCCAATGTGATCCTTGTTTCCAGACAGGCAGTGTGGGGGGGAACTGGGAGACTTCACCGGGTTCATCGAATCCCCCAATTACCCGGGAAACTACCCGGCAAACACGGAATGCACGTGGAACATTAATCCGCCGCCCAAGAGGCGCATCCTGATCGTGGTGCCGGAGATATTTCTGCCCATAGAAGACGACTGCGGAGACTATTTGGTGATGAGGAAGAGCGGTAGGTTTTAGTGATTGGTGGGGCCGAAACCCCTGGGACGGGGGGGGGTCGTTGTTTAACGGATACTGGGAAGTATTTGATTGGACATTGTCTTGTTTTTCCCTCCCCAAAAGCTTCATCCAATTCCGTGACCACGTATGAGACGTGTCAGACCTACGAGCGGCCAATCGCTTTCACCTCCAGATCCAAAAAGCTTTGGATCCAGTTCAGGTCGAACGAAGGGAACAGCGCCAAGGGCTTCCAGGTCCCGTATGTCACGTATGACGGTAAGAGAGTGGGTCGGGCTGGGGGGGGCAAATAGGAACCACCTTTGGGTTTGTGATGTTATTATACAGCCCAGGGGCAGATAGAAGGGACTATAATGGCTGCTATATACTCTATATACTGCATTTATATCCCAGCAAGGGTGGAACGTGATGGACGTACGTCTTTTTTCAACCTAACTTACTATGTTACTATGAGCCAATCCGTTTGCTTCTTACAGAAGACTATCAGGAGCTGATCGAGGACATTGTCAGGGACGGGCGGCTGTACGCGTCGGAGAATCACCAAGAGATTCTCAAGGTAATTCCCATTTTATTGCTCAGACTTCTGTTTTATATTTAAACCCCACCCTGATCGTTAGTTAATTGTAACAATTACAAAAACCCAGTAAAGTCTATGTAACAAGCTGGGCACTCAGGGGACGGGGCAGCCATTGGCTCAATAATCATCTGAATGCAAAACAAAAGGTTGTAACCAGAACTGCCCACTAGAGGGAGCCCCTCAGCTGTTACAGCAGTGAGAGAATTAGAACTAAATCAGATCAGATGCCCCTTCTGTCCCTAATATTTGCCCCGGTGTTTTATGTATCTGCCTCAGCCTGGGGTATATCTGGTACAGGGTTAGGGCAAGTTAGGGCTCAATATTGGACCAAGCAAGTGAACCCCTAAGTAGGTGGGTGCCAGAAATATCCCCCACCCATACAGACTTATTTTGATTGGCTGCCTGGAAGATCATTTGCACAGCAGTGTAACACGGCATAACCAGTCCCTCCTCCCTCCGCTATATTTAAGGATTGGAGAAAGACCGGGGAGGGGGACTATGGTACAGCAGAACCCACGTTCCAGGTCCCCTATTGCCCCCACCCACGTGGGGTTTGCTGTATACATAGTGCTAATAATTCTTCTTGGCAACATGTTGCTATGCTTATTGCCCCCGGTAACAGGCATATCTTAGTACTGGTTCTTGTATACCTCAGCTGCCATTGATGTAGTTTATTCTCTGGGGGGAACCAGTAGGTGCAGCCATAGTGTAACCTCACCCCTAGTTGGCACAGCGCCCCCCAGTGGCCAATTCAGTTTTGCTAACGTTGCTAACGAGCATTTACCCTTTACGTTCCAGGATAAGAAGCTCATTAAGGCCCTGTTCGACGTATTGGCGCACCCGCAGAACTACTTTAAATACACGGCGCAGGAATCGCGGGAGATGTTCCCCAAGTCCTTCATCCGACTCCTGCGCGCCAAGGTGTCCCGATTCCTACGCCCTTACAAGTAACAGCTCCGCCCCCCCCCCACCGCCGGGACTTTATCGTAAGAACAACGCGTTTCGCTTATTCGCTGGAGCAGTCCGGCCCACACCGCTGTGTGTATTGTAAATATCCGGATAAACGGACTTTTGCTGAACGCGCAGATTAGTACGGAATATAGAGACGCTTCTGGGCCACGGACCCTGCCCAGTATATAATCCAACCAATCAAATTGCTTCTACGAGTGCAACTGGGATACCAAGATCTCCCAGGATACCCCATGGGCACCTTCCCACCAAGCCAACCCTCCCCATTAATAACTATCAGAACCTTCCTCACTGGGTCCATTAGAACCCGATTCCCTCCAGTCTGAGAGAAGGGGGCGTTTCCCTTTGGGTTTCCGAATGCGACGGCGCAACGGATTGGACCTTTTGGCTTTGGATTTCAGAACCTAATGATTCCCACTGGGCCGGATGGATTTAACTGCAAGAACACTTGGGGCGTAGGAATATTTCCCCTTGAATTTGAATCCTTGGTATCAACTCCCTTGTCTATAGGGCGATAAAGCAGCTTTGGTTGAGTTGGGGGGTCATTATAAGGGGACTCCTTTGGCACTGGTTTCTAGGGTAAGATTACCTGGCAACCAAAGAGTAGATTAAATACCAGAACACAGAACTATTAAAGTGAATATTGCATTCATTATGTGCCCCCCCCTGTGCAAATGGACAAGTCTATGGAGTGGATCCTCTCCCACCAATGAGGGAACTGCCCCGGGGCAATTACAGATTTAGCTCCGGCGCCGAGGAGCTGACACTTTATCCGGGGGCCACACGGACCAATGACTTTGTGATTGTACATAATGTAAAAACGAAAGCTTTTCTAGACTTCATACAGATCGTATCTGTCGGATTTAGAGTTAGGATTTGGGGGGGGGGAGAGTATTTTTGTAGAGTATAAAAGCGCTTATTCCCCTCCCTGGGATTTACTGCGAGGAGCGAGGGAGGCGGCGCTTACGCACGGATATCGCTTTATCCGCTTCCGACCAACACAAACGTTCCCCGTAGGATTCCCTGTTCCTCTATATTCACCCTCCGTATGGAACCCAATGTACCCCCGGCTGGTTTCTACTTCCCTTCAGGTACCCCCAACCTCATTCTTTATGTAATTGGAACTCTGTATATATCTATAAAGAATAAAATCTCAGTAAATTATACCAAAATCTCTCATTTTGTCACCAAGAGAAGGAATGTTCTGGGCACACAATAAGCTGTACCCCCATACTGTACTGTCTAAGGGAAACACTATGGCACCCCCTACCCATATGTATAAATACAAATATACAGAGAAGGAATGTTCTGGGCACACAATAAGCTGTACCCCCATACTGTACTGTCTAAGGGAAACACTATGGCACCCCCTACCCATATGTATAAATACAAATATACAGAGAAGGAATGTTCTGGGCACACAATAAGCTGTACCCCCATACTGTACTGTCTAAGGGAAACACTATGGCACCTCCTACCCATATGTATAAATACAAATATACAGAGAAGGAATGTTCTGGGCACACAATAAGCTGTACCCCCATACTGTACTGTCTAAGGGAAACACTATGGCACCCCTACCCATATGTATAAATACAAATATACAGAGAAGGAATGTTCTGGGCACACAATAAGCTGTACCCCCATACTGTACTGTCTAAGGGAAACACTATGGCACCCCCTACCCATATGTATAAATACAAATATTCAGAGAAGGAATGTTCTGGGCACACAATAAGCTGTACCCCCATACTGTACTGTCTAAGGGAAACACTATGGCACCCCCTACCCATATGTATAAATACAAATATACAGAGAGGGAATGTTCTGGGCACACAATAAGCTGTACCCCCATACTGTAGAGCCTGGGTGCTGTGGGTACAGGGTTTCGCACGTTACAATGCAACTTTTAACAACATGAAGGTTTCTATAGCACAGAGTGCAGCCGCCCACACACATTTATTGTTCCAGATGAAAATATTTGTGTTCAAGGCAAAGCTGTTTGTGGTACAATGGAAACATCTTGTGCATCAAACTCACACTTATATTTCAGGCACCGTCACCAAGGTGGGTTCATTATTTAAAAATAATAATAAAATTTGGAACCCATGGACCCAGTACTGAGCCCCCAACAGAATGTGATGTGCATAATATTCAGTATAATATTGATTTATCTCTAAACCTTTGTAAATGGGACAGATCCTAATAAGTGGATCTGTCATACAGAATGCTCTGTTATACAGATAGCTAGAATCTCAGCCATAAAGCAGGGCAGGACTGCTGCTTACAATGGGGGGATCAGATAGGATCTGTGCCACTGTGACAGAATGCTCTGTTATACAGATAGCTAGAATCTCAGCCATAAAGCAGGGCAGGACTGTTGCTTACAATGGGGGGATCAGATAGGATCTGTGCCACTGTGACAGAATGCTCTGTTATACAGATAGCTAGAATCTCAGCCATAAAGCAGGGCAGGACTGCTGCTTACAATGGGGGGATCAGATAGGATCTGTGCCACTGTGACAGAATGCTCTGTTATACAGATAGCTAGAATCTCAGCCATAAAGCAGGGCAGGACTGCTGCTTACAATGGGGGGATCAGATAGGATCTGTGCCACTGTGACAGAATGCTCTGTTATACAGATAGCTAGAATCTCAGCCATAAAGCAGGGCAGGACTGCTGCTTACAATGGGGGGGGATCAGATAGGATCTGTGCCACTGTGACAGAATGCTCTGTTATACAGATAGCTAGAATCTCAGCCATAAAGCAGGGCAGGACTGCTGCTTACAATGGGGGGATCAGATAGGATCTGTGCCACTGTGACAGAATGCTCTGTTATACAGATAGCTAGAATCTCAGCCATAAGCAGGGCAGGACTGCTGCTTACAATGGGGGGGATCAGATGGGATCTGTGCCACTGTGACAGAATGCTCTGTTATACAGATAGCTAGAATCTCAGCCATAAAGCAGGGCAGGACTGCTGCTTACAATGGGGGGATCAGATAGGGTCTGTGCCACTGTGACAGAATGCTCTGTTATACAGATAGCTAGAATCTCAGCCATAAAGCAGGGCAGGACTGCTGCTTACAATGGGGGGGATCAGATAGGATCTGTGCCACTGTGACAGAATGTTCTGTTATACAGATAGCTAGAATCTCAGCCATAAAGCAGGGCAGGACTGCTGCTTACAATGGGGGGGATCAGATAGGATCTGTGCCACTGTGACAGAATGTTCTGTTATACAGATAGCTAGAATCTCAGCCATAAAGCAGGGCAGGACTGCTGCTTACAATGGGGGGGATCAGATAGGATCTGTGCCACTGTGACAGAATGTTCTGTTATACAGATAGCTAGAATCTCAGCCATAAAGCAGGGCAGGACTGCTGCTTACAATGGGGGGATCAGATAGGATCTGTGCCACTGTGACAGAATGCTCTGTTATACAGATAGCTAGAATCTCAGCCATAAAGCAGGGCAGGACTGCTGCTTACAATGGGGGGATCAGATAGGATCTGTGCCACTGTGACAGAATGCTCTGTTATACAGATAGCTAGAATCTCAGCCATAAAGCAGGACAGGACTGCTGCTTTTACCCCACATCTCTCCCATTTACCCCACCCAGGGGCAGTAAGGCTCATTCCCTCTATTACTCTTAATAACAGAGCTGAATGTTTAGGCCGGACCCTACAGGTTAGAGACAGGGTTAGGGGCCACATTGGAGCTGATAATTGTGTGGGAAATCCCAGTTATAGTCTCACTGACTCCTCCATCCTTTATTTAAAGGGGAAGTTCACTGATATATTATATGGAATAACATAACTACACTGTATCTAGGCTTTCCATGCACTTCACTTTACAGTAATTATAGAAGGCAGGAATTCTATCCGGATATGTTACTCATTGCCTAAACAGTCAGAACAAACAGTGCAGAGAGGCCGCTGATCCCTGAGCATTTGGGCAATTAAAGAGTTAACTCCGGGGCACAATGTTCCAGTGAGATCTGTTTCTGTGGTGCCGGCGCCAGGGTGTTAATTAGTGAGAATATTGGTGAGATCCGGCAGCGGCTCGGGAACAGCTCAAGTGGGAAATGATTAACCCCTTCCTGGCCGGCAGGGGCCTTGGGCTCTTGGGTTTTTCTGTTCTGCAAAAAGCCTGGAAATGGGATTCAGCGTCTCCTCTGTACATTCTATATCCGCCGATACCCCCTTTATCCATCCCCCCTTTATCCATCCCCCCTTTATCCATCCCCCCCTTTATCCCTCTCTCCCTTTATCCATCCCCCCCTTTATCCCTCTCTCCCTTTATCCATCCCCCCCTTTATCCCTCTCTCCCTTTATCCATCCCCCCCTTTATCCCTCTCTCCCTTTATCCATCTCCCCTTTATCCATCCCCCTTTATCCATCCCCCCCTTTATCCATCCCCCTTTATCCATCCCCCCTTTATCCATCCCCCCTTTATCCTCTCTCCCTTTTATCCATCCCCCCTTTATCCATCCCCCTTTATCCATCCCCCCCTTTATCCATCCCCCCCTTTATCCATCCCCCCTTTATCCATCCCCCCTTTATCCATCCCCCCTTTATCCCTCTCTCCCTTTATCCATCCCCCCTTTATCCATCCCCCTTTATCCATCCCCCCCTTTATCCATCCCCCCCTTTATCCATCCCCCCTTTATCCATCCCCCCTTTATCCATCCCCCTTTATCCTCTCCCCCTTTATCCATCTCCCCCTTTATCCCTCTCTCCTTTATCCCTCTCCCCCTTTATCCATCCCCCCCTTTATCCATCCCCCCTTTTATCCCTCTCCCCCTTTATGCATCTCCCCCTTTATTCCCATCCCCCCTTTATCCATCTCCCCTTTATCCATCCCCCCTTTATCCATCCCCCATCCATCCCCCCTTATCCATCCCCCTTATCCCTCTTCCCCCTTTAATCCATCCCCCCCCTTCTCTCCCTTATCCTCTCCCCTTATCATCCCCTTTATCATCCCCCTTTAATCCATCCCCCCTTTATCCCTCTCCCCCTTTATGCATCTCCCCTTTATATCCATCCCCCCCTTTATCCATCTCCCCCCTTTATCCATCCCCCCTTTATCCATCTCCCCCTTTATCCATCCCCCCTTTATCCCTCTTTATCCATCCCCCTTTATCCCCTCCCCCCTTTATCCATCCCCCTTTATCCATCCCCCCTTTTATCATCCCCCTTTATCCATCCCCCTTTATCCTCTCCCCCTTTATCCATCTCCCCCATTTATCCATCCCCCCCTTTATCCATCCCCCCCTTTATCCATCCCCCCTTTATCCATCCCCCTTTATCCTCTCCCCCTTTAGATTTCCCCCTTTATCCATCCCCCTTATCCCATCTCCCCTTTATCCATCCCCCCTTTATCCATCTCCCCCTTTATCCATCCCCCCCTTTAATCATCCCCCCCTTATCCATCCCACCCTTTATCCCTCTCCCCCTTTATCCCTCTCCCCCTTTATCCATCCGCCCTTTATCCCTCTCTCCCTTTATCCATCTCCCCCTTTATCCATCCCCCCCTTATCCCTCTCCCCCTTTATCCATCTCCCCTTTATCCCTCTCCCCCTTTATCCATCCCCCCCTTTATCCCTCTCTCCCTTTATCCATCCCCCTTTATCCATCTCCCCCTTTATCCATCCCCCCCTTTATCCATCCCCCTTTATCCATCCCCCCTTTATCCATCCCCCCTTTATCCCTCTCCCCTTTATCCATCTCCCCTTTATCCTCTCTCCCTTTATCCCTCTCCCCCTTTATCCATCCCCCTTATCATCCCCCTTTAATCCATCCCCCCCCCTTTATCCATCCCCCTTATCCCTCTCCCCTTTCATCCCTCTCCCCCTTTATCCTCTCCCCTTTATCCATCCCCCTTTATCCTCCCCCTTTATCCTCTCCCCTTTATCCATCTCCCCCTTTATCCTCCCCCCTTTATCCCATCCCCCCTTTATCCCTTCTCCCCCTTTATCCATCCCCCTTTATCCCTCTCCCCTTTATCCCATCCCCCCTTTATCCCTCTCCCTTTATCCATTCTCCCCCTTTATCCACTCCCCCTTTATCCCTCTCCCCCTTTATCCCTCTCCCCCCTTTATCCATCTCCCCTTTATCCATCTCCCCCTTTATCCATCCTCCCTTTTATCCCTCTCCCCTTATCCATCCCCCCTTTATCCCTCTCCCCCTTTATCCATCTCCCCCTTTATCCTCTCCCCCTTTATCCATCCCCCTTTATCCCTCTCTCCCTTTATCCATCCCCCTTTATCCATCCCCCCTTTATCCCTCTCCCCCTTTATCCCTCTCCCCCTTTATCCATCCCCCCTTTATCCTCTCCACCTTTATCCATCCCCCTTTATATCCCCCCCTTTATCCTCTCCCCTTTATCCATCCCCTCCCTTTATCCCTTCCCCCTTTATCCCTCTCCCCCTTATCCATCTCCCCCTTTATCCCTCTCTCCCTTTATCCCTCTCCCTTTTATCCATCTCCCTTTATCCCTCTCCCCCTTTATCCATCCCCCTTTATCCCTCTCCCCTTTAATCCATCCCCCTTATCCATCCCCCCTTTATCATCCCCCTTTATCCACCCCCCTTTATCCATCCCCCCATTTATCCATCCCCCTTTATCCATCCCCCCCTTTATCCCTCTTTCCTCCCTCTCCCTTATCCATCCCCCTTTATCCATCCCCCCTTTATCCATCCCCCCTTTATTCCCTTATCCATCCCCCCTTTATCCATCCCCCCCTTTAATCCTCTCTCCCTTTATCCATCCCCCCTTTATCATCCCCCTTTATCCGTCCCCCCCTTTATCCCGTCTCTCCTTTATCCATCTCCCCCCTCCTCCCTTTAAACCATCTCCCCCTCCTCCCCATCACCCCCTTTATCCATCTCCCCCCTCCTCCCCATCACCCCCTTTACCCCTGTTCCCTCTCTTTCTCTTTTTTCTGCCATCACTTCATTATTAATTATTATTATTATTAACAAGTATTTATGAAGCACCAGTATATCCCACATCTCTGTACAACAGACCCCCCTTCTCCCTTTATCATTCTGCCCCTTCCCGCTGCCCCCCTATGTAACAGGGACCCCATAATAACCTAATTGGCAGTTCCATGTACTAATTGCCCCAGAGATTAATTACCAGTTCCTATTGCGATACAACAGCCCATCCCATAGTCACTGAATGGATCGCACCCCCATAACCCACATGTTGGGGCAGGAGCAGCCAGTATCATGTGACGGGGCAGATATTTGGGGGGCGGTAACGCGCATAACGCGCATCTCGGGGGGCAGTTTAGGAGGGGAGAGCAGTTGTGCGGAGTAGAAAGGGGGGGGACAGGGTTCCGGCTGAACCTCACTTTCCCTACTGGGCCCTGAACCAGCACAGCAGTGTGTCATTATACAGCACTTACATAGGGATTACTGGGACCCCCTTACAGCTGCCCCCCCTGTACCCCTTTCGGCTGCCCCCCCTGTACCCCTTTCGGCTGCCCCCCCTGTACCCCTTTCGGCTGCCCCAGATCTGCGCTCAGTATCGCACCGCCTCCTCCTCTGCGCACTCCCCCAGGCACCAGCGGCTCCCAGCGCATCAGCAGATTGTCGGAGCTATATAGTCGCACAGACAGGGCTTGGCGCTGCTCATTTCTCGCTGCTGCTGCTGCTGCTACTGGGGTCTCTGCTGCTACTGGGGTCTCTGTTGCTACTGGGGTCTCTGCTGCTACTGGGGTCTCTGCTGCTACTGGGGTCTCTGTTGCTACTGGGGTCTCTGTTGCTACTGGGGTCTCTGCTGCTACTGGGGTCTCTGCTGCTACTGGGGTCTCTGCTGCTACTGGGGTCTCTGCTGCTACTGGGGTCTCTGCTGCTACTGGGGTCTCTGTTGCTCAGCCGGGGGCCTCACTCAGGAGAGATGTTTTATTCGGGGATCCTCACCGACAGCGGCAGGAAAGACGCGGATCTGAGAGAAGCGGCGACAATTCGCCAGCAGAGGAGGATGAAGCAAGCGGTGCAGTTTATCCACAAGGACTCGGCGGATCTTCTGCCCCTGGATGGGATGAAGAAACTGGGGACCTCCAAGGATACTGTAAGGAGATTGGCACCTTGGGGGGTGGGGGCAGCTGGGCTGGGGCAAAACTCTCTCTCTAAAGCGCTGCCATAGTCTGTAGCGACATAGTCTGTAGCGACATAGTCTGTAGGGACTACAAGAGGCTTGTAGAGACATGAGGGTCCCAAGAGCTCACTATCTAAATGGCCAGAGGAATGAGAGACACAAGTGGGGTTGGGGGTGTAGGATGTAGGAGAAGTTGCTGGTTCATTATTTGGGGGGCAGAGGGGAATTGGGGTGTAGGGGGGGGGGGCTGCTAGTTCATTCCTGGGGGGGTGGTAGTGATTGATGAGGAGGGTGATTTTAAGGGGAGAAGCCTGACCTTGGGGGTTGTACCCTATTGGCTCGTTTCATCCATCTCTGTGTCTGGTTCTTTATAAATATAATTGAATTACAGCCCCCCCGTCTCCCCATTATACGGAATCCCTGTTATCCGGCAGCCCGGGACCCAGTCTGTTTCATATTAACGGAAATATAACGATCCAATCATTGGGCAGAAAGAGAATTGGGGCAGAACATTGCAAAGTGCCACTTTATACTGGGGGGCCGCACTCTGTATAGGGGGGCAGCACTTTATACTGGGGGGCCGCACTCTGTATAGGGGGGCAGCACTTTATACTGGGGGGCCGCACTCTTGTATAGGGGCAGCACTTTATACTGGGGGGCCGCACTCTGTATAGGGGGGCAGCACTTTATACTGGGGGGCCGCACTCTGTATAGGGGGGCAGCACTTTATACTGGGGGGCCGCACTCTGTATAGGGGGGCAGCACTTTATACTGGGGGGCCACACTCTGTATAGGGGGGCAGCACTTTATACTGGGGGGCCGCACTCTGTATAGGGGGGCAGCACTTTATACTGGGGGGCCGCACTCTGTGTGGGGGAGCTGAGTATTCCTGTGGTCTCATGAGATACAGAATTGGGGGGCTGATATATTGGGGGTCTGGTATATTGGGGGTCTGGTATATTGGGGTCTGATATATTGGGGTCTGATATATTGGGGGTCTGGTATATTGGGGGTCTGGTATATTGGGGTCTGATATATTGGGGGTCTGGTATATTGGGGGTCTGGTATATTGGGGGTCTGATATATTGGGGTCTGGTATATTGGGGGTCTGGTATATTGGGGGTCTGGTATATTGGGGGTCTGGTATATTGGGGGTCTGGTATATTGGGGGTCTGATATATTGGGGGTCTGGTATATTGGGGTCTGATATATTGGGGTCTGATATATTGGGGGTCTGGTATTGGGGGTCTGGTATATTGGGGGTCTGGTATATTGGGGGTCTGATATATTGGGGGTCTGGTATATTGGGGGTCTGGTATATTGGGGTCTGATATATTGGGGTCTGATATATTGGGATCTGGTATATTGGGGGTCTGGTATATTGGGGGTCTGATATATTGGGGGTCTGGTATATTGGGGGTCTGATATATTGGGGGTCTGGTATATTGGGGGTCTGGTATATTGGGTCTGATATATTGGGGGGTCTGATATATTGGGGATCTGGTTATATTGGGGGTCTGGTATATTGGGGGTCTGATATATTGGGGGTCTGATATATTGGGGGTCTGGTATATTGGGGGTCTGATATATTGGGGTCTGATATATTGGGGGTCTGATATATTGGGGATCTGGTATATTGGGGGTCTGGTATATTGGGGTCTGACATATTGGGGGTCTGGTATATCGGGGGGCTGGTATATTGGGGGTCGGTTGCTCAGCCCAATGGGTCGGTGGATTTGTAATGGAACCTCGTTAAAGGCAACTCATAAATTCCACATTTCAAGTGACCAATTAGCATATTAATTAGATGCAGCTGCAAATTGCACTGGTGTTTGTGGGGCCCTGAGGGGGGGGGGTCCCCGTGTGTCTGGAAAAGGGGGGGCCCCGGGACTTATTTACTGGGACAGAGGGACTGATGTTCATGGGGGTTCGACTATGGCATCTTCCCTCCTCCACTTGTCTGATCCAAAGCCTCACAGGCCTGGGGTACCCACCCATCTGCTACTGGGGGGCAACTACTGGGGTACCCACCCATCTGCTTCTGGGGGGCAACTACTGGGGTACCCACCCATCTGCTACTGGGGGGCAAGGGAGGGGGGTAAGGCCAAACAGTTGGGAGGGGGAATAGAAAAGGAAAGGAGAGGGGATGAGAGACAGAAGGAGAGAGGGGAAGGGAAAGGGGGTTCGGGGAGTAGAGAGACAAATGGGGGGAGAGGGGAAATATAGAAGGGGGGAGAAGAGGGAGGATGGGGGGGAGTAAGGCCAAACAGTTGGGGGGGGAATAGAAAAGGAAAGGAGAGGGGATGAGAGACAGAAGGAGAGAGGGAAGGGAAAGGGGGTTCGGGGAGTAGAGAGACAAATGGGGGGAGAGGGGAAATATAGAAGGGGGGAGAAGAGGGAGGATGGGGGGGAGTAAGGCCAAACAGTTGGGGGGGGAATAGAAAAGGAAAGGAGAGGGGAGGAGAGACAGAAGGAGAGAGGGGAAGGGAAAGGGGGTTCGGGGAGTAGAGAGACAAATGGGGAGAGAGGGGAAATTGGTAGGGAATCCCATAACCTGACTGCCCTTACAGTAAGGAACCCCTTCCTATGCTGATGGTGAGATCTCCTTTCCTCCCACCAATTAACCCTTGGGGTCCCAGTGGCACTAGGCACACACATTGCTGAACTTTAGCCTGACACACCGGACTCTCCATTCTCTAAAGCAGCCGCACAATATCCTCCAGCGGCGCTTGCTGGAGACCAACCTGTCCAAACTGAGGACCAATCGCTCCACCTGGGCGCCCAAGAATGACGTCTCGGCCCAAAGTAAGAAACAGAACCAGGCGAAGTGCGAGAGTCCGAGGAAGAGCGAGGATGACGACATGATCTACGTCTGGTGTCAGGTGGGTTCCCCAAGAACATTCCATTTGAAATATATAAATATAGATTTACCTTTACCTGAAACTTCTAAAGAGTACCCTGAATTATTACCTAGCCCCCCAAAAATAACCCTTAATCTGGGGCAGCTTGTATTCATTAATTACTGAATGAATTCAACTCTCCGCCACTAGGTGGCGCCGGCATTGAAAGCTAACAGCAGAGAAAACTCTCCGCTAAGATCCTTGGAAAATGGCATTGCTGCAAAGAACTTTCCTCCATAGGCCTGTTAAGGTTCTGATCCGGCAGCTGTTCTGTCCTGGGTTTAGGAAGGAAGGAAATTGAAGAGAGGCCGATATTCGGGTGGAGATTATGGATGAGGAATTGGTGGGCCCTATTAGGGTCGGACTGGGGGGTACAGGGCTCCCACCCCTGCAGGTGCCCCCGCCGGCTGCATCCCCTAACCCCACCTGCAGGGGCCCCCACCCGACGTCCTCCCCTGAGTGCACGTAAATTTAACCCCCTAGGGCCGGGGCCCACTGGGAATTTTTCCGGTGTCCCGGTGGCCCAGTCCGACCCTGAGCCCTATAGTTCTAGTGACTTGGGCTATGGAAGCAGTGGGAACTAAAATTTGTGGGATAGGGGGGGGGCTCCGAAATAATTGCCGAAGGGGTAACATGGCTCCTACATAGGAACCCAGCAGTGAGAGGGTTAAACAGGCCTTCTGGGAGTTGGAAGCCGTCGTTGGAAGCTGTCGCCCCCCGGGGGTGGGATAAGGAAGCGCAGGGATCTGTCATTCTGTCCTGTCTCTTGTATCCGTGTGTCTGTGTGCAGTGCGCCGGGAAGGACGTTAGGGCCCAGATCGACACCTCCTGCCCCCACAGCCTGATACCTGCCCCCTGCCTGGACCGACTGGGGTAAGTGGCTCCCTGGGGGTAAAGTGGGGGTCAGATTATAATCATTGGGTCGCTCACTGGAAATTCTGATTACACCCCCAGCAGGGGGCGCCGAGTGAGATGTCACATTTCAGACCTGTTTCCCCAGGAGCTGACACTCCGTTACTGGCCAATGTCTCACTGATCCGATAGCAACGCCGGCGCCGCTCGCTCCCAATGGGAATCTGGGCCATTTGCTTTCTCATTAACTCATTAATGTCCTGTCGGTGCATCTACTTATGCAAATGAATGCTAATTATATCCCAGGGTGCAATCTGCTGTCAGAACCCAAATACCAACCGAAAGCCTTGAGCCGGCAGCTTATTGGCCCACGTACCCGGCCGGCCCGGGGCCAAACCGTGGCCTAATTTGTCTTTAAGTCCATTCCCAGAATTCCCTGGGGCCCTAAGACTAACATAAAGGCCAACCTTCCCCCCCCCACTATAAAGTGACCCCCATTGGCCCCAGGGCACAGAATCGGCCCCTTGGTCTCAGTTCCCAGGAGCAGAGCCATAACTGGCCAAATGGGCCACTTGGGGCAGCACCAGGGATTATAGTCATGTGACTTGGGTGCTGGGGGAGACTCAAACAACAGGGCAGCTCCGTTAATAAAAATATACAGACAAATCCCACAAGTCCGGCATTGGCTGATGAATTGTCGCCGCCCATAAATAGGCTGATTTCTTGCAGTGAAACAGAATTAAAGGGCAAGTTAGCATTCGGGCTCAGGTCCCTGTCAGCTGGAATATCACTTACATGGAGGTACAAACTGCTCTCCGCGTCCCTGTCCCTTTGTGCCTCACACACTATAATAATAATCCTGCTGTAATGATCTGGGGGCTCAGATTGCGCCCTTTGTTGTACTGTATCGGGGGTGACAGGCAAAGTGAAGCAGAAAGCTGAATGTACCAATTAGGCTTCACTGCAGCGGAAACGCCGCTCTCTGTGGCAGAATGAGGTCACGGAACGGGGTCTCACCGAGAGGCACATTCTGCCGAGAGACACCCCCTCCCTGCCGCCCCTCCTGCTTACTCAGCGTTAACTGGGAATTCTGCGCAGTATTAATACTCAGGTACCTCCGGGGGTGTGAGAGAGGGGTTACTGCCATTAACCCCTCACACAGGGCAAGATGGAGACAGTAGGACAAGATGGAGACAGTAGGGCAAGATGGAGACAGCAGGGCAAGATGGAGACAGTAGGGCAAGATGGGGACAGTAGGGCAAGATGGGGACAGTAGGGCAAGATGGAGA
Source organism: Xenopus tropicalis (assembly GCF_000004195.4). Classification (NCBI taxonomy): domain Eukaryota; kingdom Metazoa; phylum Chordata; class Amphibia; order Anura; family Pipidae; genus Xenopus; species Xenopus tropicalis. The sequence continues at coordinate 4,083,026 of NC_030680.2, read as the reverse complement.
CAGTAGGGCAAGATGGGGACAGTAGGGCAAGATGGAGACAGTAGGACAAGATGGGGACAGTAGGGCAAGATGGAGACAGTAGGGCAAGATGGGGACAGTAGGGCAAGATGGAGACAGTAGGACAAGATGGAGACAGTAGGACAAGATGGAGACAGCAGGGCAAGATGGAGACAGTAGGGCAAGATGGAGACAGTAGGGCAAGATGGAGACAGTAGGGCAAGATGGGGACAGTAGGGCAAGATGGGGACAGTAGGGCAAGATGGAGAGAGTAGGGCAAGATGGAGACAGTAGGGCAAGATGGGGACAGTAGGGCAAGATGGAGACAGTAGGGCAAGATGGAGACAGTAGGACAAGATGGAGACAGTAGGGCAAGATGGAGACAGTAGGGCAAGATGGAGACAGTAGGGCAAGATGGGGACAGTAGGGCAAAATGGGGACAGTAGGGCAAGATGGAGACAGTAGGGCAAGATGGGGACAGTAGGGCAATTTGGAGACAGTAGGGCAAGATGGAGACAGTAGGGCAAGATGGAGACAGTAGGGCAAGATGGAGACAGTAGGGCAAGATGGAGACAGTAGGGCAAGATGGGGACAGTAGGGCAAGATGGAGACAGTAGGGCAAGATGGAGACAGTAGGGCAAGATGGAGACAGTAGGGCAATTTGGAGACAGTAGGGCAAGATGGAGACAGTAGGGCAAGATGGAGACAGTAGGCAAGATGGGGACAGTAGGGCAAGATGGAGACATTAGGGGCAAGATGGAGACAGTAGGGCAAGATGGAGACAGTAGGGCAAGATGGGGACAGTAGGGCAAGATGGAGACATTAGGGCAAGATGGAGACAGTAGGGCAAGATGGAGACAGTAGGGGAAGATGGAGACAGTAGGGGAAGATGGAGACAGTAGGGCAAGATGGAGACAGTAGGACAAGATGGAGACAGTAGGACAAGATGGAGACAGTAGGGGAAGATGGAGACAGTAGGGGAAGATGGAGACAGTAGGGCAAGATGGAGACAGTAGGGGAAGATGGAGACAGTAGGGCAAGATGGAGACAGTAGGGGAAGATGGAGACAGTAGGGGAAGATGGAGACAGTAGGGCAAGATGGAGACAGTAGGACAAGATGGGGACAGTAGGGCAAGATGGAGACAGTAGGGCAAGATGGAGACAGCAGGGGAAGATGGAGACAGTAGGGGAAGATGGAGACAGTAGGGGAAGATGGAGACAGTAGGGCAAGATGGAGACAGTAGGACAAGATGGAGACAGTAGGGGAAGATGGAGACAGTAGGGGAAGATGGAGACAGTAGGGCAAGATGGAGACAGTAGGACAAGATGGAGACAGTAGGACAAGATGGAGACAGTAGGGGAAGATGGAGACAGTAGGGGAAGATGGAGACAGTAGGGCAAGATGGAGACAGTAGGGGAAGATGGAGACAGTAGGGCAAGATGGAGACAGTAGGGGAAGATGGAGACAGTAGGGGAAGATGGAGACAGTAGGGCAAGATGGAGACAGTAGGACAAGATGGGGACAGTAGGGCAAGATGGAGACAGTAGGGCAAGATGGAGACAGTAGGGGAAGATGGAGACAGTAGGGCAAGATGGAGACAGTAGGACAAGATGGGGACAGTAGGGCAAGATGGAGACAGTAGGGACAAGATGGAGACAGTAGGGCAAGATGGAGACAGTAGGGGAAGATTAGTTGCTGCTGAAGAGTAACTCCCAACACCCATTGGCTGCCAAATCTATTCAAACAGTGGTGGGAATGTGGGAGTTGCAGTTGGTGAGTAGGACAGGCCAGTAGTTTGGTGCCAGTAACCCTAATGCACAGTAGATGTTCTGTATAACTACCCCCCCCCCCCCCCCCCATTTGTATTTCAGCCTAAAGGAACATTTCCGATCCTACAAGAAAGAGGAGGAGCCCCCCGCCCTCCCGTACAGCGTGAAGCCCCTCGGGCAAGTAGAGCGCATGGCGGTGATGTTGGGCAACACTACAGTGGAGTGCTCAGCCATAGTAATAGGTACGGTCTGCCTCAGCCAATAGCGGGGCTTGTATCTGTCACATGTTATAACTGAACCAGTCAGGACAAAACACAGAGTCGACGCCAGACTGAGGGTTCTGGTTCTAGTTTGACTCCCAGTCCAGACCTACTCTCTATAGGGGGTACTGGGAGTATCAGCATCTCAGTACTGGACCCCCGGGTAACAGATCAGTATTAAAGGGGAAATTTACCTTCAGGTTCATTTTTAGTATATTATAGAATGTTAGTATGTTATTATAAGTTTTCAATTGGTCTTTATTATTTATTTGTTATAGTTTTTAATTCTTCTTCTGCCTCTTTGCAGCTTTCAAATGGGGGTCGCTGACCCCGGCAGCTAAACCCTATTGCTCTGTGAGGCTCCAGTTTTATTGTTATTGTTACTTTTTATTCCTTATCTTTCTGTTTCAGCCCCTCTCCTATTCATATTCCAGTCTCTCTTTCAGACCACTGTCTGGTTACTAGGTTAAATTAGACCCTAGCAACCAGATAGCTGCTGAAATTCCAAACTGCTGAACAAAAAGCTAAATAACTCAAAAACGGCAGATAATAAAAAATGAAGACCAATTGCAAATTGTCTCAGAATATCGCTCTCTACATCGTACTACAAGTTAATTTAAAAGTGCCCAGTCGGTGTGACCCAGTCCTGCTCGGGTCAGTACATCTGCTCAGTACCCAGCTCTAACCATAGAGGGCGCTGCTGTGCCCCCCGTTCCGACTCACTGCCAATGTAGCTGTCAGGTGATTTTCTGCCTCATTAGGGTTAGTGGGGGGGGGCTCCGGGCAGCAGTGCTGTCAGCACAATAACCCCTTTTGTTCTACATTCTCTCTAGATAATAATGACAGAAATTTCTCACTTGGGCTCCAGACCTTGAAGTCTCTGAAGGTAACGGCGTCCTGTCCCACAGCAGCCAATCCTATTGGCTTTTATTAATCTGCCTGCAACTGAGCCCCAACGGCTGATTGGTTTCTATGTGATTCTCAGTTTGGGCCCGGTTACTCTCTATCCAGTAATTCGTTCCCTTTCCCCCCGCAGTGCGTCATTAACCTGGAACAGAATCAGATCGAAGTCGGACGGACAGAAATCATCCCGTTCATTATCCGAAACACAGTCAGGGAAGATCAGTAAGTTCTTCAGCTGTGCCCCAAATAAGGGATAATGTACCCCCTACTGTAAATGATAAGGATATTAGCAGTCACTGAGGGGTTCTGTGCCCCCCATATAAAGGCACAAGGCTGCAGGCTGAGTTATACAGGGAACTCTGAGTATCACTCATGTATTATAAGGGATAATGTACCCCCTACTGTAAATGATAAGGATATTAGCAGTCACTGAGGGGTTCTGTGCCCCCCATATAAAGGCACAAGGCTGCAGGCCGAGTTATACAGGGAACTCTGAGTATCACTCATGTATTATAAGGGATAATGTACCCCCTACTGTAAATGATAAGGATATTAGCAGTCACTGAGGGGTTCTGTGCCCCCCATATAAAGGCACAAGGCTGCAGGCTGAGTTATACAGGGAACTCTGAGTATCACTCATGTATTATAAGGGATAATGTACCCCCTACTGTAAATGATAAGGATATTAGCAGTCACTGAGGGGTTCTGTGCCCCCCATATAAAGGCACAAGGCTGCAGGCCGAGTTATACAGGGAACTCTGAGTATCACTCATGTATTATAAGGGATAATGTACCCCCTACTGTAAATGATAAGGATATTAGCAGTCACTGAGGGGTTCTGTGCCCCCCATATAAAGGCACAAGGCTGCAGGCTGAGTTATACAGGGAACTCTGAGTATCACTCATGTATTATAAGGGATAATGTACCCCCTACTGTAAATGATAAGGATATTAGCAGTCACTGAGGGGTTCTGTGCCCCCCATATAAAGGCACAAGGCTGCAGGCTGAGTTATACAGGGAACTCTGAGTATCACTCATGTATTATAAGGGATAATGTACCCCCTACTGTAAATGATAAGGATATTAGCAGTCACTGAGGGGTTCTGTGCCCCCCATATAAAGGCACAAGGCTGCAGGCTGAGTTATACAGGGAACTCTGAGTATCACTCATGTATTATAAGGGATAATGTACCCCCTACTGTAAATGATAAGGATATTAGCAGTCACTGAGGGGTTCTGTGCCCCCCATATAAAGGCACAAGGCTGCAGGCTGAGTTATACAGGGAACTCTGAGTATCACTCATGTATTATAAGGGATACTGTACCCCCTACTGTAAATGATAAGGATATTAGCAGTCACTGAGGGTTCTGTGCCCATATAAATCCCTGTATATCGGTCACTCACACAATCTGTTCCCCATTTCAGGCCGTCGGAGGTGTAACAGAGAAGAGCTTCCCCAGCCAATGACCAAAAGGTTCCGTTCGTGCCACACAGAACAACGCGCCCATCGGATCAGGATAAATATTTGTGCCAACTTTGTGTTCCTTTTGTCGCCCCCATTCATTTCTTTGTGCATTATGTGTCGCCGGAGATGTGGGGAAGGAGTTGCATTTTTTTAATAGATACATTTATTTGCTAACTTGAAATATACGTTGCTGTCTGGTTGTTAGGGTCAGGGATCCTGGCAACAAACCCTATTGCTCTGTGAGGCTCCAGTTTTATTGTTATTGTTACTTTGTATTCCTTATCTTTCTATTCAGCCCCTCCCCTATTCATATTCCTGTCTCTCATTTAAACCACTGCCTGGTTGCTAGGGTAAATAAGGCCCTAGCAACCAGATAGCTGCTAAAATCCCAAATGGAGAGCTGCTGAACATAAAACTAAATAACTGAAAACCATAAAACATATGACCATAAAAAATGAAGACCAATTGCAAATTGTCTCAGAATATCACTGTCTTGGTGATAGAAAATGTCAATTTAAAGATGAAACTCCCGACAGCTTCGTCCTACTAAATGTGACTTCTAAGGCAAACTTTCCCTTGAATCGCAAGGTCCTTTCGCGGAGCCCTTAGTAATATATATATATATATATATAAGAGGAATATTTAAGTTATTTTGGGGGGGCAAAGCAGAAACCAAACTGCAATACAGTGGGGGGAATCGTCCCTGCTGCCCCCTATTGGAAGACAAGGTCTATGTAGAACGGATAGGGAGTGTGAGACCCCTACTGGCAGGTATGGGTACAGCGCCGGTTATTACAGACTATAAAGTCAGTATATTCTAGTGTAAGAATTAGTGGTTTATCCTCTGCAAATTCAGCTAAAGTTTCATTTATCGGATGGGGGGGGCACTTGTGGGTATATCTGCCCCTGTATTTATTACATTGTCATCTTCTGTACCATGGGATATACCTGCCCCACTTGCACCTCAGCCTTTGTAAATAACCCCTTATATGCCTTTCATTCAGCGACATAAATATCTCAGTGACCCTATGCAGCCGGGGTTAAAGGGCAAGTTAAGCCAAAAGCGTATTCTCCCATAATCACTTCAGTCTGGATGAGGCCTTTACCTTGTGTTGCTCCAGGTCCTACTGGGTTTGCCTGTTAGTGACCAGCACACGGTGGGACCGGACGTGGCCCCCCAATAAAGATTCCTATACGGGGCCCAATCGTCAGCTTCTCAGGGCCCCTGTATCTCACAACGCTACACACAGGGCACAACCTTTCTTGTTTCATTCATTGTGGGGCTTAAGTTGCCCTTTAACCCTTTTCTGCCCATAAAGCAGCGACATTTGGGCCAGACCACAAAGCACTGTGCCACACTGGCGTGGGACCCGCCATTCACTATAAGGCTACACACACACGGAGCCATTTTATGCCCAAAGCGCTTCAACCCCGTGTGTATGAGCCCCAAGTACAAGCCATCTCTGCGCAGACAATCCGCCTCCTGAGCAAACTGCGAGCATTATTATATATTATATCATATTTATACTGCTACAAATATTTAGGAATTCGTATTTTTTGTAACCTTAGAGCTGTGCTGCCTGCGCTCCTTAAAGGGCCAGTACCTCAATATGCGCAACAAGCTGCATGAACTAAACCATTCGCTGCCTTTACCTCATTCAGATCAGCCAATCAAATTGTAGAACACATTCAGCAGCGGCGCACAGCGATGATGTGTTTCCTATAGGTGGGAAAGGTACTGGGGCTGGGGGGGGGGGGCAAATAGCAAGGGAGGGCACCCCGACACCTCTTTATTTGTTTGATATAATTATATATGTGTATAATGTGCCCTTTGTCTTTGTGGCAAGTTTATTTCTAATAAAGCAAACTTTTAAACTACATGTGTGAAACCTGTGTGTATCGACCGCCCCACCCACCCACCCACCCACTCACCCACCAACTCACCCACTCACTCACCCACCCACCCACTCACTCCCCCCCCCACCCACTCACTCACCCACCCACTGTATTAATTAGGGTCTTCTCTGGGACCAGCATAGCAGCCTTACTCACTGCCACCTCCATAATAGTACAGAAGGAGAAAATCTAATTAATACTGAGAACACCGGGTCATATTCATAAGAGAACTCTGAGTATCACTCATGTATTATAAGGGACAATGTACCCCCTACTGTAAATGATAAGGATATTAGCAGTCACTGAGGGGTTCTGTGCCCCCCATATAAAGGCACAAGGCTGCAGGCTGAGTTATACAGGGAACTCTGAGTATCACTCATGTATTATAAGGGATAATGTACCCCCTACTGTAAATGATAAGGATATTAGCAGTCACTGAGGGGTTCTGTGCCCCCCATATAAAGGCACAAGGCTGCAGGCTGAGTTATACAGGGAACTCTGAGTATCACTCATGATAGAATCAGAGAGTTTATTGTATGGCCCCTTATATATTTATATATAGTGACCCCCCCCCCTTAACTGCCCCCCCCCCCAGTGTAACCAATCCCAACTGGGCCAGCCTTTCCCCATAACTGAGCCCATTCCCTTTATCAGCTTAGTCGCTCTTCCCTGTACTTTCTCTATTTCATTACTGCCCCCCCCCTTATATATTTATATATAGTGACCCCCCCTTAACTGCCCCCCCCCCCGTGTAACCAATCCCAACTGGGCCAGCCTTTCCCCATAACTGAGCCCATTCCCTTTATCAGCTTAGTCGCTCTTCCCTGTACTTTCTCTATTTCATTACTGCCCCCCCTTATATATTTATATATAGTGACCCCCCCTTAACTGCCCCTTCCCCAGTGTAACCAATCCCAACTGGGCCAGCCTTTCCCCATAACTGAGCCCATTCCCTTTATCAGCTTAGTCGCTCTTCCCTGTACTTTCTCTATTCATTACTGCCCCCCCCCTTATATATTTATATATAGTGACCCCCCCTTAACTGCCCCCCCCCCCCGTGTAACCAATCCCAACTGGGCCAGCCTTTCCCCATAACTGAGCCCATTCCCTTTATCAGCTTAGTCGCTCTTCCCTGTACTTTCTCTATTTCATTACTGCCCCCCCCTTATATATTTATATATAGTGACCCCCCCTTAACTGCCCCCCCCCCCCGTGTAACCAATCCCAACTGGGCCAGCCTTTCCCCATAACTGAGCCCATTCCCTTTATCAGCTTAGTCGCTCTTCCCTGTACTTTCTCTATTTCATTACTGCCCCCCCCCTTATATATTTATATATAGTGACCCCCCCTTAACTGCCCCCCCCCCCCGTGTAACCAATCCCAACTGGGCCAGCCTTTCCCCATAACTGAGCCCATTCCCTTTATCAGCTTAGTCGCTCTTCCCTGTACTTTCTCTATTTCATTACTGCCCCCCCCTTATATATTTATATATAGTGACCCCCCCTTAACTGCCCCCCCCCCAGTGTAACCAATCCCAACTGGGCCAGCCTTTCCCCATAACTGAGCCCATTCCCTTTATCAGCTTAGTCGCTCTTCCCTGTACTTTCTCTATTTCATTACTGCCCCCCCTTATATATTTATATATAGTGACCCCCCCTTAACTGCCCCCCCCCCAGTGTAACCAATCCCAACTGGGCCAGCCTTTCCCCATAACTGAGCCCATTCCCTTTATCAACTCAGTCGCTCTTCCCTGTACTTTCTCTATTTCATTACTGCCCCCCCCCTTATATATTTATATATAGTGACCCCCCCTTAACTGCCCCCCCCCCAGTGTAACCAATCCCAACTGGGCCAGCCTTTCCCCATAACTGAGCCCATTCCCTTTATCAGCTTAGTCGCTCTTCCCTGTACTTTCTCTATTTCATTACTGCCCCCCCCCTTATATATTTATATATAGTGACCCCCCACCTTAACTGCCCCCCCCCCAGTGTAACCAATCCCAACTGGGCCAGCCTTTCCCCATAACTGAGCCCATTCCCTTTATCAACTCAGTCGCTCTTCCCTGTACTTTGTTTACAGAAAGTTTGAAATAAAAACATTTATATTGGGAACATTTTATGTGACATTTCAGCCCCCCCCCAATGAGCCCATAATGCCCCTCACAAGCGTCAGTCTCACAGTTCAGCTTGGGGGGCCCCACTGTGCCCAGCCCGGTGCCATACAGGGCAAGTTGTTTCCCAGTCGCACGCTGTGGGGCAATTAATATGGGAGGAAGTGAGAGCAGACTGTGACATTTAGATGGGGGGGAGTAATGAAAGGGCTGCAGCTCTCAGCATGTCCCCCCCAGGCTGGGCCCAGAGACACAGGAACCCCCCGCCATGGGGAGAGCTGGCAGCTCCGGCCGGTCGTGACGATGAGGAGAAATTCCCTATTTCAGCTCTGTGGGTCACTCATGAAATAATAACTGGGGGGGGGGGGGATCGGCAGGAACATCAGCGAGTGAAAGAGCTGAATATAAAGACACAGAGCAGAACCAGCGCCTCCGATACCGACTGGGTTCTTGGCTGGCGCAGGAGTGAATACCAAGTAGATTTGCCCCTCCTAATGCAACTGGACCTTGTGTTCCGTCCAACTGGGCCAGCCTTTCCCCCTAACTGAGCCCCTTATATATTTATATATAGTGACCCCCCCTTAACTGCCCCTTCCCCAGTGTAACCAATCCCAACTGGGCCAGCCTTTCCCCATAACTGAGCCCATTCCCTTTATCAGCTTAGTCGCTCTTCCCTGTACTTTCTCTATTTCATTACTGCCCCCCCTTATATATTTATATATAGTGACCCCCCCCTTAACTGCCCCTTCCCCAGTGTAACCAATCCCAACTGGGCCAGCCTTTCCCCATAACTGAGCCCATTCCCTTTATCAGCTTAGTCGCTCTTCCCTGTACTTTCTCTATTTCATTACTGCCCCCCTTATATATTTATATATAGTGACCCCCCCCTTAACTGCCCCTTCCCCAGTGTAACCAATCCCAACTGGGCCAGCCTTTCCCCATAACTGAGCCCATTCCCTTTATCAGCTTAGTCGCTCTTCCCTGTACTTTCTCTATTTCATTACTGCCCCCCCTTATATATTTATATATAGTGACCCCCCCTTAACTGCCCCTTCCCCAGTGTAACCAATCCCAACTGGGCCAGCCTTTCCCCATAACTGAGCCCATTCCCTTTATCAGCTTAGTCGCTCTTCCCTGTACTTTCTCTATTTCATTACTGCCCCCCTTATATATTTATATATAGTGACCCCCCCTTAACTGCCCCTTCCCCAGTGTAACCAATCCCAACTGGGCCAGCCTTTCCCCATAACTGAGCCCATTCCCTTTATCAGCTTAGTCGCTCTTCCCTGTACTTTCTCTATTTCATTACTGCCCCCCCTTATATATTTATATATAGTGACCCCCCCCTTAACTGCCCCTTCCCCAGTGTAACCAATCCCAACTGGGCCAGCCTTTCCCCATAACTGAGCCCATTCCCTTTATCAGCTTAGTCGCTCTTCCCTGTACTTTCTCTATTTCATTACTGCCCCCCCTTATATATTTATATATAGTGACCCCCCCCCCTTAACTGCCCCTTCCCCAGTGTAACCAATCCCAACTGGGCCAGCCTTTCCCCATAACTGAGCCCATTCCCTTTATCAGCTTAGTCGCTCTTCCCTGTACTTTCTCTATTTCATTACTGCCCCCCCTTATATATTTATATATAGTGACCCCCCCTTAACTGCCCCTTCCCCAGTGTAACCAATCCCAACTGGGCCAGCCTTTCCCCATAACTGAGCCCATTCCCTTTATCAGCTTAGTCGCTCTTCCCTGTACTTTCTCTATTTCATTACTGCCCCCCCTTATATATAGTGACCCCCCCTTAACTGCCCCCCCCCCAGTGTAACCAATCCCAACTGGGCCAGCCTTTCCCCATAACTGAGCCCATTCCCTTTATCAGCTTAGTCGCTCTTCCCTGTACTTTCTCTATTTCATTACTGCCCCCCCTTATATATTTATATATAGTGACCCCCGCCCCTTAACTGCCCCTTCCCCAGTGTAACCAATCCCAACTGGGCCAGCCTTTCCCCATAACTGAGCCCATTCCCTTTATATATATTATTATATTTTGCTGTTTCAGTGAATATGAATGGTATGAATTCTCGGCTCGTTACAGAAGAAGCACTAAAGCCCCCGAGTGGGGGGAGAGGGAAGACAAACAGGGGCAGGTGGGCCGGGGGGGGCGCCTCGTGGGGCGAATGGAATGAGTCAGTCACTGACAAATTGGAGAGAAGATTTTCTCATCGTGTTGCCATGGAAACACAGTCCAACTGGAGAGGGTCGGCCTCGCTGGAACAGAAAAATCAATATTAGTCAGCGAAAACCACAGAATAATCGTCATGTAGTGTGTGTGCCGCGGCAACCGGGTCACATGGAGCGGCCGCTGGGTCTGACACGTGCGCAGCCTCCATAATGGGCTCCATGGAAATGATTCTGTCCTATGGGAACAAGTTACGTTACAATTTACGCAATGTACGTAACTAAAAGAAAACTACGTAACTTGTGTATCAAGCAAAAGCCAATGCGGCGACAAACCCCACTGCCCCCCAATGTACCGACTTATTAGCACATTCATTATTTTTGCTGTTTTTATGAACTTCTCCTCAGGTTATTGGGCCCCTAAACTGACCCAGTGCAGCGCAGGGGCAGGTAGTGGGAAGGGGTTAACTGATCCCCAATAAACAGAGTGACTATATAAATAACTTGTATGGGGCCCCAAAGTCTCTCACAGTGTCCCTGTTAGTACATAAAGGTAAGAGAAAAGCAAGTGCAACATTTTACAAAGCCAAGGTGTGACCGATATCATTACAAAGTGGTACTGAGTCCAACTGCACTGCCTGCTGCACATGGAGAGCAGATAGTGGCAACTATACACTTTGGGTGTGGCTGGGGGGGGGTAACTGGGTGCCAGCAGGTGTATGGGGGGCACTGACCCAGGACCTCAGTGTTGCCCAGTGAGCTTGCATCCTGCTGCCCCCCCAGCTCTCACTAAACTCCCACAAGTGTAACTTAGGAGCAAATCACAGTCTCTGTGTCTGAGTTATTGGGGTTCTGTCTCCCCTGTGTCTGTTCCTGGCTGCAGATGCGCAACCTATTTATTTCTATTCAGTCCCGGAACCATAGTGTCCCTCCTCCAGACTCCGGGCGGAAAGAAACGGGCGATGCACTCCTACCCGGAAGTGGGGCGGAAGTGGGGCAGCGTCTTGTGATGCCAGTAGTCAGCAGATCTATTACGTGAGCTGTAGGTCCGGTTGTGATGATGGCTCGGTACTGGGCACTCCTGGGGATCGCGTTGGTTCTGCTGGCGGTGGCTGTGCAGGGAGGGGCTGGGGATAAGGTGAGTCCGGCCTTTCATTTGTCTCTTCCACTGTCAGCTGGGGGGGCCGGGTAATCATGGGACTGGGGAAGGGGGGTCAGGATGTGGGGAATAGGTTGGAGTCACTGGGGGGGGGGTCAGAGGAATTTGGGATTAGGTTGGAGTGGGTGGGGGTAAATTTGGAGTCAATGGGGGGGTCAATGGATGTGGGGGTCAGTTTGGAGTGAGTGGGGGTCAGTGGAGGTGGGGGTAATTTTGGAGTCAGTGGGTGGGGGATCAGTGGGTGAGTGGGGGTCAGTTTGGAGTCAATGGGTGGGGGGGGGATCAGTGGATGTGGGGGTCAGTTTGGAGTCAATGGGTGGGGGGGGACGGTGGATGTGGGGGTCAGTTTGGAGTCAGTGATTGGGTGGGGGTCAGTTTGGAGTCAGTGGGTGAATGGAGGTAAGTTTGGAGTCAGTGGGTGGGGGGGGGGGATCAGTGGATGTGGGGGTCAGTTTGGAGTCAGTGGGTGGGGGTCAGTTTGGAGTCAGTGGGTGGGGGTCAGTTTGGAGTCAGTGGGTGGGGGTCAGAGGAGTTTGGGGGGTGCAAAGTGTAGGGGTCCATGAATAATTGTAGGAATCAGTAGGGAAGAGAGTTGGCAGAAAGTGTGGGGGGGTCACTGGGGGCAGTTAGTGACAGTCCCACATATTTGGGACTGAGGAAGAGACAGCGCAGAGCTAAAAAGGGCAAGATGTTTCCCCAACTGCTTCTAAAGTGCAGGGAAATCAGCACAAAACCTGCAGCCAATCAGGCGCCCACAGTCCAGCTGGGAACTTGGTTCTCCCAGAAGCCCTGACCAACTGCAGGGCTGTAAGTACACCCATTGAATCCACATGCTGCGCCGGTAATTAGCAATTTGGTGTAATATGTGTAACAGTATAACCTTCCCCCTGTATCTTTCCCTGTGTGTAATGAGATCGCTGCAGAGCCTCTTGCCGACGGGGCAAATAGAAATCTGTGCTGTGTTGCAGGATACTGGGAGCTCGGTGGACGCCCGGTGCAAGTGTATTTGCCCCCCCTACAAGGATAAGAAAGGGAACATCTTCAACAAGAACGTGACCCAAAAAGACTGGTAAGGGCTGTTTCATTCGTTTGGGGCTCGTCCCATATTGTGGGGGCGGAGCTTCTCTGCAGGGGAATGTAAATGGGGTGCACAAGTTACCCACATGCCTCAGTATGAATATCTGTATATTGTTCTGCATAGCGACTGTCTCCATGTGGTGGACCCTATGCCAGTCCCGGGGGCCGACGTCGAGGCCTACTGTCTGCGCTGTGAGTGTAAATACGAAGAGAGAAGTTCTTCCACCATCAAGGTAATGCTCCTCCCCCATCAAGGTAATGCTCCTCCCCATCAAGGTAACGCCCCGCCCCCCTTTCCTATAGGTAATAACGGGCCTGGAAATATATTCTGTCCGACTCCAGAACCAGCTCCAAACAGGGAGGAAACAATAAGCATTTGAGAAGCTTAAATTAACTTTCAATAAGACAATTTCAATTGGTCTTTGTTTTTCTATTTTTGATGTTTTTTCAGTTATTTAGGTTTTTGTTCAGCAGCCCTCCATTTGGTATTTTAGCAGCTATCTGGTTGTTAGGGTCCTTTTACCCTAGTAACCAGGCAGCGGTTTAAACAAGAGATGGGAATATGAATAGGGGAGGGGCTGCATAGAAAGATAAGTAATTAACATTAACAAAAACAATAAAACTATAGAAAATGAAGAAGCTGGATATTCGGTTACTGACTTTCCCATCTGCCATTGCCCAGGTGACCATTATAATCTACCTGTCCGTGTTGGGGATGCTCCTCCTCTACATGTTCTACCTGACCATAGTGGAGCCCATGTTGAAGAGGAAGCTCTTTGGTCATTCTCAGCTCATACAGAGTGAAGATGAAGTTGGGGTAAGTGTCAGCTCTGTAGCAGTCTTGGTAATTAGACCTGCCAATCATCCACTGCTGGGTACCGCCCCATCTGTTGCTTCCATACAGCTTATTGTGTGCCCAGAACATTCCTTCTCTGTATATTTGTATTTATACATATGGGTAGGAGGTGCCATAGTGTTTCCCTTAGACAGTACAGTATGGGGGTACAGCTTATTGTGTGCCCAGAACATTCCTTCTCTGTATATTTGTATTTATACATATGGGTAGGGGGTGCCATAGTGTTTCCCTTAGACAGTACAGTATGGGGGTACAGCTTATTGTGTGCCCAGAACATTCCTTCTCTGTATATTTGTATTTATACATATGGGTAGGGGGTGCCATAGTGTTTCCCTTAGACAGTACAGTATGGGGGTACAGCTTATTGTGTGCCCAGAACATTCCTTCTCTGTATATTTGTATTTATACATATGGGTAGGGGGTGCCATAGTGTTTCCCTTAGACAGTACAGTATGGGGGTACAGCTTATTGTGTGCCCAGAACATTCCTTCTCTGTATATTTGTATTTATACATATGGGTAGGGGGTGCCATAGTGTTTCCCTTAGACAGTACAGTATGGGGGTGGAGCTTATTGTGTGCCCAGAACATTCCCTCTCTGTATATTTGTATTTATTCATATGGGTAGGGGGTGCCATAGTGTTTCCCTTAGACAGTACAGTATGGGGGTACAGCTTATTGTGTGCCCAGAACATTCCTTCTCTGTATATTTGTATTTATACATATGGGTAGGGGGTGCCATAGTGTTTCCCTTAGACAGTACAGTATGGGGGTACAGCTTATTGTGTGCCCAGAACATTCCCTCTCTGTATATTTGGGGGGGGGGTGCCATAGTGTTTCCCTTAGACAGTACAGTATGGGGGTACAGCTTATTGTGTGCCCAGAACATTCCCTCTCTGTATATTTGTATTTATACATATGGGTAGGGGGTGCCATAGTGTTTCCCTTAGACAGTACAGTATGGGGGTACAGCTTATTGTGTGCCCAGAACATTCCCTCTCTGTATATTTGGGGGGGGGGGGTGCCATAGTGTTTCCCTTAGACAGTACAGTATGGGGGTACAGCTTATTGTGTGCCCAGAACATTCCCTCTCTGTATATTTGTATTTATACATATGGGTAGGGGGTGCCATAGTGTTTCCCTTAGACAGTACAGTATGGGGGTACAGCTTATTGTGTGCCCAGAACATTCCCTCTCTGTATATTTGTATTTATACATATGGGTAGGGGGTGCCATAGTGTTTCCCTTAGACAGTACAGTATGGGGGTACAGCTTATTGTGTGCCCAGAACATTCCCTCTCTGTATATTTGGGGGGGGGGTGCCATAGTGTTTCCCTTAGACAGTACAGTATGGGGGTACAGCTTATTGTGTGCCCAGAACATTCCCTCTCTGTATATTTGTATTTATACATATGGGTAGGGGGTGCCATAGTGTTTCCCTTAGACAGTACAGTATGGGGGTGGAGCTTATTGTGTGCCCAGAACATTCCCTTCTCTGTATATTTGTATTTATACATATGGGTAGGAGGTACCATAGTGTTTCCCTTAGACAGTACAGTATGGGGGTACAGCTTATTGTGTGCCCAGAACATTCCTTCTCTGTATATTTGTATTTATACATATGGGTAGGGGGTGCCATAGTGTTTCCCTTAGACAGTACAGTATGGGGGTACAGCTTATTGTGTGCCCAGAACATTCCCTCTCTGTATATTTGTATTTATACATATGGGTAGGGGGTGCCATAGTGTTTCCCTTAGACAGTACAGTATGGGGGTACAGCTTATTGTGTGCCCAGAGCATTCCCTCTCTGTATATTTGTATTTATACATATGGGTAGGGGGTGCCATAGTGTTTCCCTTAGACAGTACAGTATGGGGGTACAGCTTATTGTGTGCCCAGAACATTCCCTCTCTGTATATCTGGATAGAGTTTGGGTTTGTTAATGATTGAATATATCAGATAACCAATAATCTGGTGTGTGTGTTTCCAAAGCAGCGCTGATCCCGCTCTCTGTATTTACCATAATCACACAGAGCCATTGTGCAGACTATTAGCTAAATATCAGGAATATTTCCTGCTTTTCTCAGTGCTGGGGGGGGATCGTGGATATTTATTTGTCCTGTTCTGTCTCAGCGCAGTCAGTAATTGTATAATGGAAATCGCAGCATTGCGCCGGGACGTGCCGTTCCTAATAACAGCCGGGGGGGGGGGGGGGGGGTATAATTAGGGGCTTCTTAATCAGTGTCCTCGGCCTTCAGTTACTCCTGTTTGCATTCAGCCTTATTAGGGACTAATTAGTCTTAAATGAAAAGACTCGAGGAGAATCAGATTGAAATGAATGCCTGGATGTACAGCTTGTAATGTCAGGGCAGAGACAGGTGTCCCAGGGTGCTCTAGGGAAAGGGTTTCCTTTATTATTATGGTGTGTTAACCCTTTGCTTGCCAGCAGTCTTTGATTTCGATGGTTTGTTAGTAAGCACACAATGTGCCATAAAGCAGGGCAGGACTGCTGCTTACAATGGGGGGATCAGATAGGATCTGTGCCACTGTGACAGAATGCTCTGTTATACAGATAGCTAGAATCTCAGCCATAAAGCAGGGCAGGACTGCTGCTTACAATGGGGGGGATCAGATAGGATCTGTGCCACTGTGACAGAATGCTCTGTTATACAGATAGCTAGAATCTCAGCCATAAAGCAGGGCAGGACTGCTGCTTACAATGGGGGGATCAGATAGGATCTGTGCCACTGTGACAGAATGCTCTGTTATACAGATAGCTAGAATCTCAGCCATAAAGCAGGGCAGGACTGCTGCTTACAATGGGGGGGATCAGATAGGATCTGTGCCACTGTGACAGAATGCTCTGTTATACAGATAGCTAGAATCTCAGCCATAAAGCAGGGCAGGACTGCTGCTTACAATGGGGGGGATCAGATAGGATCTGTGCCACTGTGACAGAATGCTCTGTTATACAGATAGCTAGAATCTCAGCCATAAAGCAGGGCAGGACTGCTGCTTACAATGGGGGGATCAGATAGGATCTGTGCCACTGTGACAGAATGCTCTGTTATACAGATAGCTAGAATCTCAGCCATAAAGCAGGGCAGGACTGCTGCTTACAATGGGGGGATCAGATAGGATCTGTGCCACTGTGACAGAATGCTCTGTTATACAGATAGCTAGAATCTCAGCCATAAAGCAGGGCAGGACTGCTGCTTACAATGGGGGGGGGGGATCAGATAGGATCTGTGCCACTGTGACAGAATGCTCTGTTATACAGATAGCTAGAATCTCAGCCATAAAGCAGGGCAGGACTGCTGCTTACAATGGGGGGATCAGATAGGATCTGTGTCACTGTGACAGAATGCTCTGTTATACAGATAGCTAGAATCTCAGCCATAAAGCAGGGCAGGACTGCTGCTTACAATGGGGGGATCAGATAGGATCTGTGCCACTGTGGCAGAATGCTCTGTTATACAGATAGCTAGAATCTCAGCCATAAAGCAGGGCAGGACTGCTGCTTACAATGGGGGGATCAGATAGGATCTGTGCCACTGTGACAGAATGCTCTGTTATACAGATAGCTAGAATCTCAGCCATAAAGCAGGGCAGGACTGCTGCTTACAATGGGGGGGATCAGATAGGATCTGTGCCACTGTGACAGAATGCTCTGTTATACAGATAGCTAGAATCTCAGCCATAAAGCAGGGCAGGACTGCTGCTTACAATGGGGGGATCAGATAGGATCTGTGCCACTGTGACAGAATGCTCTGTTATACAGATAGCTAGAATCTCAGCCATAAAGCAGGGCAGGACTGCTGCTTACAATGGGGGGGATCAGATAGGATCTGTGCCACTGTGACAGAATGCTCTGTTATACAGATAGCTAGAATCTCAGCCATAAAGCAGGGCAGGACTGCTGCTTACAATGGGGGGATCAGATAGGATCTGTGCCACTGTGACAGAATGCTCTGTTATACAGATAGCTAGAATCTCAGCCATAAAGCAGGGCAGGACTGCTGCTTACAATGGGGGGATCAGATAGGATCTGTGCCACTGTGACAGAATGCTCTGTTATACAGATAGCTAGAATCTCAGCCATAAAGCAGGGCAGGACTGCTGCTTACAATGGGGGGGTGCCCCAGTAATACACACGGGGTCCCTATCCCACGCGCTTGCTGTACCCTGGCTGGGCGCCCAGCTCCCTTGTGTTCCCTACAAATACCAGGAAACATTATCTCGGGGCGGATATAGTAAGTGGGGAAGCACAAAGGGAGCTGTGTTTGTTGTTTGCACTTGAGGGGGGGGGGGTGGAATTGAGTTGGGGGGGTGGAATTGAGTTGGGGGGGGGTGGAATTGAGTTGGGGGGGGGCAGATCTGTGTTTGGGGAACATTTGGGATCACTTAAAGGGAAACTATTGTTACTCGTTACCATTTAACCCTATCCTGTAGTTACAGTTACATTTAACCCCTGAATTTAATGCTGTAAACCACTAACCAATCACCAGCAGTCGCAACCAGTAGTGACTGAGTGATCGAAAGTGAAAGATGGGATCTATACAGCTGCCATGGGGGGGGGGGGGGGGGGGGGTATTGTGTGAAACCCATATTGGACCAATCAGCAGCTAGGCTGACCTGATAGGGAACTGAAGCCTGTGTGTGCTTGTGTGCCTGCAGGGCTGTGATTGGCTACTCTCCTACTGTGCTAGGACACGCCCACCCCTCATTAGAAACCCAGACAGGGACCTGAGAGGATCTATAGGGAGCTCCAATAAAGGGGCCATTGTTACAGATAGGGTTAATGTTTAGCCCAAAGGGAAACCAGCACCGGATATTATTCATAACTGCCTACAGGGTTAGGGTAGGGGTTTGGTTATGTGTCTCCTTTAAGGCTACATTAGGCCCCTGCCTGTGATTAACCCATTGCATTCCTTGCCCAGGATCACCAGCCTTTCGCCAATGCCCACGACGTGCTGGCGCGCTCCCGGAGCCGGGCCAACGTGCTGAACAAGGTGGAATACGCGCAGCAGCGCTGGAAGCTACAGGTGCAGGAGCAGCGCAAGTCCGTCTTCGACCGCCACGTCGTGCTCAGTTAATGGCGTCCGACCCCGGGAACCCAGCTCCTGCCGTCCCTCCTTCCATTCCTTCTACCCCATTAATGGGTTTCTGTGCAGAGCCGGGCGTGGGCGCCCCCCGGTGGGCAAAGTGATACATAATGTGACTGAATGAAGATTCTGTGGGTGGGAAGATCTCTGTAAATATTTCCTTATGTTATTGATAAAGTCATTAAATTATTCCTGAAGCTCCTCCCCCCCATCTCCCATTGGGCGCAGCGGTGGCTTAATGATTCCCGTGCGTCACTAATCAATATCACACGCTGGTTCTGTTGCTAATTAGTGCCGCTGCTCGTTTGCCGGGGGGTTGGGTGCCCTTTGATGTTGCTAATTGCTGCCCAGCTGATGTCTCAGTGTAAATGACACGGTATTGGCGCTGCCCGGGCCGGAGTCGGGGGCCAGTGTTACTGACGCGCAGTGGGGGCAGGGGAATAACTCATGGGGGTCATTCACTACACTCAGTATTAAATCCCATTGCAAATGACTAGTTTCCCTAAAGGGTAAGTTCGCTTGGCATGAACCTAGGTCCATTTTCTTAACCTGTTGTGTAAGTGAATTCATTTTAACCCCGTGTGTGCGGGGACCATAGCGGGGGGTCCCTTGGTGAGGGGCAGGGCCCCTGCTCCCCCCAGTCCGACCCCAGTCAGGGGCTTTGTCACTCTCTCCCTATAGGGCACCAGCACCATGTGGGGAAATCCGGCTCCTGTTATTGGATGAACTGCTCAGTTTAATGGTTCTTTGGTGTCTGCAGTTGGTTTTGGTTTGGTTTTGGTCAGTATATTATTATGGGCTGTTTCCTCCCTTTTATTCCCTGTAAATCTCTGCCCCTGTTCCCTCCTTTTGCTTGGACTGATTGCACCCTCTCTCCCCTATCCCAGAATGCATTCCTCTGCCTTGTCTACTGCACTCTTATCCTTCTCAGACTGTATCCCGTCCCTTGGCTCCTAACCCCACCCCTTCCCTCAGACTGTATCCCTCCCCCTTGGCTCTTTACCCCACCCCTTCCCTCAGACTGTATCCCTCCCCCTTGGCTCTTTATCCCTCCCCCTTGGCTCTTTACCCCACCCCTTCCCTCAGACTGTATCCCTCCCCCTTGGCTCTTTATCCCTCCCCCTTGGCTCTTTACCCCACCCCTTCCCTCAGACTGTATCCCTCCCCCTTGGCTCTTTATCCCTCCCCCTTGGCTCTTTACCCCACCCCTTCCCTCAGACTGTATCCCTCCCCCTTGGCTCTTTATCCCTCCCCCTTGGCTCTTTACCCCACCCCTTCCCTCAGACTGTATCCCTCCCCCTTGGCTCTTTATCCCTCCCCCTTGGCTCTTTACCCCACCCCTTCCCTCAGACTGTATCCCTCCCCCTTGGCTCTTTATCCTGCCCCTTCCCTCAGACTGTATCCCTCCCCCTTGGCTCTTTATCCCTCCCCCTTGGCTCTTTATCCCGCCCATTCCCTCAGACTGTATCCCTCCCCCTTGGCTCTTTATCCCGCCCTTTGGCTCCTAACCCCGCCCTTTCCCTCAGACTGTATCCCTCCCCCTTGGCTCTTAACCCCGCCCTTTCCCTCAGACTGTATCCCTCCCCCTTGGCTCCTAACCCCGCCCTTTCCCTCAGACTGTATCCCTCCCCCTTGGCTCCTAACCACGCCCCTTGCATCACACTGCACACAATCATGTTATTTTAACTGGAAACGACTTATTACATGATCATGATTATTTTTTTCATTGTCAGATACTGAATAATAAATCTTTACGTTACACCTGTCTCTCTTTTCGGACTGTCCCTTCGTTGGAGCTAATGTACCTGCCATTACAGGCGCCTCAGGGAGGGGATTCCTTGTGCTGAGGGAACAGTAACACAGAACGACTTTGGGGCACTGGCATTGCAGTAGGGCACAGGGTGGCACACAGGGCTATAGAAACAAGACATTTGTTGCTGGTTAGCAGAGACAGGGCAGGAATGGGTGCCACTCAGTGTGCCATGGGTCGGCCCAGTTACCTGGGTGGGTGCCGCTCAGTGTGCCGTGGGCTGGCCCAGTTACCCGGGTGGGTGCCGCTCAGTATGCCGTGGGTCGGCCCAGTTACCTGGGTGGGTGCCGCTCAGTATGCCGTGGGTCGGCCCAGTTACCTGGGTGGGTGCCGCTCAGTATGCCGTGGGTCGGCCCAGTTACCTGGGTGGGTGCCGCTCAGTGTGCCGTGGGCTGGCCCAGTTACCTGGGTGGGTGCCGCTCAGTGTGCCGTGGGCTGGCCCAGTTACCTGGGTGGGTGCCACTCAGTGTGCCATGGGTCGGCCCAGTTACCTGGGTGGGTGCCGCTCAGTGTGCCGTGGGCTGGCCCAGTTACCTGGGTGGGTGCCGCTCAGTATGCCGTGGGTCGGCCCAGTTACCTGGGTGGGTGCCGCTCAGTGTGCCGTGGGCTGGCCCAGTTACCTGGGTGGGTGCCGCTCAGTGTGCCGTGGGCTGGCCCAGTTACCTGGGTGGGTGCCACTCAGTATGCCGTGGGTCGGCCCAGTTACCTGGGTGGGTGCCACTCAGTATGCCGTGGGTCGGCCCAGTTACCTGGGTGGGTGCCACTCAGTATGCTGTGGGTCGGCCCAGTTACCTGGGTGGGTGCCGCTCAGTATGCCGTGGGTCGGCCCAGTTACCTGGGTGGGTGCCGCTCAGTGTGCCATGGGTCGGCCCAGTTACCTGGGTGGGTGCCAATGCCCCGGCACTTACAGTATGTACAGTACATATACGGATATAATGCCCCCCTGGCACTTATTATTATTCACTAAACACGGCTATTGTTATAGTGGGAAGGATACGGCTCAGTGGGTTTGTATTCATTTCACACTTGCCCCAGACTGTTTACACTGTACACGCCGGGGGCTAAAGGGCAGGAGGTGCTATTTATATGGGTGCAACTCTGCACATTGTCATACGGTGCTGGTTCTGCTGCGGGCGCAGGTAAGGGCAACACTGTATCGCTCATAGGCACCGGCTTTGGTGTAGATGCCAGTCTAGCTGCCAGCCTAGCTGCCAGCATGTGCCAATACCTGAGCTTGTCATTCATGTATCAGTATATTTTAAAGGGAAAGTACATCCAATGATTTTAAATATCTTCAGACAATTCAATCAAGGTGCTTTGTTTTCTGGGGATTGTTGTGTTAAAAAGGGGTCTTTAATTTAGCTTTTACTGTGATGTAGATGTTGAGACAAGTTGCAATTGGTCTTCATTTTTTTTTTGGTTTTTCAGTTATTCAGCTTTTTGTTCAGCAGCTTTCGATTTGGTATTATAGCAGCTATCTGGTTGCTAGGGTCTTCTCCTATTCACCTTCCAGTCTCTCGTTCAAACGACTGCATGGTTACTAGGGTATTGAACCCTAGCAACCAGGTAGCTACTGATATTCCAGACTGGAGAGCTGCCGTAAACCATAAAAAAATAAAGACCAATTGCAAATTGTTGGGGGGGGGGGGGTGATTTATCAATAGTTAAATTTGATTTTTTTTTCTCCATCTAAGTTTTTTGGTACGTAAATAACTCGAATTTTAGTTTCTATATAAGTCAATGGGAGTTGTCATAGGGAAAGTCAAGTCATATGTTCAATTCTAGTTTACGGGTTTTTTTCTTTCAAGTTTGAAACTCGAATATTGAAGTATTCGAGTTTTTTTTCTATTCCCACATTTACTACTATTATTTGCTACTTTAATAAGTAAGTGAACATTCAATGTGCGAGTTTAATTGATTTAGTAAAACAAACTGAAATAAACAAATTCAAAAATTGATAAATAAGCCCCTCAACAAAAACAATTTTAGTTGGATAATTTGTGTATTAGTATGGCTGCCTATGAACCTCAGTAGGCCTGTTGCTAGGGCAGGTTGTGCCACAGTGACCATGATGGAAAGTTTCAATTCATAAAATACGAATGGAGATGGAGACAGTAGGGCAAGATGGAGAGAGTAGGGCAAGATGGAGAGAGTAGGGCAAGATGGAGACAGTAGGGCAAGATGGAGACAGTAGGGCAAGATGGAGAGAGTAGGGCAAGATGGAGAGAGTAGGGCAAGATGGGGACAGTAGGGCAAGATGGAGAGAGTAGGGCAAGATGGAGAGAGTAGGGCAAGATGGAGACAGTAGGGCAAGATGGAGACAGTAGGGCAAGATGGAGAGAGTAGGGCAAGATGGAGAGAGTAGGGCAAGATGGGGACAGTAGGGCAAGATGGAGAGAGTAGGGCAAGATGGAGACAGTAGGGCAAGATGGAGACAGTAGGGCAAGATGGAGAGAGTAGGGCAAGATGGAGACAGTAGGGCAAGATGGAGACAGTAGGGCAAGATGGGGACAGTAGGGCAAGATGGAGAGAGAAGGGCAAGATGGAGACAGTAGGGCAAGATGGAGACAGTAGGGCAAGATGGAGACAGAAGGGCAAGATGGAGACAGTAGGGCAAGATGGGGACAGTAGGGCAAGATGGGGACAGTAGGGCAAGATGGAGAGAGAAGGGCAAGATGGAGACAGTAGGGCAAGATGGAGAGAGAAGGGCAAGATGGAGACAGTAGGGCAAGATGGAGACAGTAGGGCAAGATGGAGACAGAAGGGCAAGATGGAGACAGTAGGGCAAGATGGAGACAGTAGGGCAAGATGGAGACAGAAGGGCAAGATGGAGACAGTAGGGCAAGATGGGGACAGTAGGGCAAGATGGAGAGAGAAGGGCAAGATGGAGACAGTAGGGCAAGATGGAGACAGTAGGGCAAGATGGAGAGAGTAGGGCAAGATGGAGAGAGTAGGGCAAGATGGAGACAGTAGGACAAGATGGAGACAGTAGGGCAAGATGGAGACAGAAGGGCAAGATGGAGACAGTAGGGCAAGATGGGGACAGTAGGGCAAGATGGAGAGAGAAGGGCAAGATGGAGACAGTAGGGCAAGATGGAGACAGTAGGGCAAGATGGAGACAGAAGGGCAAGATGGAGACAGTAGGGCAAGATGGGGACAGTAGGGCAAGATGGAGAGAGAAGGGCAAGATGGAGACAGTAGGGCAAGATGGAGACAGTAGGGCAAGATGGAGACAGAAGGGCAAGATGGAGACAGTAGGACAAGATGGAGACAGAAGGGCAAGATGGAGACAGTAGGGCAAGATGGAGACAGTAGGGCAAGATGGAGACAGTAGGGCAAGATGGAGACAGTAGGACAAGATGGGGACAGTAGGGCAAGATGGGGACAGTAGGGCAAGATGGGGACAGTAGGGCAAGATGGGGACAGTAGGGCAAGATGGAGACATTAGGGCAAGATGGGGACAGTAGGGCAAGATGGAGACAGTAGGAGAAGATGGAGACAGTAGGACAAGATGGAGACAGTAGGACAAGATGGAGACAGTAGGACAAGATGGGGACAGTAGAGCAAGATGGAGACAGTAGGGCAAGATGGGGACAGTAGGGCAAGATGGAGACAGTAGGGCTGCTTATGAACCTCAGTAGGCCTGTTGCTAGGGCAGGTTGTGCCACTGTGACCATTACGTAAAGTTTCCATTTATAAAATACGAATGCCTTATTTACGTACAGATACAGCCCAGACATGGATAATTTTATCTACGCTCTTCTAGAGATTCTACCGGTTCCAGAAGATCCGCTAGATATTGGGGAGGTGTCTGTGCCAGTCTGTGTGACTCCTACAGCTCCGTGCCCACAAGATGGTGCCCAACTCTCCTCTACCCCCCACCAGCCCAGTTACAGTGGCAGCTGTAGTGCCCCCTCCCTGCTGTCCTGCCCCACGTATGGCAAATATGAGGGCTGCTATGGTCCTGCCTATGTCCGAAAAAGGAACGAACGAGAGCGGCAGAGAGTGAAATGCGTCAATGAGGGCTACACCAAGCTCAGGGGGCATCTGCCCAGGGAATACGGGGAGAAACGGCTCAGTAAGGTGCAGACCCTCAGAGCAGCCATTTGCTACATCCGACGCCTACAGGAGCTCTTGGGTCGGGTACAGGGCGGGGATCCGAGGGTTGTTATCCAGGAATGGGCCAATGGCCAGTGGAAAAGGTCTTCCCAAGTCTAAAAGAAGGCTCTCCACCCCACAGCATGATATTACTATTCCCTAGTAGGAACCCTCTATAACACAAGTATATTATCAATATGATGAGTTCACAGTATGGCTCCTCCTACACGGGGCAATCAGTGCACAAACATGGGTTGTACAACTCTGGGGTCACATGATGGGGCGACTTTGTAGGAGAAGATTCTTGCAACATTTATTGCAATAAAAATGTTAAACTATAATTAATATTATTTGCAGCATTGTATTTATTGGAAACTTTCTTTGTATAGGTTTTGGCAATTTTTCTGAAGCTGTTTTTAGGGGAGGGCGAATAGGGGCCACTGCCCCCCGGATTCAGACATAAAGGGGCCCTGAAAAACTACAGTTGTGCTTAAGAAGAGTTGGGAATAGCAAGTCTAGTAGGGCAAGATGGAGACTTTAGGGCAAGTTGGGGACAGTAGGACAAGATGGGGACAGTAGGACAAGATGGGGACAGTAGGACAAGATGGGGACAGTAGGACAAGATGGGGACGGTAGGACAAGATGGGGACAGTAGGGCAAGATGGGGACAGTAGGACAAGATGGGGACAGTAGGACAAGATGGGGACGGTAGGACAAGATGGGGACAGTAGGGCAAGATGGGGACAGTAGGACAAGATGGGGACAGTAGGACAAGATGGGGACG
This sequence comes from Xenopus tropicalis, assembly GCF_000004195.4. Taxonomy (NCBI): domain Eukaryota; kingdom Metazoa; phylum Chordata; class Amphibia; order Anura; family Pipidae; genus Xenopus; species Xenopus tropicalis. Next base: position 4,057,558 of record NC_030680.2, on the reverse strand, counting down.
GTAGGACAAGATGGGGACAGTAGGGCAAGATGGAGACAGTAGGGCAAGATGGAGACGATAGGGCAAGATGGAGACAGTAGGGCAAGATGGAGACAGTAGGGCAAGATGGAGACAGTAGGGCAAGATGGGGACAGTAGGGCAAGATGGAGACAGTAGGGCAAGATGGAGACAGTAGGGCAAGATGGAGACAGTAGGGCAAGATGGAGACTTTAGGGCAAGTTGGGGACAGTAGGACAAGATGGGGACGGTAGGGCAAGATGGAGACAGTAGGGCAAGATGGGGACGGTAGGGCAAGATGGGGACGGTAGGGCAAGATGGAGACGGTAGGGCAAGATGGAGACAGTAGGGCAAGATGGAGACAGTAGGGCAAGATGGAGACAGTAGGGCAAGATGGGGACAGTAGGGCAAGATGGAAACAGTAGGACAAGATGGGGACAGTAGGGCAAGATGGGGACGGTAGGGCAAGATGGGGACGGTAGGGCAAGATGGGGACAGTAGGGCAAGATGGAGACAGTAGGGCAAGATGGGGACAGTAGGGCAAGATGGAGACAGTAGGGCAAGATGGAGACAGTAGGGCAAGATGGAGACAGTAGGGCAAGATGGGGACAGTAGGGCAAGATGGAGACAGTAGGGCAAGATGGAGACAGTAGGTCAAGATGGAGACAGTAGGGCAAGATGGAGACTTAGGGCAAGTTGGGGACAGTAGGACAAGATGGGGACGGTAGGGCAAGATGGGGACAGTAGGACAAGATGGGGACGGTAGGGCAAGATGGGGACGGTAGGGCAAGATGGAGACAGTAGGGCAAGATGGAGACAGTAGGGCAAGATGGAGACAGTAGGGCAAGATGGGGACAGTAGGGCAAGATGGGGACGGTAGGGCAAGATGGGGACAGTAGGACAAGATGGGGACGGTAGGGCAAGATGGGGACAGTAGGACAAGATGGGGACGGTAGGGCAAGATGGGGACGGTAGGGCAAGATGGAGACAGTAGGGCAAGATGGAGACAGTAGGGCAAGATGGAGACAGTAGGGCAAGATGGGGACAGTAGGGCAAGATGGGGACAGTAGGGCAAGATGGGGACGGTAGGGCAAGATGGGGACAGTAGGGCAAGATGGAGACAGTAGGGCAAGATGGAGACAGTAGGGCAAGATGGGGACAGTAGGGCAAGATGGAGACAGTAGGGCAAGATGGAGACAGTAGGGCAAGACGGAGACAGTAGGGCAAGATGGGGACAGTAGGGCAAGATGGAGACAGTAGGGCAAGATGGAGACAGTAGGGCAAGATGGAGACAGTAGGGCAAGATGGGGACAGTAGGGCAAGATGGAGACAGTAGGGCAAGATGGGGACAGTAGGGCAAGATGGAGACAGTAGGGCAAGATGGAGACAGTAGGGCAAGATGGGGACAGTAGGGCAAGATGGAAACAGTAGGACAAGATGGGGACAGTAGGGCAAGATGGAGACAGTAGGGCAAGATGGGGACAGTAGGGCAAGATGGAAACAGTAGGACAAGATGGGGACAGTAGGGCAAGATGGAGACAGTAGGGCAAGATGGGGACAGTAGGGCAAGATGGAGACAGTAGGGCAAGATGGAGACAGTAGGTCAAGATGGAGACAGTAGGGCAAGATGGAGACTTTAGGGCAAGTTGGGGACAGTAGGACAAGATGGGGACGGTAGGGCAAGATGGGGACAGTAGGACAAGATGGGGACGGTAGGGCAAGATGGGGACGGTAGGGCAAGATGGAGACAGTAGGGCAAGATGGAGACAGTAGGGCAAGATGGAGACAGTAGGGCAAGATGGGGACAGTAGGGCAAGATGGAAACAGTAGGACAAGATGGGGACAGTAGGGCAAGATGGGGACAGTAGGGCAAGATGGGGACGGTAGGGCAAGATGGGGACAGTAGGGCAAGATGGAGACAGTAGGGCAAGATGGAGACAGTAGGGCAAGATGGGGACAGTAGGGCAAGATGGAGACAGTAGGGCAAGATGGAGACAGTAGGGCAAGACGGAGACAGTAGGGCAAGATGGGGACAGTAGGGCAAGATGGAGACAGTAGGGCAAGATGGAGACAGTAGGGCAAGATGGAGACAGTAGGGCAAGATGGGGACAGTAGGGCAAGATGGAGACAGTAGGGCAAGATGGGGACAGTAGGGCAAGATGGAGACAGTAGGGCAAGATGGAGACAGTAGGGCAAGATGGGGACAGTAGGGCAAGATGGAAACAGTAGGACAAGATGGGGACAGTAGGGCAAGATGGGGACGGTAGGGCAAGATGGGGACGGTAGGGCAAGATGGGGACGGTAGGGCAAGATGGAGACAGTAGGGCAAGATGGGGACAGTAGGGCAAGATGGAGACAGTAGGGCAAGATGGAGACAGTAGGGCAAGATGGAGACAGTAGGGCGAGATGGAGACAGTAGGGCGAGATGGAGACAGTAGGGCAAGATGGGGACAGTAGGGCAAGATGGAGACAGTAGGGCAAGATGGAGACAGTAGGGCAAGATGGAGACAGTAGGGCAAGATGGAGACTTTAGGGCAAGTTTGGGACAGTAGGACAAGATGGGGACGGTAGGGCAAGATGGGGACAGTAGGACAAGATGGGGACGGTAGGGCAAGATGGGGACGGTAGGGCAAGATGGAGACAGTAGGGCAAGATGGAGACAGTAGGGCAAGATGGAGACAGTAGGGCAAGATGGAGACAGTAGGGCAAGATGGAGACAGTAGGGCAAGATGGAGACAGTAGGGCAAGATGGGGACAGTAGGGCAAGATGGAAACAGTAGGACAAGATGGGGACAGTAGGGCAAGATGGGGACAGTAGGGCAAGATGGGGACGGTAGGGCAAGATGGGGACAGTAGGGCAAGATGGAGACAGTAGGGCAAGATGGAGACAGTAGGGCAAGATGGAGACAGTAGGGAAAGATGGGGACAGTAGGGCAAGATGGAAACAGTAGGACAAGATGGGGACAGTAGGGGCAAGATGGGGACAGTAGGGCAAGATGGAGACAGTAGGGCAAGATGGGGACAGTAGGGAAAGATGGAGACAGTAGGGCAAGATGGAGACAGTAGGGCAAGATGGAGACAGTAGGGCAAGATGGGGACAGTAGGGCAAGATGGAAACAGTAGGGCAAGATGGGGACAGTAGGGCAAGATGGAGACAGTAGGGCAAGATGGGGACAGTAGGGCAAGATGGAAACAGTAGGGCAAGATGGGGACAGTAGGGCAAGATGGGGACGGTAGGGCAAGATGGGGACGGTAGGGCAAGATGGGGACGGTAGGGCAAGATGGAGATGGTAGGGCAAGATGGAGACGGTAGGGCAAGATGGAGACAGTAGGGAAAGATGGGGACAGTAGGGCAAGATGGAAACAGTAGGACAAGATGGGGACAGTAGGGCAAGATGGAGACAGTAGGGCAAGATGGGGACAGTAGGGCAAGATGGGGACAGTAGGGAAAGATGGAGACAGTAGGGAAAGATGGAGACAGTAGGGCAAGATGGAGACAGTAGGGCAAGATGGGGACAGTAGGGCAAGATGGAAACAGTAGGGCAAGATGGGGACAGTAGGGCAAGATGGAGACAGTAAGACAAGATGGAGACAGTAGGGCAAGATGGAGACAGTAGGGCAAGATGGAGACAGTAGGGCAAGATGGGGACAGTAGGGCAAGATGGGGACAGTAGGGAAAGATGGAGACAGTAGGGAAAGATGGAGACAGTAGGGCAAGATGGAGACAGTAGGGCAAGATGGAGACAGTAGGGCAAGATGGGGACAGTAGGGCAAGATGGAGACAGTAAGACAAGATGGAGACAGTAGGGCAAGATGGAGACAGTAGGGCAAGATGGAGACAGTAGGGCAAGATGGGGACAGTAGGGCAAGATGGGGACAGTAGGGCAAGATGGGGACAGTAGGGCAAGATGGAGACAGTAGGGCAAGATGGAGACAGTAGGGCAAGATGGGGACAGTAGGGCAAGATGGAAACAGTAGGAGAAGATGGGGACGGTAGGGCAAGATGGAGACAGTAGGGCAAGATGGAGACAGTAGGGCAAGATGGAGACAGTAGGGCAAGATGGAGACAGTAGGGCAAGATGGAGACAGTAGGGCAAGATGGAGACAGTAGGGCAAGATGGGGACAGTAGGGCAAGATGGAAACAGTAGGACAAGATGGAGACAGTAGGGCAAGATGGAGACAGTAGGGCAAGATGGGGACAGTAGGGCAAGATGGGGACAGTAGGGCAGTGGAGACAGTAGGCAAGATGGAGACAGTAGGGCAAGATGGAGACAGTAGGGCAAGATGGAGACAGTAGGGCAAGATGGAGACAGTAGGGCAAGATGGAGACAGTAGGGCAAGATGGAGACAGTAGGGCAAGATGGAGACAGTAGGGCAAGATGGAGACAGTAGGGCAAGATGGAGACAGTAGGGCAAGATGAATACATGAGGCACAATGATGCCTGCAGAACACAATGCAGTAGGACCAGGTAACAGGAGAGGAGAGGTGACAGTTTGAAAAAATTGAGACAGTGGGACACGACAGGAGACAGCAGGGAAACATTTGGTTTTCATTCACTTCCAACAATCAGAAAGTTACCTTTCCCTGGGGGGCAGCTAATGTTGCTCTGCTCACCCACAGTCCCTTCCATGGGAGTTATACAGAGGCTGGTGTATTAATGCCCCCTTAGCACCCAGAGGTGGGTGGGGGGGGCATGGATATGGGGTTAATGCAAATGGCTCAGAAGAGAAGAGAATATGAACTGGAATAAACATTATCTGTGTAACCATTATGGGGCTGGGCTCTCACTCCTTTCTCTACTTCTACTGCTTTTACTTTTCTGATCTCCTCCTCTGAACTATTGTATTGTAAGAGCTTACACTTTAATCCTCACCCTCTACGCGAGATTGCTACATTATATATATATAATATACACAAAAAGCTTTGGTTTGGTATAAACCCCTGCCCCCTGCTGGTAAAGCCAATGTACTGCAGACAAGACATTCCCTTATTAGCCTGTAACTGAGCTGCCCCAGTGCTGCTATAGTAACAGATCTGCTATAGTAACAGCCAAACACACCGGGGCCTTAGTGATCCCTTAGTTGTGCGACACTTACACAACAGTGGCCATTCCCACACAGCGCGGCATCTGTGTCTACTGGTAAGGGACCCGTCCCTCTATTAATAAGGGATGGCAGCACCCACTTTTTCCTCATGTCACAAAGGGGGGGATAATAGCCTCTGGGAAGGTACTGGGGCTGTGGGATAGCAGGTATAGTAGGGAGAGATGGTGCCTATAGTAGCAGTGGGGGGGATAATAGCCTCTGGGAAGGGACTGGGGCTGTGGGATAGCAGGTATAGTAGGGAGAGATGGTGCCTATAGTAGCAGTGGGGGGATAATAGCCTCTGGGAAGGGACTGGGGCTGTGGGATAGCAGGTATAGTAGGGAGAGATGGTGCCTATAGTAGCAGTGGGGGGATAATAGCCTCTGGGAAGGGACTGGGGCTGTGGGATAGCAGGTATAGTAGGGAGAGATGGTGCCTATAGTAGCAGTGGGGGGGATAATAGCCTCTGGGAAGGGACTGGGGCTGTGGGATAGCAGGTATAGTAGGGAGAGATGGTGCCTATAGTAGCAGTGGGGGGATAATAGCCTCTGGGAAGGGACTGGGGCTGTGGGATAGCAGGTATAGTAGGGAGAGATGGTGCCTATAGTAGCAGTGGGATAATAGCCTCTGGGAAGGGACTGGGGCTGTGGGATAGCAGGTATAGTAGGGAGAGATGGTGCCTATAGTAGCAGTGGGGGGATAATAGCCTCTGGGAAGGGACTGGGGCTGTGGGATAGCAGGTATAGTAGGGAGAGATGGTGCCTATAGTAGCAGTGGGATAATAGCCTCTGGGAAGGGACTGGGGCTGTGGGATAGCAGGTATAGTAGGGAGGGATGGTGCCTATAGTAGCAGTGGGGGGATAATAGCCTCTGGGAAGGGACTGGGGCTGTGGGATAGCAGGTATAGTAGGGAGAGATGGTGCCTATAGTAGCAGTGGGGGGATAATAGCCTCTGGGAAGGGACTGGGGCTGTGGGATAGCAGGTATAGTAGGGAGAGATGGTGCCTATAGTAGCAGTGGGATAATAGCCTCTGGGAAGGGACTGGGGCTGTGGGATAGCAGGTATAGTAGGGAGAGATGGGGCCTATAGTAGCAGGGGGGGGATAATAGCCTCTGGGAAGGGACTGGGGCTGTGGGATAGCAGGTATAGTAGGGAGAGATGGTGCCTATAGTAGCAGTGGGGGGATAATAGCCTCTGGGAAGGGACTGGGGCTGTGGGATAGCAGGTATAGTAGGGAGAGATGGTGCCTATAGTAGCAGTGGGGGGATAATAGCCTCTGGGAAGGGACTGGGGCTGCGGGATAGCAGGTATAGTAGGGAGAGATGTGCCTATAGTAGCAGTGGGGGGATAATAGCCTCTGGGAAGGGACTGAGGCTGCGGGATAGCAGGTATAGTAGGGAGAGATGGTGCCTATAGTAGCAGTGGGGGGATAATAGCCTCTGGGAAGGGACTGGGGCTGCGGGATAGCAGGTATAGTAGGGAGAGATGGTGCCTATAGTAGCAGTGGGGGGGGATAATAGCCTCTGGGAAGGGACTGGGGCTGTGGGATAGCAGGTATAGTAGGAGAGATGGGCCTATAGTAGCAGTGGGGGATAATAGCCTCTGGGAAGGACTGGGGCTGTGGATAGGCAGGTATAGTAGGGAGAGATGGTGCCTATAGTAGCAGTGGGGGATAATAGCCTCTGGGAAGGGACTGGGGCTGTGGGATAGCAGGTATAGTAGGGAGAGATGGTGCCTATAGTAGCAGTGGGGATAATAGCCTCTGGGAAGGGACTGGGGCTGTGGGATAGCAGGTATAGTAGGGAGAGATGGTGCCTATAGTAGCAGTGGGGGATAATAGCCTCTGGGAAGGGACTGGGGCTGTGGGATAGCAGGTATAGTAGGGAGAGATGGTGCCTATAGTAGCAGTGGAGGGATAATAGCCTCTGGGAAGGGACTGGGGCTGTGGGATAGCAGGTATAGTAGGGAGAGATGGTGCCTATAGTAGCAGTGGGGGGATAATAGCCTCTGGGAAGGGACTGGGGCTGTGGGATAGCAGGTATAGTAGGGAGAGATGGTGCCTATAGTAGCAGTGGGGGGATAACTGACAGAATACATTGGGGGGCTGACATTGGTTCCTCTCTAACAGACCCCCCCACACACAGAATGGATCACTGCACGAGGCTCCTATGTTCGGATCACAAGTACTGCAGTGTGGGCTCTATGCTTGGCTCCCATTTCTGCCGCAGTCTCGTCGGGCTCCCAGAGCCAGTTTGTGGGTGCCCTATCCCACCGCACCCTTGGGTGACACATCACTCCGTCCCACACAGGTAAATGGAACCAATCGCAGGGTGAGATTCCCTGTAGGGGGAGGGGTGGTCAATTTTAATGTCGGGGGGGGGGGGGGCCTTTCTATACTCTGCATGAGCGCCCCCAGCTGGAGGGTAACAGACTGCACCTGATTATACTTTATCACTCCTGGGGCTCCTGAATTAGACATTTGCCCACCTGGGGCCCCTCCCAGTAACTGTGGCCCCGCTCTTTCCCAGGTATCTGTGCAGCAGTCACTATCCGTGTGTCTCCCACGTGAGCTGCAAGAAGGTGGAGGTGCCCAGTGTGACCCCCTGTTTGCCCTCACTGACGGCCCACGAGACGGTTCTGGCCCGGAGGAACCACGATGGGTTCTATTACCTGGGCGCCATAAAGCAGGAGGTGAGTTATACAGTACACTGATGGGGCATTAAAGGGGGGTTCACCTTCAAGGGTTAATGTTATAGAATAGCCTTTTCTTAACAACATTCTTAACAAACCACTCCCTGGTTGCTAGGTAAAATTGCACCCTAGCAACCAGATAGCTGCTGAAATTCCAAACTGGAGACAAAAAGCTAAATAACTCACAAATGTAAAGGTGAATGCCCCCCTTTAACCCATTGTGGCCCGGGGAGCTCTAGATCCAGAGGTACTATGCCTATCTGCCCCGCAGGAGGAGCTCGGGGTGTTCCTGGTGGAGTTCGGCAGTCCGTGTGCAGAAGAAGAGAGAGTCCAGTCCAGGCTGCAGAAGACCCAAGCCGCTGACATTCTCCAGTACTACGAGGCCCTGAGACATTCGGTTCTCCCCGGAGACAACGTTTTGGCCCCTTGGGAACCTGAGCTCGTCAGATACGGACCAGGAACCGTCACTTTGGGCCTAGAGACCAGGGATCCGTTAAGAGGTACCGGCCCACGTGCAATATATATATATGTCCTGTATCAGCCCGGGCATTAGGTATCATTTACTAACACCAGGGGTCACAACCTGTCTCCATCTTGCCCTACTGTCTCCATCTTGCCCTGCCGACTCCATCTCGCCCTGCCGTCTCCATCTCTTCCTGCCGTCTCCATCTCGCCCTGCCGTCTCCTTCTCGCCCTGCCGTCTCCATCTCGCCCTGCCGTCTCCATCTCGCCCTGCCGTCTCCATCTCGCCCTGCCGTCTCCTTCTCGCCCTACCGTCTCCATCTCGCCCTACCGTCTCCATCTCGCCCTACCGACTCCATCTTTTCCTACCGTCTCCATCTCGCCCTACCGTCTCCATCTTTTCCTACCGTCTCCATCTCGCCCTACCGTCTCCATCTCGCCCTACCGACTCCATCTCGCCCTACCGTCTCCATCTCGCCCTACCGTCTCCATCTCGCCTACCGTCTCCATCTCGCCCTACCGTCTCCATCTTTTCCTACCGTCTCCATCTCGCCCTACCGTCTCCATCTTCTACGCCCTACCGACTCCATCTCGCCCTACCGTCTCCATCTCGCCCTACCGTCTCCATCTCGCCCTACCGACTCCATCTCGCCCTACCGACTCCATCTCGCCCTACCGACTCCATCTCGCCCTACCGACTCCATCTCGCCCTACCGACTCCATCTCGTCCTACCGACTCCATCTTGCCCTACCGTCTCCATCCCTTATGGGGGGGGGGGATTAGGTACCAATAGGTTACAATGTAGCTCTATTAATTAGGGATACACACAATTTTCCTTCGTAAAGGATTCAGCCAATACCGAACTGAATCTGAATCCTAATTGGCATTTGCTAATTTGTTGCCGTAACCCCAAGTGTCGGGATTTGCAGATTAAGGTATGTAAGGGTTAAAGAGAACCGAATGTTCCCAGTAATGACACTTTGCCCCCCATTGATGCACCCCATTAGCCTGTGAAGACGAGGAGCTGACAGTCCGTTTCTGGAACGGGAAGAAGACGAAGGTTCCCCTGGGAGTCTCTGTGTGGATTTCCCCTGCAGCTTATCGCAGGGTTCTAGAGCTGCTCCACCATCCCATCAGCACCACGGGCAGGTTCCAGGTTAGAGACCCAAACTCTACCACTTACGTCATCACGGACCGTTATACCACCGTGCCGGTGCCGGTGTGTCTGGCCGGGCACCACTACCAGAACAAGTGCCACCCCCGCACCACCCACAGGCACTGCTCCTGCTGCTGCTTCCCCACCTGCGCCAGCTGCACCTGTTGCCATGACCCCCGGTGTCAGGATTGGTGGCCCCTGTCCCCCACCTCCACCATCTACGTTAATAGCCAAAAGGAACAGGAAGATGATGGCAGAACCTACAGAACCAGAAGTGAAAGTCCCAAGCGAAGAGAAACATCTCACTACTCGGTTTCCTCTGAAGATGAACTTGATGCAAATGATGATGATGATGATGATGATGATGATGAGGAGGAGGAGAGCGACAATGAGACATGGCTCTCAAAAACCACGCAGACTACAATGGTAGACAGTGGGGTGAATACGGACTCCAGCCTGTGGGATAAGCCGAGGCCTGGTATTAGCGAGCGGCCCGAATGGAGGTACTGGAAACATAACCAGCCGGAGCCGTTCTATAGGAAGCCAGGTATGTCTTACCCCATATGTGTTATGTTACCCCCCCCCCCCCCCCCGGCATTCCCAGTACCCAGAGGCATCAAACAGCCCCCCCCCCCCCAGCCCAATAAATAGTGACTGTCTGGTGGCACCCTTTACAGCCCCCCTGGCCATCCCCCAGTACCCAGAGGCACAAACAGCCCCCCCCAGCCCAATAAATAGTGACTGTCTGTGGCACTTACAGCCCCCCTGGCATTCCCAGTACCCAGAGGCACAAACAGCCCCCCCCCAGCCCAATAAATAGTGACTGTCTGTGGCCACCTTACAGACCCCCTGGCATTCCCAGTACCAGAGGCACAAACAGCCCCCCCCCCCCAGCCCAATAAATAGTGACTGTCTGTGCACCTTAAGACCCCTGGCAATTCCCAGTACCCAGAGGCACAAACAGCCCCCCCCCCCCCCAGCCCAATAAATAGTGACTGTCTGTGGCACCTTACAGACCCCCTGGCATTCCCAGTACCCAGAGGCAACAACAGCCCCCCCCAGCCCAATAAATAGTGACTGTCTGTGGCACCTTACAGCCCCCTGGCATCCCAGTACCCAGAGGCACAAACAGCCCCCCCCCCAGCCCAATAAATAGTGAACTGTCTGTGGCACCTTACAGCAACCCCCCTGGCATTCCCCAGTACCCCAGAGGCACAAACAGCCCCCCCCCCCCCAGCCCAATAAATAGTGACTGTCTGTGGCACCCTTACAGCCCCCCTGGCATTCCCTGTACCCAGAGGCACAAACAGCCCCCCCCAGCCCAATAATAGTGACTGTCTGTGGCACCTTACAGACCCCCCTGGCATTCCCAGTACCCAGAGGCACAAACAGCCCCCCCCAGCCCAATAAATAGTGACTGTCTGTGGCACCTTACAGCCCCCCTGGCATTCCCAGTACCCAGAGGCACAAACAGCCCCCCCCAGCCCAATAAATAGTGACTGTCTGTGGCACCTTTACAGCCCCCCTTGGCATTCCCAGTACCCAGAGGCACAAACAGCCCCCCCCCCAGCCCAATAAATAGTGACTGTCTGTGGCACCTTACAGCCCCCCCTGGCATTCCCCAGTACCCAGAGGCACAACAAGCCCCCCCCAGCCCAATAAATAGTGACTGTCTGTGGCACCTTACAGCCCCCCTGGCATTCCCAGTACCCAGAGCACAAACAGCCCCCCCCAGCCCAATAAATTAGTGACTGTCTGTGGCACCTTACAGCCCCCCGGCATTCCCAGTACCCAGAGGCACAAACAGCCCCCCCCAGCCCCAATAAATAGTGACTGTCTGTGGCACCTTACAGGCCCCCTGGCATTCCCAGTACCCAGAGGCACAAACAGCCCCCCCCAGCCCAATAAATAGTGACTGTCTGTGGCAACCTTACAGCCCCCCTGGCATTCCCATACCCAGAGGCACAAACAGCCCCCCCAGCCCAATAAATAGTGACTGTCTGTGGCACCTTACAGCCTGGCATTCCAGTACCAGAGGCACAAACAGCCCCCCCAGCCCAATAATAGTGACTGTCTGTGTACTTACACCCCCTGGCATTCCCAGTACCCAGAGGCACAAACAGCCCCCCAGCCCAATAAATAGTGACTGTCTGTGGCACCTTACAGCCCCCCTGGCATTCCCAGTACCCAGAGGCACAAACAGCCCCCCCAGCCCAATAAATAGTGACTGTCTGTGGCACCTTACAGCCCCCCTGGCATTCCAGTACCCAGAGGCACAAACAGCCCCCCCCAGCCCAATAAATAGTGACTGTCTGTGGCACCTTACAGCCCCCCTGGGCATTCCCAGTACCCAGAGGTACAAAGCCCCCCCCCAGCCCAATAATAGTGACTGTCTGTGGCACCTTACAGCCCCCCTGGCATTCCCAGTACCCAGAGGCACAAACAGCCCCCCCAGCCCAATAAATAGTGACTGACTGTGGCACCTTACAGCCCCCCTGGCATTCCCAGTACCCAGAGGCACAAACAGCCCCCCCAGCCCAATAAATAGTGACTGACTGTGGCCCCTTTATTTACAGCATTTTAGCTTTACTGCCGGCCCAGTCCCGGCTCAGTTACCCCTAACGGGGGGGGGGAAGGGGGGGTGGAACCGGAGTTGACCCTTTCCCTGATTTCCCTGTTCTGTTGGTTTATAAGGAAGCCGAGTTTCTATCCAGGGAACGGACAAACCGGACCCCCGGGCTCCCCTCTCCGAGCCGGTAGGACTGGCCAATCAGAGCGCCCTGTTTGATACAATCAGTGACTCCCCGGCCAAGAGACTGACAGTGAGAGATCTTTTAGTTCACAAGGATTTCACTCCGTCCTACAGGGTAAGTCCTTACAGTCACCATCAGTTCTGGGCTTGCAAAGGGAGGTGCAGCAGTTCTGCCTTGCTTTATGGCAGAGATTCTATTATCAGTTTTCCTTATTTTTTCAGCCACAGGCCCCCCCTCTGCTGCAGAGTCTGGGAAAAACAGAGCAGGAAAAACTGAGTCGCCAACAATCTGATCTACAGAGAAAGCAGGAGAAGAAAATCCAACACCGGGAATGGGAACAGAATAGAGAGGAGCGAGCGGAGCAAAAGTACAGCGACAGCCACGAGATACACAGGTACCGTCTGTGCAGAACCAGTATGGCACCTCCCTCCCATATGTATAAATACAAATATACAGAGAAGGAATGTTCTGGGCACACAATAAGCTGTACCCCCATACTGTACTGTCTAAGGGAAACACTATGGCACCCCCTACCCATATGTATAAATACAAATATACAGAGAGGGAATGTTCTGGGCACACAATAAGCTGTACCCCCATACTGTACTGTCTAAGGGAAACACTATGGCACCCCCTACCCATATGTATAAATACAAATATACAGAGAAGGAATGTTCTGGGCACACAATAAGCTGTACCCCCATACTGTACTGTCTAAGGGAAACACTATGGCACCCCCTACCCATATGTATAAATACAAATATACAGAGAGGAATGTTCTGGGCACACAATAAGCTGTACCCCCAATACTGTACTGTCTAAGGGAACACTATGGCACCCCTACCCATATGTATAAATACAAATATACAGAGAAGGAATGTTCTGGGCACACAATAAGCTGTACCCCCATACTGTACTGTCTAAGGGAAAACACTATGGCACCCCCTACCCATATGTATAAATACAAATATACAGAGAGGGAATGTTCTGGGGCACACAATAAGCTGTACCCCCATACTGTACTGTCTAAGGGAAACACTATGGCACCCCCTACCCATATGTATAAATACAAATATACAGAGAAGGAATGTTCTGGGCACACAATAAGCTGTACCCCCATACTGTACTGTCTAAGGGAAAACACTATGGCACCCCCTACCCATATGTATAAATACAAATATACAGAGAAGGAATGTTCTGGGCACACAATAAGCTGCTACCCCCATACTGTACTGTCTAAGGGAAACACTATGGCACCTCCTACCCATATGTATAAATACAAATATACAGAGAGGGAATGTTCTGGGCACACAATAAGCTGTACCCCATACTGTACTGTCTAAGGGAAACACTATGGCACCTCCTACCCATATGTATAAATACAAATATACAGAGAGGGAATGTTCTGGGCACACAATAAGCTGTACCCCCATACTGTACTGTCTAAGGGAAACACTATGGCACCCCCTACCCATATGTATAAATACAAATATACAGAGAGGGAATGTTCTGGGCACACAATAAGCTGTACCCCCATACTGTACTGTCTAAGGGAAACACTATGGCCACCTCCTACCCATATGTATAAATACAAATATACAGAGAGGGAATGTTCTGGGCACACAATAAGCTGTACCCCCATACTGTACTGTCTAAGGGAAACACTATGGCACCCCCTACCCATATGTATAAATACAAATATACAGAGAAGGAATGTTCTGGGCACACAATAAGCTGTACCCCCATACTGTACTGTCTAAGGGAAACACTATGGCACCCCCTACCCATATGTATAAATACAAATATACAGAGAAGGAATGTTCTGGGCACACAATAAGCTGTACCCCCATACTGTACTGTCTAAGGGAAACACTATGGCACCCCCTACCCATATGTATAAATACAAATATACAGAGAGGGAATGTTCTGGGCACACAATAAGCTGTACCCCCATACTGTACTGTCTAAGGGAAACACTATGGCACCCCCTACCCATATGTATAAATACAAATATACAGAGAAGGAATGTTCTGGGCACACAATAAGCTGTACCCCCATACGTTACTATTTGTCTGGAAGGAAGAAGACATTGCAGCGCTTGTACAACGAGGAGCTGAAGATGAAGGAGAAAGAGAAGAGAGAGGGGGAGAGCCGGAAGGCCAAGATGGAGGTGCGGGAGCAGAAGGAGAGGCGCTTTGAGACTTTGGCCGCAGAGGAGAAACAGAGAGAGAAGCGCAGGTTGGACCATCTCAGACACGTTCGGGAAAAGATTGATCAAAAGGAATTTGAGAAATTTGCAGCCAATGAGTTGAAAGAGACTGAATTTACGGTGAGTTGAGTATAACAGAGAGAGACAGTCTGGTACAATCGCAGCCAATCGGATAGGAGAATAGGGTGATGGCTGAGTGAGAGAGGATTGTACAAGTCATTCACATTGGGGGAGTGAATATGGGAGTTGGCAGAAGGGGAGGGGGTGGTTTTAGGTGTGGGAGGGAGGGAGAGGATGGGAGGGGATAATTAAGGTGGGAGGGGATAGTTAAGGTGGGATAACCTGTAGGGGCACCCGGATCAGGTAAATACACGGATACTAATGGCTGCTGCCCCGGTACCAGCACTGACCCCACAGTCTCCCCCCAGGAGTCGCGCAGGAGGCGGGTAGATAATCACTATAAAGAAGTGGCGGAAAAGGTCTTCCAGGTGGAGCAGCAGAAATCCCAGCGGAGCCGGATCTGAGTTTCAGCACTTTATTCCCACTCAGGGCACTTATCCCTGACTATGCAATAACAGCACTTCCAAATTAGATTGCCAGCTCTGGTGTCAAGCAATTTCCAAGTCTCAGCATCCACTGACAGCCTGTGAGTCCATTCAGACCTCTGTCCTGCCCTGAACACCCGAGGGCGCAGGGAAGGCACCGCGAGCGGCTCAGTCTCAGATTTAAAAGAAATTAAATATTATTTGTAACTAATGTGAATAAAGGGAAAGTTAGAAATCAGTATCAATGCCCTATGGAACCATAACGTGTCCGCACGTGTAAGTGGGTTGGAATTAAATTCTATTTTACTGGAGATCATGTTCTTGGCTCAGGTTCCTTCCTATCATGGCCGCTTTATATTGGCCCTCGAAGCTTCAGCCATTACACGTGAGATGGGAAAGCGCAGCGGCAGCAAAACCACCGTCACACGATGTAGTAGGGCAAGATGGGGACAGTAGGGCACAAGATGGGGACAGTAGGGGCAAGATGGGGACAGTAGGACAAGATGGGGACGGTAGGGCAAGATGGAGACAGTAGGACAAGATGGGGACAGTAGGGGACAAGATGGGGACAGTAGGGGACAAGATGGGGACAGTAGGGCAAGATGGAGACAGTAGGGCAAGATGGAGACAGTAGGGCAAGATGGAGACAGTAGGGCAAGATGGAGACAGTAGGGCAAGATGGAGACAGTAGGGCAAGATGGAGACAGTAGGGCAAGATGGAGACAGTAGGGCAAGATGGGTACAGTAGAGCAAGATGGAGACAGTAGGACAAGATGGAGACAGTAGGGCAAGATGGGGACAGTAGGGCAAGATGGGGACAGTAGGACAAGATGGAGACAGTAGGGCAAGATGGGGACAGTAGGGCAAGATGGAGACAGTAGGGCAAGATGGGTACAGTAGAGCAAGATGGAGACAGTAGGACAAGATGGAGACAGTAGGACAAGATGGGGACAGTAGAGCAAGATGGAGACAGTAGGACAAGATGGAGACAGTAGGACAAGATGGGGACAGTAGAGCAAGATGGAGACAGAAGAGCAAGATGGAGACAGTAGGGCAAGATGGAGACAGTAGGGCAAGATGGAGACAGTAGGGCAAGATGGAGACAGTAGGGCAAGATGGAGGCAGTCGGGCAAGATGGAGGCAGTCGGGCAAGATGGAGGCAGTCGGGCAAGATGGAGGCAGTCGGGCAAGATGGAGACAGTAGGGCAAGATGGAGACAGTAGGGCAAGATGGAGACAGTAGGGCAAGATGGAGACAGTAGGGCAAGATGGAGGCAGTAGGGCAAGATGGAGGCAGTAGGGCAAGATGGAGACAGTGGGGCAGATATACAAACAGTAGCAGTGCCGAGGGATTGGCTGTGTGTTTATCAGATACAGGGGCCCCTCCAGGAACCAACAAAATCAAATATCAAGAATGAATAAAATCTTTATTAAATATAATAGTTATAAAAAGATCAATGTGCCTTTAAATAATGGGGGCGGAGCCGTCAGTGTTACTGCGCAGCAGGGAGGGGCACCGCTATATATAATAATACTCATGGCTGTCACACTGTCGCAACCCAGCTGCTGTAAACTACAACTCCCAGAATTCCTAAAGACTCCCATAGTGGAACTCTCAGTGCCCAGCACTCTCACCATGTGACGGGAGGCTCCAACATAATAGGTGCAGGATTAGTTGCCCTTTAACATTCAAACAGTGATGGAGGAAGGGTCTCCTGCTGCTCGTCTGCTCAGCTCCTTCCTCCCACTCTGAGCAGCAACACAATGACGATACACCTCCTATAATAAATACAGGGCCGATTGTCAGCTCCCGGGGGGAGGAGCAACAAACATCATCACATTAAAACACGAGGAAATAATTAATAAAGTGCAGTTTTCAGAGCAGAAATTCATAGTCACGTGACTGTAGAGTTCAGAGCGGCCATGAATCCAAGGGAGTCCCTGTCCATACTCCTCCGACCAGCAGAGGTGGGAATGTGGAGAGTCTGTGGGGGGGGGCATCACAAGTCGAATGTTATATCCACACTTTGCCCGGGGCAAATGTTCACCACGTGAGTCTGTTCCCGTGCCCTGTGTAAGCCCGCCGTGACTCTGTAAGTGCCCGGGGCCACTTCAATAGCGATATCTCGGGGTCCCCCCTGAGCGCTGACGGGGGAGCAGGGCCGCACTCTCACTCGCTGCAGAATAAAGAGGTATAAGTGAGCACTCCCATAGGGTGAGTGCAGGGAGTTACGCTAAAACTTACGCAATTGACGTAACTTCCGCAGGGACTGCCCAGAAACTTACGGCAGCCAATGGCAAGGAGGGACGAACCCCACTGCCCCCCAATAAACTGACTTATTAGCTCATTGATTATTCATAGTAAGGGCTCATTATAGGGTCACATGAGTGATTTCTATTGCGCACACAAGGGGCGGGGCCAGAATGTTGCTACTGCTCACTTGTGTTCATGGGGGGCCCCATATACAGTAAATAATGGGGTGCGGGGCCCCAAAGTTTCTAATGGTGGCCCTGGGTGAATGCGCAATGCTGTTCTGCCCCCCCCTGTATTACAGGAAGATTCACACTCACCTGCGCAGCCCCCCCGTGGGCAAACTTCCTGCCGTGAAACCTGCCCGTGTGCGCCACTTCCTGTTGGCTCATCTTCTGATTGGCCAAGCAGCCATGATACCTCTAAACGCAAGCAAATGATTAGGTAAAGTCACAGTGATACATTATATACAGACAGTTACCCCCCCAACCCCCCCGGGACACACGGTGGGGCCTGTAGCCACTCACAGGCTTAAGAGTCTTTGGGAGAAATAAAAACAAAATGGAGGTTACCGCGCACTGCTCGGTGGTGCGACGCATGAAGTCGGCCATCACGGCAAACGCTTCTTCCAGATTTGCCCCGTCATCCACAGCCTGGGGCAGAAACACAATATTAACCCTTATTTCTCAACAGTGGGGCAGTTCCCCTTTATGTTAACTCTTAGTATATTATAGAATGGCTAATTCTAAGCAGCTTTTCAATTGGCCTTCATTAATTTTTTTTTTTTTTTGTTCTGTAATTATTTGGCATTTTCTTGCAGCTTTCAAATGGGGGTCACTGACCCCGGCAGCCAAACCCTATTGCTCTGTGAGGCTCCAGTTTTATTGTTATTGTTACTTTTTATTCCTTATCTTTCTATTCAGCCCCTCTCCTATTCATATTCTCATCTCTTATTCAAACTGCTCCCTGGTTACTAAGGTAATATGGACCCCAGCAACCAGATAGCTGCTAAAACGCCAAACTGGAAAATGGAAGTAATAAAAAAAACTACAAATAAAAAATGAAGACCAATTGCAAACTTTCTCAGAATATGACTATCTACATTGTACTAAATGTTAACTCAAAAGTGAACTAATCCTGTAGCACTGACCTCTGTAAGCTCCGCCTCCTGCAGCCCCCCCGAACAGGCCCAGCCCACTTCCCTGCTCCTCATCCTCTCCAGCAAATCCCGGCCAAGCTCAGCCGATCGCTTGAGGGAGTCTTCCATACGCCTGTAGCGGCAGTCCATACGGCGCCCACTGCGGGGAGATACGGGGGGGGGGAAATGAATATTTACTGTATGTGCCCCCCCACATATATAGGGGGCAGTTATACACAGGAGTGCCATATACATGGGGGCAGTTATACACAGGGGTGCCATATACATGGGGGGGCAGTTATACACAGGGGTGCCATATACATGGGGGGGCAGTTATACACAGGGGTGCCATATACATGGGGGGGGCAGTTATACACAGGGGTGCCATATACATGGGGGGGCAGTTATACACAGGGGTGCCATATACATGGGGGCAGTTATACACAGGGGTGACATATACATGGGGGCAGTTATACACAGGGGTGCCATATACATGGGGGGGCAGTTATACACAGGGGTGTCATATACATGGGGGCAGTTATACACAGGGGTGCCATATACATGGGGGGGCAGTTATACACAGGAGTGTCATATACATGGGGGGCAGTTATACACAGGGGTGCCATATACATGGGGGGGCAGTTATACACAGGGGTGTCATATACATGGGGGCAGTTATACACAGGGGTGCCATATACAAGGGGGGGCAGTTATACACAGGGGTGCCATATACATGGGGGGCAGTTATACACAGGGGTGCCATATACATGGGGGGCAGTTATACAACAGGGGTGCCATATACATGGGGGGGCAGTTATACACAGGGGTGCCATATACATGGGGGGGCAGTTATACATAGGGGTGCCATATACATGGGGGGGCAGTTATACACAGGGGTGCCATATACATGGGGGGCAGTTATACACAGGGGTGGCCATATACATGGGGGGCAAGTTATACACAAGGAGTGCCATATACATGGGGGGGCAGTTATACACAGGGGTGCCATATACATGGGGGGGCAGTTATACACAGGGGTGCCATATACATGGGGGGGCAGTTATACACAGGGGTGCCATATACATGGGGGGGCAGTTATACACAGGGGTGCCATATACATGGGGGGCAGTTATACACAGGGGTGCCATATACATGGGGGGCAGTTATACAGGGGTGCCATATACATGGGGGGGCAGTTATACACAGGGGTGCCATATACATGGGGGGGCAGTTATACACAGGGGTGCCATATACATGGGGGGGCAGTTATATGGGAACATATAAGTGAAAATATATATTTGTATCCTATGTTACTATATATGTAGGAAGATACTAATATATAATCACAGATGCACAGGCAACACATAGATTATAAGCTCTTTGGCCCAAGGGCCTCATTCCAACCATGCAGTGAAACTCCCAGTAACTATATTCACATTCTCTCCCATTTATATGAACCGTCCCCTGTGCCTCTGCCGGGTATAAGCTCTCCTGTGGGGCAATATAAATACACTGCAGGGAACCCCAACCAGTTACCCCCCCCCCCACTCCCACTCCCACTCCCACTCCCACTCCCACTCCCACTCCCACTCCCACTCCCACTCCCACTCCCTGCGGTACCGACCTGCTCTGCCTCCTCTCCCAGGGCTGGACAGGAAGCGCTTTCTACAGGTGCCGGGAAGGGTCAAACAATATCAGCTGGAAAGAACGGTTCTGCATCACTAACACTGTACCACACTGCCACCTCATGGTTATATATTGAATTACAGCTGTGCGGAAACATTCATATACCGAATAACAAACAGTCACCCCGCTATAGTTCCAGGGGTACCCAGGGCACAAATAAGCACTCACCCCAAATCCCCCCCTAACTGGCCTTCAGGCTGGGCCCCCTTAGCCCATAACAAGGTTACAGATATATAGAAACATTGGGGTAACAGTCACCCCGCTATAGTTCCAGGGGTACCCAGGGCACAAATAAGCACTCACCCCAAATCCCCCCTAACTGGCCTTCAGGCTGGGCCTCCTTAGCCCATAACAAGGTTACAGATATATAGACACATTGGGGTAACAGTCACCCCGCTATAGTTCCAGGGGTACCCAGGGCACAAATAAGCACTCACCCCAAATCCCCCCCTAACTGGCCTTCAGGCTGGGCCCCCTTAGCCCATAACAAGGTTACAGATATATAGAAACATTGGGGTAACAGTCACCCCGCTATAGTTCCAGGGGTACCCAGGGCACAAATAAGTACCCCAAATCCCCCCCTAACTGGCCTTCAGGCTGGGCCCCCTTAGCCCATAACAAGGTTACAGATATATAGAAACATTGGGGTAACAGTCACCCCGCTATAGTTCCAGGGGTACCCAGGGCACAAATAAGCACTCACCCCAAATCCCCCCCTAACTGGCCTTCAGGCTGGGCCCCCTTAGCCCATAACAAGGTTACAGATATATAGAAACATTGGGGTAACAGTCACCCCGCTATAGTTCCAGGGGTACCCAGGGCACAAATAAGTACCCCAAATCCCCCCCTAACTGGCCTTCAGGCTGGGCCCCCTTAGCCCATAACAAGGTTACAGATATATAGAAACATTGGGGTAACAGTCACCCCGCTATAGTTCCAGGGGTACCCAGGGCACAAATAAGCACTCACCCCAAATCCCCCCTAACTGGCCTTCAGGCTGGGCCTCCTTAGCCCATAACAAGGTTACAGATATATAGACACATTGGGGTAACAGTCACCCCGCTATAGTTCCAGGGGTACCCAGGGCACAAATAAGCACTCACCCCAAATCCCCCCCTAACTGGCCTTCAGGCTGGGCCCCCTTAGCCCATAACAAGGTTACAGATATATAGACACATTGGGGTAACAGTCACCCCGCTATAGTTCCAGGGGTACCAGGGCACAAATAAGCACTCACCCCAAATCCCCCCTAACTGGCCTTCAGGCTGGGCCCCCTTAGCCCATAACAAGGTTACAGATATATAGAAACATTGGGGTAACAGTCACCCCGCTATAGTTCCAGGGGTACCCAGGGCACAAATAAGCACTCACCCCAAATCCCCCCCTAACTGGCCTTCAGGCTGGGCCCCCTTAGCCCATAACAAGGTTACAGATATATAGAAACATTGGGGTAAGTCACCCCGCTATAGTTCCAGGGGTACCCAGGGCACAAATAAGCACTCACCCCAAATCCCCCCCTAACTGGCCTTCAGGCTGGGCCCCCTTAGCCCATAACAAGGTTACAGATATATAGAAACATTGGGGTAACAGTCACCCCGCTATAGTTCCAGGGGTACCCAGGGCACAAATAAGCACTCACCCCAAATGGCCTTTAGGCTGATCCCCATTAGTGCAGAATATTTCTATTATTGGGGCTGAAAGCCTGAATGTTGGGAAGCAGAGGACGGGAGGAGGAGCTGCTGCTAGCGACGCACTATACACCAGCTGAAGAAAAGTAAACAGTAACTTTATGGAGTAACGAGTCCCAATGGCCAATGAGATTGCACAGAGACACCAGTAGGCTGTTACCTGTACATCAGCCCAAAATGATTCCTTTCCTTTTTGTGGCTTGTTGAGTTGGACAGAAAATCCCATGGGCCGAGGGAACATCCAGTTGTCAGCCCAATGCTGCTCATTAGTGACCCGGCCAATCAAGCGCAGATTTCTGTGTATAGCGAGTGGCACTTACTGCTGCACATACTGGCACTGCCACCCAGCGACACCCTCTGTCTTACTGACATTATATCAGTGCGGCCCCTGGAATGTTACGTGTGTTTGTCTGTGTATCTGTATAACAGAGCATCCCCCCCCCCCATTGTAAGCAGCAGTCCTGCCCTGCTTTATGGCTGAGATTCTAGCTATCTGTATAACAGAGCATTCTGTCACAGTGGCACAGATCCTATCTGATCCCCCCATTGTAAGCAGCAGTCCTGCCCTGCTTTATGGCTGAGATTCTAGCTATCTGTATAACAGAGCATTCTGTCACAGTGGCACAGATCCTATCTGACCCCCCCATTGTAAGCAGCAGTCCTGCCCTGCTTTATGGCTGAGATTCTAGCTATCTGTATAACAGAGCATTCTGTCACAGTGGCACAGATCCTATCTGATCCCCCCATTGTAAGCAGCAGTCCTGCCCTGCTTTATGGCTGAGATTCTAGCTATCTGTATAACAGAGCATTCTGTCACAGTGGCACAGATCCTATCTGATCCCCCCCCATTGTAAGCAGCAGTCCTGCCCTGCTTTATGGCTGAGATTCTAGCTATCTGTATAACAGAGCATTCTGTCACAGTGGCACAGATCCTATCTGATCCCCCATTGTAAGCAGCAGTCCTGCCCTGCTTTATGGCTGAGATTCTAGCTATCTGTATAACAGAGCATTCTGTCACAGTGGCACAGATCCTATCTGATCCCCCCATTGTAAGCAGCAGTCCTGCCCTGCTTTATGGCTGAGATTCTAGCTATCTGTATAACAGAGCATTCTGTCACAGTGGCACAGATCCTATCTGATCCCCCCATTGTAAGCAGCAGTCCTGCCCTGCTTTATGGCTGAGATTCTAGCTATCTGTATAACAGAGCATTCTGTCACAGTGGCACAGATCCTATCCCCCCCATTGTAAGCAGCAGTCCTGCCCTGCTTTATGGCTGAGATTCTAGCTATCTGTATAACAGAGCATTCTGTCACAGTGGCACAGATCCTATCTGATCCCCCCATTGTAAGCAGCAGTCCTGCCCTGCTTTATGGCTGAGATTCTAGCTATCTGTATAACAGAGCATTCTGTCACAGTGGCACAGATCCTATCTGATCCCCCATTGTAAGCAGCAGTCCTGCCCTGCTTTATGGCTGAGATTCTAGCTATCTGTATAACAGAGCATTCTGTCACAGTGGCACAGATCCTATCCCCCCCATTGTAAGCAGCAGTCCTGCCCTGCTTTATGGCTGAGATTCTAGCTATCTGTATAACAGAGCATTCTGTCACAGTGGCACAGATCCTATCTGATCCCCCCATTGTAAGCAGCAGTCCTGCCCTGCTTTATGGCTGAGATTCTAGCTATCTGTATAACAGAGCATTCTGTCACAGTGGCACAGATCCTATCTGATCCCCCCATTGTAAGCAGCAGTCCTGCCCTGCTTTATGGCTGAGATTCTAGCTATCTGTATAACAGAGCATTCTGTCACAGTGGCACAGATCCTATCTGATCCCCCCATTGTAAGCAGCAGTCCTGCCCTGCTTTATGGCTGAGATTCTAGCTATCTGTATAACAGAGCATTCTGTCACAGTGGCACAGATCCTATCTGATCCCCCCATTGTAAGCAGCAGTCCTGCCCTGCTTTATGGCTGAGATTCTAGCTATCTGTATAACAGAGCATTCTGTCACAGTGGCACAGATCCTATCCCCCCCGGACACAGAATACACAGTAAATGTAGGTGACAGAACACAAATAATATATTGATTTTTTAAAAGATTTTTATACATTTTATAAAAAACATTAAGGAAGACAATAACAATGTACTAAAAACATAACAGTGAGACCATTCGGTACCATAAGTCGCCGTTCTCCTCCCATCGCTGTGCCCCTCAGTCACTTACCCACAGACACTCCCACTAAGGCATATTTATTACAATGTGTAAGCCAGCATCACCGGGGATGTTGCCCATAGCAACCAATCAGGACTTTGCTTTCGTTTCTAGCTTTTAGGTGAGTGTTCAAATTTAATTGCTGATTGGTTGCTATGGGCAACATCCCCTGGCTTACACATTGTAATAAATATGCCCCTAAGACTGGGGGCTCCTGTGACAACTGGGAAGGCCG
This sequence comes from Xenopus tropicalis, assembly GCF_000004195.4. Lineage (NCBI taxonomy): Eukaryota > Metazoa > Chordata > Amphibia > Anura > Pipidae > Xenopus > Xenopus tropicalis. The sequence goes on along the minus strand of NC_030680.2, from coordinate 4,033,450 downwards.
GGATCATTATTACTATAGAGACGCTGGGCCTTTATGTTGGTGCAGTAAGTGCAGGATATAACATATGGCCATATGTGAGGGTTTACTTACCCTTTAATGGGCTATTACTTCCACCCAACCTGTGAAGGGGTCAAAGAAAACACATTGTAGACTCAGTCAGTGCAGCTTCTGCCCCCCAACCCTGTGCCCACCAAGCCCCCAAAGTGAATCCATAAATAGCAAATGGGAAGAGGCCTGATTTGCCCCCCCCCCCCGGGGCAGTAGGGCAGGTCTGTTGCTGGGGCAGGAGTGCAGTAAAAGAAAATGGGATAATAAAAGAAAAAGGCCAATAGGAAAAGGTAAGAAAGTGACGTGGGAAGCAGAAGGAAACCCCCCCACATAGAGCAGAGCTAATTGGCCAAAGTGTTGTTGTACTATAGCTCTCAGCTCAGCATTGTCGTTTTCTCTTAAAGGGCAAATAATATATCAGCATCTCTCAGCCTGGTAGGGTGGCGGCCACTGGACCTGACAGGGAACTGCAGTACATCATTCCCTGTGTGAAGGCAGAGCTGTGATTGGCTACCACTGATTATGTGAGGAGTCATTTTTAAAGATCCTTTTGATCCCACATTTAAACCTGGACTCCTGTGGCAATGTTCCTTAGTAGCGAGCACCCCCAGATTCTCCATGGCGAGCCCCCCAACTAAACACCCTGGTCTGTTCTTGGTCACATCGCCCCCTAGTGGCAACAAGGACCCCAAAGCAGAGGCACGGGGGCAACAAAGAGGAACGTCCCAGAGAGTTTATAACTGTAAACAAAGACCCCTAACGTGATAGGAGGAGGCCTTATCGGTTTTTCCGCGTTTCACGTGCCCCCCAGCTGTGGCTCGGCTCCCCATTGGCCAGTTTCAGAGCGCTCACTAACACGGGGAACAAATGTGCCGAGGATTCCGGATCGTATATCCTCTTGGTAGTCCAAGGTTTCCTGGTTTTGGAATGGAAGCCTATATTCCGACCCGGAATTCTAGCCACGGACTGGTGCCGGTGGACGTTGGCATTGTGGGCCAGCGCCGCTAGTTTGGTACTTGCCTCCATGGCCTCCAGGCTCACGTGGGCCCTTCTGGGCTGATACTTTAACATGAAACTGTGGAAAACCTCGATCTGATCCGTGTGGCTGAGAGAACTGAGGTGGGTCAGGTCCCCCAGAACCAAGGGGTCCGTGACGATTTTCTTCAGTTGCTGATACGCGCGGGAGTCGACCTTTAGCCAGCGGCGCTGCTTGGACTCTAAGAGGTTAAGTCTCCGGTGGCCGCAGGAATGGGCGGAGAGTCCGTTAGTCCACTGATGCTCGTTCCTGACGTGGCGCAGGATGGACCGCCATTTCTCTCGGAGTAAATCCCCGTCCCCGGCGCTGCACTTGGCCGCGTACCACAGGTGGTTAATAACGGCCGGCGTCCAGGCAGCGATGTCGCCGCAGCTTCTCTTCCTACTGGCTGCGAGGAGTTTCCTCCGTATGGCTCTGCCGTAATGCCAGGCGTCATACTCGTGGCTAATAGGGGAGAACTCCTCGCACGTTAACCTCCGTATCCCCTCGTGCCGCTCCGTGGCGACCACCTCCACGTTCAGCTTCTCCGCCAACACGCTGTTCAGACAGGTCTCGAAGGCGTGTCTCTTCGCGGCGGATATCGACTGCTTTTCCGTTTTCTTCACGATGCTGAAGTCGACTATTTTTTTGCCGGTGGCCTCCAGGAAGGCGTAGGCGCAGTACTTGCTGCCCGGCCTGCTGCTCGCCCGCCCATCGCCGCTCAGGCAGACGGATTTCCTCGCCAGGCTTTGCCTCAGCGCCCGGCGCTCACTTTGCCAGGAACGTTCCAGAACGGGGAAGAGGAATCGCTTCTCGTATTGGTAGTAAGCGTACTGAGCGATGAACTGCAGCCCCATGAATCGGAACAGTTCGTCGACTTGGTGGAAGCGGCTGCCGCTGAATAAAATGGCGGCGGAACACAAGATGTTTCCGGCGGGGGTCCCTCCGTTTTTGGGCTGGCTGTCCCACATATGGCGGACATGGCCGGCCTCGCAGCGCCCCGACACGGACAGGAAGGTCCCCTGAACGCTTTTGATGAGCTCTGCGATTGGTCGGCCGCAGCTACAGTTCATTTTCAGCAGCAGCTCGTCCAGGCACGACTCGAACACAATGTACTTGCTCTCGTGGACCAAGATGTCCGCCTGATCCGCGCTCGCTTCGTCCGCGTTCCCCGCGGAATCGTCCTCGGAGGTGGCGCTGCTGCTGTCGGACGTGTCGCTTTCCAGCACTGGGCGGCTCAATGGGATATAATTTGGGTTTTTAGTGCTTCTGTATCTGCGCTTTGAAGGCGTTTGCTTTACCCCAGGCTCCGCCTCGTCTGACAGCAGCGAATAACGAGACGCCGCGTCCGCGCCCAGACGCTTGCGCTTTGCCGGTTTTGAAAAACCAATTTCACCTTGGGGTTGAAGGCCGTTAGCGGCGGGTTCTGTGCTGGTACTGGCATTTTTCTTGCCAAAAAGTGGATCGGTTTTGGTTCTGACATTTTTCTTGCCCCAGAACGGGTCGGTGTGCGTGCCGCGGTGCTTCACGGAATGATAGATATCGGTGCGGGTGCTGATATCCTTCATCACAACCGTCTCGGTGTTGGTGCCGACATCCACGCGTTTAGGTGACCCGTCCTGGTTGGCGCCCATTAAGCCAATATCCGTCACTACTACGGGCTCGGTGTTGGTGCCGACATCCACGTATTTGGACCCCTCCGGGTTCGTTATTCTACTGTGGCGTCTGACAGGCGGCCCGCACTTTATCCCTCTGTTCTGCGGCCGCTCTTTGAAGACAGTGGGAATGGCGTCGGGTCGGAGGCTCATCCTTTTGCCGGTGTTGATGTAACTTTCTGGGGTGAAGTGTTCCGAGCACAGGCGATACAGGTCCGAATGCTTCTTCTTTTCCTCCAGGATCCGACTGGCGAACGTGTCTATGTTCCCAAAGTTCTGGTCAATGTTCAGCAGCCAGTTCTTGATTCTGTCCAGGTTGCAGGGGAACGAGTGCATCACGATCCCCGTAGATTTGGTCTGTTTGTTGGAACACGAGCTGGGGCAGCGGGAAACGATGCACTTCGGCATGGCGCCGGTACCGCCGCGGCGCTTCCTCCTATGGGAACATCAACATAAAGACAAAGGTCTCACTAAAATATCCAAATTTATATACTTTACTTATCCTTTAATTATATAGTGTCAGCACATTACTCATCTCTGAAAGTGATAACCCCCTACTGTAAATAACAAGGATATGAGAAGTTACTGAGGGGTGAACATATAAAGGCACAAGGCTGCAGGCTGAGTTATACAGGGAACTCTGAGTATCACTCATGTATTATAAGGGATACTGTACCCCCTACTGTAAATGATAAGGATATTAGCAGTCACTGAGGGGTTCTGTGCCCCCCATATAAAGGCACAAGGCTGCAGGCTGAGTTATACAGGGAACTCTGAGTATCACTCATGTATTATAAGGGATAATGTACCCCCTACTGTAAATGATAAGGATATTAGCAGTCACTGAGGGGTTCTGTGCCCCCCATATAAAGGCACAAGGCTGCAGGCTGAGTTATACAGGGAACTCTGAGTATCACTCATGTATTATAAGGGATAATGTACCCCCTACTGTAAATGATAAGGATATTAGCAGTCACTGAGGGGTTCTGTGCCCCCCATATAAAGGCACAAGGCTGCAGGCTGAGTTATACAGGGAACTCTGAGTATCACTCATGTATTATAAGGGATAATGTACCCCCTACTGTAAATGATAAGGATATTAGCAGTCACTGAGGGGTTCTGTGCCCATATAAAGGCACAAGGCTGCAGGCTGAGTTATACAGGGAACTCTGAGTATCACTCATGTATTATAAGGGATAATGTACCCCCTACTGTAAATGATAAGGATATTAGCAGTCACTGAGGGGTTCTGTGCCCCCATATAAAGGCACAAGGCTGCAGGCTGAGTTATACAGGGAACTCTGAGTATCACTCATGTATTATAAGGGATAATGTACCCCCTACTGTAAATGATAAGGATATTAGCAGTCACTGAGGGGTTCTGTGCCCATATAAAGGCACAAGGCTGCAGGCTGAGTTATACAGGGAACTCTGAGTATCACTCATGTATTATAAGGGATAATGTACCCCCTACTGTAAATGATAAGGATATTAGCAGTCACTGAGGGGTTCTGTGCCCCCCATATAAAGGCACAAGGCTGCAGGCTGAGTTATACAGGGAACTCTGAGTATCACTCATGTATTATAAGGGATAATGTACCCCCTACTGTAAATGATAAGGATATTAGCAGTCACTGAGGGGTTCTGTGCCCATATAAAGGCACAAGGCTGCAGGCTGAGTTATACAGGGAACTCTGAGTATCACTCATGTATTATAAGGGATACTGTACCCCCTACTGTAAATGATAAGGATATTAGCAGTCACTGAGGGGTTCTGTGCCCCCCATATAAAGGCACAAGGCTGCAGGCTGAGTTATACAGGGAACTCTGAGTATCACTCATGTATTATAAGGGATACTGTACCCCCTACTGTAAATGATAAGGATATTAGCAGTCACTGAGGGGTTCTGTGCCCATATAAAGGCACAAGGCTGCAGGCTGAGTTATACAGGGAACTCTGAGTATCACTCATGTATTATAAGGGATACTGTACCCCCTACTGTAAATGATAAGGATATTAGCAGTCACTGAGGGGTTCTGTGCCCATATAAAGGCACAAGGCTGCAGGCTGAGTTATACAGGGAACTCTGAGTATCACTCATGTATTATAAGGGATAATGTACCCCCTACTGTAAATGATAAGGATATTAGCAGTCACTGAGGGGTTCTGTGCCCCCCATATAAAGGCACAAGGCTGCAGGCTGAGTTATACAGGGAACTCTGAGTATCACTCATGTATTATAAGGGATAATGTACCCCCTACTGTAAATGATAAGGATATTAGCAGTCACTGAGGGGTTCTGTGCCCATATAAAGGCACAAGGCTGCAGGCTGAGTTATACAGGGAACTCTGAGTATCACTCATGTATTATAAGGGATAATGTACCCCCTACTGTAAATGATAAGGATATTAGCAGTCACACAGACGGATATAACAGAAGGAACAATACACATTGTTGGAAAAACACCAGGCAATGAGTCACAAAGTGGATCCCCCTGCCCTGTGCATTGGACTATCCTTGTCCGTAAACTCCCATGAATTGCCATATACAGGTGGGACAGACTATTATTACAGGCGGGGGGGGGGGGGTGTTATACACAGGTGGGATTGCGTTTTACAGGGAACAGCCCCCCAGGCAGACAGACAGCTCGCAGTCCCGCCCCGTATCCCACCCAGACCCACTCGCCTTCCCGCTGCTGCTACGAACCTGCACTCCCGCCAGGACCCCGGAACCGCCTGACACAGCACAGACCAGCGGTACAGAAACACCGGGACGGAATAAATACTCCAGCCCGGAAGTTCTTCTTACAAAAGCAATGAAGCTACACTGCCACCAGCTGGACACTAGCGGAATCGCAGATGCGCAGTGACTTTACACGCAGCTCCCAGGGGAACAGTCAGGGCGGCTCTGGAAATGCCAATGTCTCTACAGCGCCACCTCCTGGGCACATCCGGAATTACATATCCCAGTCCCAGGGAGCCAGTCAGGTGGGTTCTTTATTATAGGGAAATGCCAATGTCTCTACAGCGCCACCTCCTGGGCACATCCGGAATTACATATCCCAGTCCCAGGGAGCCAGTCAGGTGAGTTCTTTATTATAGGGAAATGGCAATGTCTCTACAGCGCCACCTCCTGGGCACATCCGGAATACATATCCCAGTCCCAGCCCAGGTGAGGGGGGGTACATATCCCAGTCCCAGCCAGTCTGGGCCATTTCACCCCCAATAACCCTTACTTACAGACTGGGTACAGGTTCTATTTCAGATCACATAAGAAGCAGCGGGGGTTAATGGGGGGGTTAATGCCGGAGACCCCCGTTCTGTTCCAGCTGAATTTCTTTCATGACTTTTTCATTTTTCCATTTCGTCTTTTCTGCCCCGGGAGAGGGTTTAGCAATGTGAGTCACGTGCGGCTCTGATCCGCTCTATAGGAATTCCGCCTGTACTGACTGCCTGCCGGGAAATAGCCGGGCACTGGGGGGCGCCACTTAGGGCTTGTCGGAGATTCATAGTGAGCTGGAATCTATCCTGTACTAAACTTCACCCCAAATCCACCCTCTCATTATATCCTGCATCAGTGCCCCTGGCCCCCCTATACTCCTGCACCCCCAAACCTTGGGCATAAGGATCTGTATCTCACACATATATTGATATTGTACATCAGTCAGGGACCCCACTGGCCCCCCTATACTCCTGCACCCCCAAACCTTGGGCATAAGGATCTGTATCTCACACATATATTGTACATCAGTCAGGGACCCCACTGGCCCCCCTATACTCCTGCACCCCCAAACCCTGGGGATAATGATCTGTATCTCACACATATATTGATATTGTACATCAGTCAGGGACCCCACTGGCCCCCCTATACTCCTGCACCCCCAAACCTTGGGGATAATGATCTGTATCTCACACATATCTTGTACATCAGTCAGGGACCCCACTGGCCCCCCTATACTCCTGCACCCCCAAACCTTGGGCATAAGGATCTGTATCTCACACATATATTGATATTGTACATCAGTCAGGGACCCCACTGGCCCCCCTATACTCCTGCACCCCCAAACCTTGGGGATAATGATCTGTATCTCACACATATATTGAGATTGTACATCAGTCAGGGACCCCACTGGCCCCCCTATACTCCTGCACCCCCAAACCTTGGGGATAATGATCTGTATCTCACTCATATATTGTATATCAGTCAGGGACCCCACTGGCCCCCCTATACTCCTGCACCCCCAAACCTTGGGGATAATGATCTGTATCTCACTCATATATTGTATATCAGTCAGGGACCCCACTGGCCCCCCTATACTCCTGCACCCCCAAACCTTGGGGATAATGATCTGTATCTCACACATATCTTGTACATCAGTCAGGGACCCCACTGGCCCCCCTATACTCCTGCACCCCCAAACCTTGGGCATAAGGATCTGTATCTCACACATATATTGATATTGTACATCAGTCAGGGACCCCACTGGCCCCCCTATACTCCTGCACCCCCAAACCTTGGGGATAATGATCTGTATCTCACACATATCTTGTACATCAGTCAGGGACCCCACTGGCCCCCCTATACTCCTGCACCCCCAAACCTTGGGGATAATGATCTGTATCTCACACATATCTTGTACATCAGTCAGGGACCCTACTGGCCCCCCTATACTCCTGCACCCCCAAACCTTGGGCATAAGGATCTGTATCTCACACATATATTGATATTGTACATCAGTCAGGGACCCCACTGGCCCCCCTATACTCCTGCACCCCCAAACCTTGGGGATAATGATCTGTATCTCACACATATATTGAGATTGTACATCAGTCAGGGACCCCACTGGCCCCCCTATACTCCTGCACCCCCAAACCTTGGGGATAATGATCTGTATCTCACTCATATATTGTATATCAGTCAGGGACCCCACTGGCCCCCCTATACTCCTGCACCCCCAAACCTTGGGGATAATGATCTGTATCTCACTCATATATTGTATATCAGTCAGGGACCCCACTGGCCCCCCTATACTCCTGCACCCCCAAACCTTGGGGATAATGATCTGTATCTCACACATATCTTGTACATCAGTCAGGGACCCCACTGGCCCCCCTATACTCCTGCACCCCCAAACCTTGGGCATAAGGATCTGTATCTCACACATATATTGATATTGTACATCAGTCAGGGACCCCACTGGCCCCCTATACTCCTGCACCCCCAAACCTTGGGGATAATGATCTGTATCTCACACATATATTGTACATCAGTCAGGGACCCCACTGGCCCCCCTATACTCCTGCACCCCCAAACCCTGGGGATAATGATCTGTATCTCACACATATATTGTACATCAGTCAGGGACCCCACTGGCCCCCCTATACTCCTGCACCCCCAAACCTTGGGGGTATTTAATGATAATACACATTGGTTGATGCCCTGCTGGGCTGTCAGTGAGAGATGGGAGTTGCAGTTCGACTATCCCTAATTCCTACTTTCTACATCTCCTCCCATTTGGGGCCCCAGTTGACCCTATTTGCCCCACTGAGAAACATTCGCTTTTGCCTCACTCTTGCCCCAGGGCAGTTAAACTGGGAATACCCAGGGTTCAGTGGTTCCCCAGTTATGGGGGTTCGGCCCCAGTGCGGGACAATGACACGGGGGGCGAGGGACCCGCTCAGATAAGGAGGAATGCGCAGCGTCCACTTTATTTATTTTGGGCCGTGGAAGAATTTCCTGCTGCGCAGATTGTTCCGGACTCTTCCATGGACTCGGGGGAAGTTTCTTTTTTCTCAATTCCTCTCCTGCACATTATCCCACTCCCTACCGGGGTCTTCTGCCTCTTAAAGGGAAAGTTCACCTTTAGAATTATTCCTTTCCATGCAGTTATTATCCATTTTAAGTTTAAGTTCCCCTTTAGGGAAGGCTGACAATCTGTCCCACTTGCTCCTTACATTGCCACTAGTAGCTGGGAGTTGTAGTTCCGTTGCAGCTGGGGGGCCCCTACCAATCGCATTATTTTTATTTCCGAGCACCAATGTTGCCTTTATGGGAATCCATAAAATCTTTTATTTACAAAGCCAGAGAGTGTTTATATCAAACGATTAACGGCGAAGTCCCACAAGGACCGACAGGAGTTTATAGCAGAGATTTACTTAATGGGATTACGGCCCAGAAGCAAAACACATTTACCTTGTGCTGGAAAAATATGTGTCTGTGGGGAGCGAGCGTTTCTATGGCTCAGTTACTATAGGGACTGGGGCTGTGGGATAGCAGGTATAGTAGGGAGAGATGGTGCCTATAGTAGTAGTGGGGGGATAATAGCCTCTGGGAAGGGACTGGGGCTGTGGGATAGCAGGTATAGTAGGGAGAGATGGTGCCTATAGTAGCAGTGGGGGGATAATAGCCTCTGGGAAGGGACTGGGGCTGTGGGATAGCAGGTATAGTAGGGAGAGATGGTGCCTATAGTAGCAGTGGGGGATAATAGCCTCTGGGAAGGGACTGGGGCTGGGAGATAGCAGGTATAGTAGGGAGAGATGGTGCCTATAGTAGCAGTGGGGGGATAATAGCCTCTGGGAAGGGACTGGGGCTGTGGGATAGCAGGTATAGTAGGGAGAGATGGTGCCTATAGTAGCAGTGGGGGGATAATAGCCTCTGGGAAGGGACTGGGGCTGTGGGATAGCAGGTATAGTAGGGAGAGATGGTGCCTATAGTAGCAGTGGGGGGATAATAGCCTCTGGGAAGGGACTGGGGCTGGGGGATAGCAGGTATAGTAGGGAGAGATGGTGCCTATAGTAGCAGTGGGGGGATAATAGCCTCTGGGAAGGGATTGGGGCTGGGGGATAGCAGGTATAGTAGGGAGAGATGGTGCCTATAGTAGCAGTGGGGGGATAATAGCCTCTGGGAAGGGACTGGGGCTGTGGGATAGCAGGTATAGTAGGGAGAGATGGTGCCTATAGTAGCAGTGGGGGGGATAATAGCCTCTGGGAAGGGACTGGGGCTGTGGGATAGCAGGTATAGTAGGGAGAGATGGTGCCTATAGTAGTGGGGGGATAATAGCCTCTGGGAAGGGACTGGGGCTGTGGGATAGCAGGTATAGTAGGGAGAGATGGTGCCTATAGTAGCAGTGGGGGGATAATAGCCTCTGGGAAGGGACTGGGGCTGTGGGATAGCAGGTATAGTAGGGAGAGATGGTGCCTATAGTAGCAGTGGGGGGATAATAGCCTCTGGGAAGGGACTGGGGCTGTGGGATAGCAGGTATAGTAGGGAGAGATGGTGCCTATAGTAGCAGTGGGATAATAGCCTCTGGGAAGGGACTGGGGCTGTGGGATAGCAGGTATAGTAGGGAGAGATGGTGCCTATAGTAACAGTGGGGGATAATAGCCTCTGGGAAGGGACTGGGGCTGTGGGATAGCAGGTATAGTAGGGAGAGATGGTGCCTATAGTAGCAGTGGGGGGATAATAGCCTCTGGGAAGGGACTGGGGCTGTGGGATAGCAGGTATAGTAGGGAGAGATGGTGCCTATAGTAGCAGTGGGGGGGATAATAGCCTCTGGGAAGGGACTGGGGCTGTGGGATAGCAGGTATAGTAGGGAGAGATGGTGCCTATAGTAGCAGTGGGATAATAGCCTCTGGGAAGGGACTGGGGCTGTGGGATAGCAGGTATAGTAGGGAGAGATGGTGCCTATAGTAGCAGTGGGGGGATAATAGCCTCTGGGAAGGGACTGGGGCTGTGGGATAGCAGGTATAGTAGGGAGAGATGGTGCCTATAGTAGCAGTGGGATAATAGCCTCTGGGAAGGGACTGGGGCTGTGGGATAGCAGGTATAGTAGGGAGAGATGGTGCCTATAGTAGCAGTGGGGGGATAATAGCCTCTGGGAAGGGACTGGGGCTGTGGGATAGCAGGTATAGTAGGGAGAGATGGTGCCTATAGTAGCAGTGGGGGGATAATAGCCTCTGGGAAGGGACTGGGGCTGTGGGATAGCAGGTATAGTAGGGAGAGATGGTGCCTATAGTAGCAGTGGGGGGGATAATAGCCTCTGGGAAGGGACTGGGGCTGTGGGATAGCAGGTATAGTAGGGAGAGATGGTGCCTATAGTAGCAGTGGGGGATAATAGCCTCTGGGAAGGGACTGGGGCTGTGGGATAGCAGGTATAGTAGGGGAGATGGTGCCTATAGTAGCAGTGGGATAATAGCCTCTGGGAAGGGACTGGGGCTGTGGGATAGCAGGTATAGTAGGGAGAGATGGTGCCTATAGTAGCAGTGGGGGGATAATAGCCTCTGGGAAGGGACTGGGGCTGTGGGATAGCAGGTATAGTAGGGAGAGATGGTGCCTATAGTAGCAGTGGGGGGATAATAGCCTCTGGGAAGGGAATTGGGCCCCTACTGAGCTGCCCTTTAACCTTGGGGCCCCGGTGCTGCAGGTTGGGCCATAAATAACAGGCAGTGACCCCCCCAGCACATTGGGTCCCACCTGGTGACCTTGGGCAGGAAGAGGAATTTGCCCCATTAATGCCGTATCATTGGAACCTTGTGCCCCTCACATTCCAGGGAGTTCCATTCTCGGGGTGGGGGGGTTATAACCCCCCCAGGCTGCACTGTATACAACTGAAGCGCAACAACCTGATTTTGTCCCAGAGAATTCCGGGGGTATCAATCCCCCCCCCCAGCCTATGAGGCCCAAATACCCCCTTGTCTCTTAGAATTTTCTTCTGACTTGGGAAATAGAGTTTGCAGCGCGGGGCCCTCCGGCCTGGGGGGGGCGTCTGGGTTGGTCATTGTCTGGGGCCCAGTTACTCTCCCTGTGAGACACGTGGGTTTGGGGGAATGAGAGTAACAGCTGCTGGGTCAGTGGGAGCGGGGGGTGGTCAGTGGGGGCAGGGGGGGGCAGGGGGGGGGTAAGGAGTGGGTTACAACCTGTTTGTTTCTAACAGCGACAGTGAAACTGGGGGGTTCAAGGCAATAAAGGAATCCTGCCCCCCCAGAAACTGTGATCTGATGGATTCCTGCTTCTGTGTGTTGGTGGGTGCTGGGAGTTATAGTTAAACAACAGCAGTTAGGAAGGTAGGGTTTGGCTCCTTGGAATAAAGGAATAATAATGTTCCAGGGTCAGTGACCCCATATTAATCTGAAAGTTCCAATTGTTGCAATATTTTCCTGCACTGCTGGTTCTGACTCCTGATACAACTCCCCAATACCCATTCATTCCTCATTCTCACTGGGTTTATAGTTATGTGTAACTGTCACTGTGTCTGTCCCTTTCCCTTCCCTGCACTGCTGGTTCTGACTCCTGATACAACTCCCCAATACCCATTCATTCCTCATTCTCACTGGGTTTATAGTTATGTGTAACTGTCACTGTGTCTGTCCCTTTCCCTTCCCTGCACTGCTGGTTCTGACTCCTGATACAACTCCCCAATACCCATTCATTCCTCATTCTCACTGGGTTTATAGTTATGTGTAACTGTCACTGTGTCTGTCCCTTTCCCTTCCCTGCACTGCTGGTTCTGACTCCTGATACAACTCCCCAATACCCATTCATCCCTCATTCTCACTGGGTTTATAGTTATGTGTAACTGTCACTGTGTCTGTCCCTTTCCCTTCCCTGCACTGCTGGTTCTGACTCCTGATACAACTCCCCAATACCCATTCATTCCTCATTCTCACTGGGTTTATAGTTATGTGTAACTGTCACTGTGTCTGTCCCTTTCCCTTCCCTGCACTGCTGGTTCTGACTCCTGATACAACTCCCCAATATCCATTCATCCCTCATTCTCACTGGGTTTATAGTTATGTGTAACTGTCACTGTGTCTGTCCCTTTCCCTTCCCTGCACTGCTGGTTCTGACTCCTGATACAACTCCCCAATACCCATTCATTCCTCATTCTCACTGGGTTTATAGTTATGTGTAACTGTCACTGTGTCTGTCCCTTTCCCTTCCCTGCACTGCTGGTTCTGACTCCTGATACAACTCCCCAATACCCATTCATTCCTCATTCTCACTGGGTTTATAGTTATGTGTAACTGTCACTGTGTCTGTCCCTTTCCCTTCCCTGCACTGCTGGTTCTGACTCCTGATACAACTCCCCAATACCCATTCATCCCTCATTCTCACTGGGTTTATAGTTATGTGTAACTGTCACTGTGTCTGTCACTTTCCCTTCCCTGCACTGCTGGTTCTGACTCCTGATACAACTCCCCAATACCCATTCATTCCTCATTCTCACTGGGTTTATAGTTATGTGTAACTGTCACTGTGTCTGTCCCTTTCCCTTCCCTGCACTGCTGGTTCTGACTCCTGATACAACTCCCCAATACCCATTCATTCCTCATTCTCACTGGGTTTATAGTTATGTGTAACTGTCACTGTGTCTCTCCCTTTCCCTTCCCTGCACTGCTGGTTCTGACTCCTGATACAGCACATTTCCCAGCCCGTACCCCGCCGGCCCCCCCACCTCCTGGCGGTTTTGGTTTAACATTTCACATTCGTCTCCCCGTCGCTCTTTCCTTCACTTCCTGTCTTTGCATTTTTCCCCCCATTCAGCTTCCAAAAATTAGTTTCAGGCGCAGAGATCAGAGCGGGGCTGGAGGCTGGAGGGTGGAGGCTGGAGGCTGGAAGGTCTACGAGGGGGAGATACCGAAACCCTGCGATAAGGAGAGGGGTCCCCAACTGCTCCCCGGCATCCCCCCCAAGCTCAGTATCGGGGGTATTTACCTGGGTGAGTCCTGTTTGCTTTTATTCCTCATTCTCTGCCCTGTGGGGGTCTGTCCCTATTGCAGGGAGACTGGGGGTCTCTGCGAGAGATGGAGACAGTCTATTGTTTGGCAGCGACAGATCCGACCCTGTTAAATGGACTTTATGGAGACAGTTATGGAGTTTGGGCATCAGGGTCTCTGGGAGAAGTGATTCCATTTCAGATATCAGTGCTGAGAGGGGGCGCCAGTCACATGGGGGCGCTGTTCTGTTGCAGCCCTATGGGAAACACTGGCCTTTAGCTGCTACTGGTGAGAAGCGGTACTGCAACCGATCATCTATAAACCTATAGATATTTACCTGCCATTTATCTGGCAGAACCAGCTGACACTGTAACCTTGTGCCCCTGAGGCTGTTGGACTACAACTCCCAGAATTCTTTTTGTTTATCTGCTTTGGAATGCTGGGAATTTATGGCAAGAGATACCTTTACTGGATGAGAGGCACTGACCCTCTGTCTATATATATATATGTGTGTTATGGAGAATAGTAATTTAAAGTCAGTATATATATATATATATATACACACTGCATATAGTGAATTATGTACCCCCTGTTGTAATATATAAGGATTTTATAAGACAAAAGGAGTTCCGGCAACTCCTGACAACTTTGGACAACTCCGAGGGGACTTGTATTATCCTTATATTTACCTACAGGGGGTACGTTATTTATTATAATATACAAGTTTTAGTGAGTCATGTGACAGAAATTACATCATTAAGCTCCGATTATAGCCGATGACATCACTAAGCACCGTTTATAAGGATATCATTTACAGAATATTCACGGCTCTAGGGTATATATATAATGCTTATATATTAATTGAGGGTCATAAAAGGGTTTGTTCACCTTTAATGTAACTTTTCATTGGCTGTAGATGTTGAAATTCTGAGACAGTTTGCAATTGGTCTTCTTTTTTTTTTTGGTGTTGTTTTTTTCAGTTATTTAGCTTTCTGTTCAGTAGTTTAACACTGACCAATCGAAATATGTCAGTGTTTATACAGAAAATAACCCAGGATTTCATTTATTGCCCCCCGTGCCCTCCTGGAGAGACCCCCCCGAGTGTGTGAATGTGACATCACTCTGCGCCGTGGGTCAGTGACAGGGGCGGAGGGAGTTGCATATTTGTGCGTCCTGCATTCCATGCGATCTTATGGCTCTCCCAGGCTTTACGCGTCTGTTGTGTTAGAGCGCGGGGGGGGGGGGGGGGGCAGAGGGGCCACAGGGCTTGGAAATAAAAGATGCTTGGTGGGGGGGGGGGGGGGGGGGGGTAAGCACAAACATTCTCCATAGGTTTCATTTTCTAATGGTCAGAGCTGCTTGATATTTCCATTTGCAATGCAGTGTTGTGCATAGGAGGCATATTTCCCCTTTAATCCCAAGCCTGCAGTCACATGAGGTCGCTAGGAGCCGCCATGTATACGGGTTCTGCTAATTACCTGAAATGGGTCTTGTATGGAAATGCTTCAGGGAGAGCTCTGGGGCCAAATGGGATAGATTGCAAGCTCTTGTGGGGAGTGTTGTGGCTTTTAAGTAGCCCAAAACATCCCCTATAGTCCAACACCTGATACAGTAATGGAGCATACCATATGGAGCTGTTAGGGGGGGGTATCCCAGTTGCCCCGTAGTCCCATGAAAACATCAGTATTTAACCTTCTGACTTTTAGCTGCACCGCGAGGAACCCAAAGTCCTAATTAGCTTTTCTGATGGAGGGTAATTAATCCTGCCTTGTGTCTTGTTGGACGCACGTTCTGATCCCAAGTTTATATCTAGAATCCCTAACTGTCTCCATCTTGCCCTACTGTCTCCATCTTGTCCTACTGTCTCCATCTTGTCCTACTGTCTCCATCTTGCCCTACTGTCTCCGTCTTGTCCTACTGTCTCCATCTTGCCCTACTGTCTCCGTCTTGTCCTACTGTCTCCGTCTTGCCCTACTGTCTCCATCTTGCCCTACTGTCTCCATCTTGTCTTACTGTCTCCATCTTGTCTTACTGTCTCCATCTTGCCCTACTGTCTCCATCTTGTCTTACTGTCTCCATCTTCCTATTGTCTCCATCTTGCCCTACTGTCTCCATCTTGCCCTACTGTCTCCATCTTCCTATTGTCTCCATCTTGCCCTACTGTCCCCATCTTGCCCTACTGTCTCCATCTTCCTATTGTCTCCATCTTGTCCTACTGTCTCCATCTTGCCCAACTGTCCCCATCTTGCCCTACTGTCTCCATCTTCCTATTGTCTCCATCTTGCCCTACTGTCCCCATCTTGCCCTACTGTCTCCATCTTCCTATTGTCTCCATCTTGCCCAACTGTCCCCATCTTGCCCTACTGTCTCCATCTTCCTATTGTCTCCATCTTGCCCTACTGTCTCCATCTTGCCCTACTGTCTCCATCTTCCTATTGTCTCCATCTTGCCCTACTGTCTCCATCTTCCTATTGTCTCCATCTTGCCCTACTGTCTCCATCTTCCTATTGTCTCCATCTTGCCCTACTGTCTCCATCTTGCCCTACTGTCTCCATCTTCCTATTGTCTCCATCTTGTCCTACTGTCTCCATCTTGCCCAACTGTCCCCATCTTGCCCTACTGTCTCCATCTTCCTATTGTCTCCATCTTGTCCTACTGTCCCCATCTTGCCCTACTGTCCCCATCTTGCCCTACTGTCTCCATCTCGCCCTACTGTCTCCATCTCGCCCTACTGTCTCCATCTCGCCCTACTGTTCCCATCTCGCCCTACTGTCTCCATCTTGCCCTACTGTCTCCATCTTGCCCTACTGTCCCCATCTCGCCCTACTGTCCCCATCTTGCCCTACTGTCTCCATCTTGCCCTACTGTCTCCATCTTGCCCTACTGTCTCCATCTCGCCCTACTGTCTCCATCTCGCCCTACTGTCTCCATCTCGCCCTACTGTCTCCATCTTGCCCTACTGTCTCCATCTTGTCCTACTGTCTCCATCTTGTCCTACTGTCTCCATCTTGTCCTACTGTCTCCATCTTGCCCTACTGTCTCCATCTTGCCCTACTGTCTCCATCTTGCCCTACAGGTAACAAGTCCCAAAGGAAACTAATTGCATACCTGAATGGCAGCCTGGTAATGGCTCCCTGCTTGTGCCCTTGTGCCCAGCCCTCCTGGATAGCCTTTGGGAAGGTACTAACCAGATGCAGAATAATGACAATCCGGTCTTACATAGGGAAAGTGGGAGGAGTCATGCCGACCCTGTGTATTTATTAGTGGGGGGTAATATGAAGACACAGCAAGAGGCGCATCCCGAACTCTCACTTTGAAGTCTCATGGAAACTCTTAGCTGGGGACATTTTTACAATTCCTTCAGTTTTCCCTTATATGTATGGGCTCCCCGACTGCCCCCCCCTTGGTCTTTTATAGGCCTCCAACTGCCAATGGTTGGAAAGTATCAACATGTTTTGTCTAAGGACTAATGGGGGGGAACTGGAGATGGAGATGCGTAGGGTTGGGGGGTCTGTGAGCACTTTCCCTTATAAATACAAATATACAGAGAAGGAATGTTCTGGGCACACAATAAGCTGTACCCCCATACTGTACTGTCTAAGGGAAACACTATGGCACCTCCTACCCATATGTATAAATACAAATATACAGAGAAGGAATGTTCTGGGCACACACTAAGCTGTACCCCCATACTGTACTGTCTAAGGGAAACACTATGGCACCCCCTACCCATATGTATAAATTCAAATATACAGAGAAGGAATGTTCTGGGCACACACTAAGCTGTACCCCCATACTGTACTGTATAAGGGAAACACTATGGCACCCCCTACCCATATGTATAAATACAGATATACAGAGAAGGAATGTTCTGGGCACACAATAAGCTGTACCCCCATACTGTACTGTCTAAGGGAAACACTATGGCACCCCCTACCCATATGTATAAATACAAATATACAGAGAAGGAATGTTCTGGGCACACAATAAGCTGTACCCCCATACTGTACTGTCTAAGGGAAACACTATGGCACCCCTACCCATATGTATAAATACAAATATACAGAGAAGGAATGTTCTGGGCACACAATAAGCTGTACCCCCATACTGTACTGTCTAAGGGAAACACTATGGCACCCCCTACCCATATGTATAAATACAAATATACAGAGAAGGAATGTTCTGGGCACACAATAAGCTGTACCCCCATACTGTACTGTCTAAGGGAAACACTATGGCACCTCCTACCCATATGTATAAATACAAATATTCAGAGAAGGAATGTTCTGGGCACACAATAAGCTGTACCCCCATACTGTACTGTCTAAGGGAAACACTTTGGCACTCCTACCCATATGTATAAATACAAATATTCAGAGAAGGAATGTTCTGGGCACACAATAAGCTGTACCCCCATACTGTACTGTCTAAGGGAAACACTTTGGCACCTCCTACCCATATGTATAAGTACAAATATTCAGAGAAGGAATGTTCTGGGCACACAATAAGCTGTACCCCCATACTGTACTGTCTAAGGGAAACACTATGGCACCTCCTACCCATATGTATAAATACAAATATTCAGAGAAGGAATGTTCTGGGCACACAATAAGCTGTACCCCCATACTGTACTGTCTAAGGGAAACACTTTGGCACCTCCTACCCATATGTATAAATACAAATATACAGAGAAGGAATGTTCTGGGCACACAATAAGCTGTACCCCCATACTGTACTGTCTAAGGGAAACACTATGGCACCCCCTACCCATATGTATAAATACAAATATACAGAGAGGGAATGTTCTGGGCACACAATAAGCTGTACCCCCATACTGTACTGTCTAAGGGAAACACTATGGCACCCCCTACCCATATGTATAAATACAAATATACAGAGAAGGAATGTTCTGGGCACACAATAACCAAGTTAATTCACTCCTGAGTGAGAATGATTAACTATTAGAAGTGCAGCACATGTAATGGTAGAGCTGTAGGAAGAGGGATGTCGCACATGCAGACAGGGTTAGAGAATGATCTCTGCAGCCGGTGTCAGTGTCAGTTCTCACTGTGGGCAGCAGAGGGAGCTGTTCATGTTTCCTGCAGAAATCCCTGGTAATTACTGTAACATCACTGTTATTTATAAGGGGGGGGGGGGGGGGGGGGGGTAGGTGATTTATTCATCCTGTAAAGCAAGATTTATCTCTCTAGTTTCTGGCTGTCAAGGGATTCTGGGAGTTGTAGTTCTGGGAGTTGTAGTTCTGGGAGTTGTAGTTCTGCACCAGCTGGAGGCCCTGGGCTGTCAGTACCAGTTGCTTTAGAGAGAAATAAATGGTGTGAGTGAAGGGGCTGAAGCACAGAGGGGTCTCTGTCGGGGGCTGAGGGTTCCAGGGCAGTGAGAGTAAATATGCAGTGATGCCCCCGGGGGCAGAAGTGACAGGGACACAAATAAGGAGGGCATTGTATGTGGGGCTGTAACACTGGGCAGTGCCGGGCCCTTGGGACAAGGGGAATATTGTGTGAGAACTACAAACCCCACCCCCAGCCTGGCCAAACTGCCCAACACTCACCCCCTGCCCCCTCAAGTCAGATTTGGTGTTTGTTTCCCATCATTCTCCGTTGCTAGGTAGGAAAAAAAAGCGTCAACAATTCCGACCAATGAGCAGGTCCCCAGACACATTTATTTCCCTGTCTGACACAATTGTTCAGTCACATTGAGGGCCGTTGCACACGTCAGACTTTGTCGCAGCTGCAGTCAGAGCGTAAGCGTTGATGGACATTAGCCAACATTGGCCAACTTGTCCAATCCGTCCATACACAGTGGCAATGATTGAATTCCCAAACAATTCACTTTATTGGTGGCATCTTGGCTGCAGCCAAGATTTAACTGCATTAGACTGATCTCCTTGCCGCCCATGGCCTTTGGACAGACTGACTGCAATCTGATTGGTTATCTGTATGACCAGCTGAGACCGCCCCTGAGGAGCTGTTTTGATCAAATTCAACTACATTGTCCAATCAGATCTGGGCACTGTCAGGGTATCTGATTGGGTGAAACAATTCCAACCAATGAGCAGATCCCCTAGACACTTTTATTTCCCTGACTTTGTTGCGGCTGCAGTCAGAGCGTAAGCGTTGGTGGACATTGGCCAACTTGTCCAATCTGTCCATACACAGTGGCAACCATTGAATTCCCAAACAATTCACTTTATTGGTGGCATTTTGGCTGTAGCCGAGATTTAACCGCAATACACTGATCTCCTCGTGGGTCGTGGCCTTTGGACAGACTGACTGCGATCTGATTGGTTATCTGTATGACCAGCTGAGACCACCCCTGAGGAGCTGGTAAGGTCAAATTCAACTAGATTGTCCAGTCAGATCTGGGCACTGTCAGGGTATCTGATTGGGTGAAAGGTGGCACAGACTCTATAACATGCTCAGTAGTCGGAAGCAGCAGTGAGAGGAAGAAGGCCCCCCCCCCCGGCCCTGGGCATTACATGGGCTGTTGGGTTCTGGGTGAGGGCATTTAGGCGAGTGGATTTGCAGTGGGACAAGTCTGCGCAGCAGAGAGGAATGCTCTGGCTCCGTCCCAATTAGCAACGTACAGTTAATCTATTCGGCCCAATGAGTAACAAGCAGCCCAGAACCGGGTCCGGTATCAGCCGGTTCCCTAAATAAATGCAGACACTGGTGGAAAATGGCCGGCAAATGAGTGGCCCCGTGGCCCTTAGAGCAGCGGAACCCTGGGCAGAGCCTCCCAACAGGACCCCAGTAGCAGCCAACCCTTCCCAGTATCTGAGGCTTTTTGTTTGAGGATTTGTGCTCGGACCCCGGGAGAATTCGGAAAGAATCCATGAGTCATAGAGAGAAAGAGATCCGACAGCCCCCGATAATGAAACAAGCCTGTTTGTTCTATGTGCGGGGGGGGGGGGGGGGGGGGGGGATTGTACCATATCATATAGATACAAAGGGGTTAATGTTGAGGTTGGGGTTAATGTTGCAAGGTGCGGCCCCCCAGCATAACATTTCGACTGCACCCCCCCCCCATTATATACAGACAGGGATTGCACCCTGTGCCCAACATGGCGCCCTAACTTGCACCTTGGGATGGGGGGGCAGGTATGGAAGAAGGGGCAGGGAGGGGGGCAACAACATACACCCCCCAGCCAGCAAACAGCACTATATCAATGTAGAAATGCCCTAGTACCCCTCCCTGCCCCACCAAACGTTACTGCCCCCCCCCCCAGAAAGAGAGAAAGAAGGAGAAAAGCTGAATTCTTAGTGCAAATCCCAATCCTCCAGGAATTCTATAACCCCCCCCCCCCAATCCCAGGAATGTGCACATTGGCCGAGGGGCTCAGCCAGACTCCATGATGCAACCAACCACCTGTGGCTTCCACTGCCCCGACCCAGCCAATGGGAAGGGAGATAAGAAAAGTCAAATGCAAAAGGGGCAAATTTTCCTATTTCTTTATCATTTTGCCCCCACTTAGTGGCCAGGAATGACTTTGGGGGGGGGGGGGTATCCAGGTGGTCTCTGCATCAGCTGAACCAATGGGACTGGGATTTCAGGGGGATGGAAGAAACAGAACATGTTGGAAAGAGATCAGGGATATAATAGGGCGCCCCCTTGGGACTGGGTTTTATGACCTGCGAAGCAGCTAAATATTATGGACATTTTTGACATTTTTGCCTTTACTTCCCCTTTAAAGCCGGGGGACAAGAGAGTTTGTAAAGGGGAGGTTCTCCGCCTTAATATTCAGGAGAAATGATTAATTAAGGATTGTCTGTCTGTCTGTAACTGTCAGTATCAGTCTGTCTGTCTGTAACTGTCAGTATCAGTCTGTCTGTCTGTAACTGTCAGTATCAGTCTGTCTGTCTGTAACTGTCAGTATCAGTCTGTCTGTCTGTAACTGTCAGTATCAGTCTGTCTGTCTGTCTGTAACTGTCAGTATCAGTCTGTCTGTCTGTAACTGTCAGTATCAGTCTGTAACTGTCAGTATCAGTCTGTCTGTCTGTAACTGTCAGTATCAGTCTATCTGTCAGTATCAGTCTGTCTGTCTGTAACTGTCAGAATCAGTCTGTCTGTCTGTAACTGTCAGTATCAGTCTGTCTGTCTGTAACTGTCAGTATCAGTCTATCTGTCAGTATCAGTCTGTCTGTCTGTAACTGTCAGAATCAGTCTGTCTGTCAGTAACTGTCAGTATCAGTCTGTCTGTCCGTAACTGTCAGTATCAGTCTGTCTGTCTGTAACTGTCAGTATCAGTCTGTCTGTCTGTAACTGTCAGTATCAGTCTGTCTGTCAGTAACTGTCAGTATCAGTCTGTCTGTCTGTAACTGTCAGTATCAGTCTGTCTGTCTGTAACTGTCAGTATCAGTCTGTCTGTCTGTAACTGTCAGTATCAGTTTGTCTGTCAGTAACTGTCAGTATTGGTCTGTCTGTCAGTATCAGTCTGTCTGTCTGTAACTGTCAGTATCAGTTTGTCTGTCTGTCAGTAACTGTCAGTATCAGTTTGTCTGTCAGTAACTGTCAGTATTGGTCTGTCTGTCAGTATCAGTCTGTCTGTCTGTAACTGTCAGTATCAGTCTGTCTGTCTGTAACTGTCAGTATCAGTCTGTCTGTCTGTCTGTAACTGTCAGTATCAGTCTGTAACTGTCAGTATCAGTTTGTCTGTCAGTAACTGTCAGTATTGGTCTGTCTGTCAGTATCAGTCTGTCTGTCTGTAACTGTCAGTATTGGTCTGTCTGTCAGTATCAGTCTGTCTGTCTGTAACTGTCAGTATCAGTTTGTCTGTCAGTAACTGTCAGTATCAGTCTGTCTGTAACTGTCAGTATCAGTCTGTCTGTCAGTAACTGTCAGTATTGGTCTGTCTGTCAGTATCAGTCTGTCTGTCTGTAACTGTCAGTATCAGTCTGTCTGTCTGTAACTGTCAGTATTGGTCTGTCTGTCAGTATCAGTCTGTCTGTCTGTAACTGTCAGTATCAGTCTGTCTGTCTGTAACTGTCAGTATCAGTTTGTCTGTCAGTAACTGTCAGTATCAGTCTGTCTGTAACTGTCAGTATCAGTCTGTCTGTCAGTAACTGTCAGTATTGGTCTGTCTGTCAGTATCAGTCTGTCTGTCAGTAACTGTCAGTATCAGTCTGTCTGTCAGTAACTGTCAGTATCAGTCTGTCTGTCTGTAACTGTCAGTATCAGTCTGTCTGTCTGTAACTGTCAGTATCAGTCTGTCTGTCTGTAACTGTCAGTATCAGTTTGTCTGTCAGTAACTGTCAGTATTGGTCTGTCTGTCAGTATCAGTCTGTCTGTCTGTAACTGTCAGTATCCGTCTGTCTGTCTGTAACTGTCAGTATCAGTTTGTCTGTCAGTAACTGTCAGTATCAGTCTGTCTGTAACTGTCAGTATCAGTCTGTCTGTCAGTAACTGTCAGTATCAGTCTGTCTGTCAGTAACTGTTAGTATTGGTCTGTCTGTCAGTATCAGTCTGTCTGTCTGTAACTGTCAGTATCAGTCTGTCTGTCTGTAACTGTCAGTATTGGTCTGTCTGTCAGTATCAGTCTGTCTGTCTGTAACTGTCAGTATTGGTCTGTCTGTCAGTATCAGTCTGTCTGTCTGTAACTGTCAGTATCCGTCTGTCTGTCTGTAACTGTCAGTATCAGTTTGTCTGTCAGTAACTGTCAGTATCAGTCTGTCTGTAACTGTCAGTATCAGTCTGTCTGTCAGTAACTGTCAGTATCAGTCTGTCTGTCAGTAACTGTTAGTATTGGTCTGTCTGTCAGTATCAGTCTGTCTGTCTGTAACTGTCAGTATCAGTCTGTCTGTCTGTAACTGTCAGTATCAGTTTGTCTGTCAGTATCAGTCTGTCTGTCAGTAACTGTCAGTATCGGTCTGTCTGTCAGTATCAGTCTGTCTGTCCGTAACTGTCAGTATCAGTCTGTCTGTCTGTAACTGTCAGTATCAGTCTGTGTCTGTCTGTCTGTAACTGTCAGTATCAGTCTGTAACTGTCAGTATCAGTCTGTCTGTCCGTAACTGTCAGTATCAGTCTGTCTGTCTGTAACTGTCAGTATCAGTCTGTCTGTCCGTAACTGTCAGTATCAGTCTGTGTCTGTCTGTAACTGTCAGTATCAGTCTGTAACTGTCAGTATCAGTCTGTAACTGTCAGTATCAGTCTGTCTGTCTGTAACTGTCAGTATCAGTCTGTGTCTGTCTGTCTGTAACTGTCAGTATCAGTCTGTGTCTGTCTGTCTGTAACTGTCAGTATCAGTCTGTAACTGTCAGTATCAGTCTGTAACTGTCAGTATCAGTATCAGTCTGTAACTGTCAGTATCAGTCTGTCTGTCTGTAACTGTCAGTATCAGTCTGATATTTGATATTCTCAGCTGTGTAACAATGAAACAGAACCTCGGCTGCTTCTACACTGGGGGTATTATACACAGCCTGACACCCCCCTAAGTATTACTGATTGGTGCCCCCCATACAGAGTTACAGGGAACCCCGACCCCCCCAATGGTCAGCCCTACAGAGGGTCCCTGCTTAGTCCATAGGAGACCTTTGCTGTATAAACACCTAGAGGGAACAGTAATGAATTCAATATGGGAATGTGATATTTCTCTCCTGCCCGGAGCCGCTGCCAATTCCGCCGGATTTATCCCCAGAATCATGATGTCATTGTGACTGGAGCAGGAGTGCGTGGGGTTTAACCCCCCCGGTGCAAAATCCTGAGCAAGGGGAAGATTAGCAGGGGGGGGGGCAGTTATGGGGAGGTGGGGGTCATTTGCTTTATATTACATCTATAAATCCCTGCCATAAAGCAAGGCAGAGCTGTTGTGCTTTTGCCAGAAAGGAAGTACATAATAGAATGCGCATATTATATTGTAATATACACAGGGACACTTGTGGGGCTGTTACTGGGACACGGTGGGTTAAATACTGTAATAAGAAGAACTATACAGGCATGGAATGGGGGGGTCCCTGCCCCAAGAGCTTGCAATCTAATTGCTGGGAAACTCAGTACAGAAATATCTGTTGCATTTTCATAATCGGTGATTGGTTCTTCCCTGGTATAGGAGGTTCCCGGCTCAAATGCCCAATATCCAGTGAGTAACCCCCCCAACAGTAGCACATATTGCCCCGGCAGCTCAGAGCGATTGTGTGTGTGTGTGGGGGGGGAATTTCCTTGAAATTGTTCATCCAGATAAAATAGAAAAATTGGTGTAAAATGGTTAATTGTACTAATTCGCATTATCTCAGTGACCACTAGGTGGCAGCGTATCCCAAGGCCGCTCCCTAATGAACCGGGTTCATGTTCAGGGACATCAGCGCTTCATTCCTTTAGCGGCATTAAAGGGGAACTCAACCCAAAACTGATTTTGTCTAATGAAATAAACTGTATTTCTAAGCAGCTTCCCAATATCCATTCATTCCTCATTCTCACTGGGTTTATAGTTATGTGTAACTGTCACTGTGTCTGTCCCTTTCCCTTCCCTGCACTGCTGGTTCTGACTCCTGATACAACTCCCCAATATCCATTCATTCCTCATTCTCACTGGGTTTATAGTTATGTGTAACTGTCACTGTGTCTGTCCCTTTCCCTTCCCTGCACTGCTGGTTCTGACTCCTGATACAACTCCCCAATACCCATTCATTCCTCATTCTCACTGGGTTTATAGTTATGTGTAACTGTCACTGTGTCTGTCCCTTTCCCTTCCCTGCACTGCTGGTTCTGACTCCTGATACAACTCCCCAATATCCATTCATTCCTCATTCTCACTGGGTTTATAGTTATGTGTAACTGTCACTGTGTCTGTCCCTTTCCCTTCCCTGCACTGCTGGTTCTGACTCCTGATACAACTCCCCAATACCCATTCATTCCTCATTCTCACTGGGTTTATAGTTATGTGTAACTGTCACTGTGTCTGTCCCTTTCCCTTCCCTGCACTGCTGGTTCTGACTCCTGATACAACTCCCCAATACCCATTCATTCCTCATTCTCACTGGGTTTATAGTTATGTGTAACTGTCACTGTGTCTGTCCCTTTCCCTTCCCTGCACTGCTGGTTCTGACTCCTGATACAACTCCCCAATACCCATTCATTCCTCATTCTCACTGGGTTTATAGTTATGTGTAACTGTCACTGTGTCTGTCCCTTTCCCTTCCCTGCACTGCTGGTTCTGACTCCTGATACAACTCCCCAATATCCATTCATCCCTCATTCTCACTGGGTTTATAGTTATGTGTAACTGTCACTGTGTCTGTCCCTTTCCCTTCCCTGCACTGCTGGTTCTGACTCCTGATACAACTCCCCAATACCCATTCATTCCTCATTCTCACTGGGTTTATAGTTATGTGTAACTGTCACTGTGTCTGTCCCTTTCCCTTCTCTGCACTGCTGGTTCTGACTCCTGATACAACTCCCCAATATCCATTCATTCCTCATTCTCACTGGGTTTATAGTTATGTGTAACTGTCACTGTGCCTGTCCCTTTCCCTTCCCTGCACTGCTGGTTCTGACTCCTGATACAACTCCCCAATATCCATTCATCCCTCATTCTCACTGGGTTTATAGTTATGTGTAACTGTCACTGTGCCTGTCCCTTTCCCTTCCCTGCACTGCTGGTTCTGACTCCTGATACAACTCCCCAATACCCATTCATCCCTCATTCTCACTGGGTTTATAGTTATGTGTAACTGTCACTGTTCCTGTCCCTTTCCCTTCCCTGCACTGCTGGTTCTGACTCCTGATACAACTCCCCAATACCCATTCATTCCTCATTCTCACTGGGTTTATAGTTATGTGTAACTGTCACTGTGTCTGTCCCTTTCCCTTCCCTGCACTGCTGGTTCTGACTCCTGATACAACTCCCCAATACCCATTCATCCCTCATTCTCACTGGGTTTATAGTTATGTGTAACTGTCACTGTGTCTGTCCCTTTCCCTTCTCTGCACTGCTGGTTCTGACTCCTGATACAACTCCCCAATATCCATTCATTCCTCATTCTCACTGGGTTTATAGTTATGTGTAACTGTCACTGTGTCTGTCCCTTTCCCTTCCCTGCACTGCTGGTTCTGACTCCTGATACAACTCCCCAATATCCATTCATCCCTCATTCTCACTGGGTTTATAGTTATGTGTAACTGTCACTGTGTCTGTCCCTTTCCCTTCCCTGCACTGCTGGTTCTGACTCCTGATACAACTCCCCAATGTCCATTCATTCCTCATTCTCACTGGGTTTATAGTTATGTGTAACTGTCACTGTGTCTGTCCCTTCCCTGCACTGCTGGTTCTGACTCCTGATACAACTCCCCAATATCCATTCATCCCTCATTCTCACTGGGTTTATAGTTATGTGTAACTGTCACTGTGTCTGTCCCTTTCCCTTCCCTGCACTGCTGGTTCTGACTCCTGATACAACTCCCCAATATGCATTCATTCCTCATTCTCACTGGGTTTATAGTTATGTGTAACTGTCACTGTGTCTGTCCCTTTCCCTTCCCTGCACTGCTGGTTCTGACTCCTGATACAACTCCCCCAATATCCATTCATCCCTCATTCTCACTGGGTTTATAGTTATGTGTAACTGTCACTGTGTCTGTCCCTTTCCCTTCCCTGCACTGCTGGTTCTGACTCCTGATACAACTCCCCAATATCCATTCATCCCTCATTCTCACTCCCCAATATCCATTCATCCCTCATTCTCACTGGGTTTATAGTTATGTGTAACTGTCACTGTGTCTGTCCCTTTCCCTTCCCTGCACTGCTGGTTCTGACTCCTGATACAACTCCCCAATATCCATTCATCCCTCATTCTCACTGGGTTTATAGTTATGTGTAACTGTCACTGTGTCTGTCCCTTTCCCTTCCCTGCACTGCTGGTTCTGACTCCTGATACAACTCCCCAATATCCATTCATCCCTCATTCTCACTCCCCAATATCCATTCATCCCTCATTCTCACTGGGTTTATAGTTATGTGTAACTGTCACTGTGTCTGTCCCTTTCCCTTCCCTGCACTGCTGGTTCTGACTCCTGATACAACTCCCCAATACCCATTCATTCCTCATTCTCACTGGGTTTATAGTTATGTGTAACTGTCACTGTGTCTGTCCCTTTCCCTTCCCTGCACTGCTGGTTCTGACTCCTGATACAACTCCCCAATACCCATTCATTCCTCATTCTCACTGGGTTTATAGTTATGTGTAACTGTCACTGTGTCTGTCCCTTTCCCTTCCCTGCACTGCTGGTTCTGACTCCTGATACAACTCCCCAATATCCATTCATCCCTCATTCTCACTGGGTTTATAGTTATGTGTAACTGTCACTGTGTCTGTCCCTTTCCCTTCCCTGCACTGCTGGTTCTGACTCCTGATACAACTCCCCAATACCCATTCATTCCTCATTCTCACTGGGTTTATAGTTATGTGTAACTGTCACTGCTGGTTCTGACTCCTGAACCCCCCCCAGACTTGATTTAAATTCGGCATCTGATTCTGTACATTCTCCACGTACAGTCGGTCACATTCAGACCAAAAAAGGGCACAAACCTAGAAACAGTGAATGGCTGACAGGAAGCTCTGCGGCCGCCGGTGTCTCAACACTGACTGCAATTAACCCCTTGTGCCCCAAATGCCAGGCACCGTGGAACAATTTAGGGGGTCAATATTTTCTGAGATTTGAGTCTTTTCTCAGCTGCAGCTACTGTCTGTGTCACAGGGTTGAACTGTAACTGCGCCTGGAATCTGTCTCCTACTCAGACAAGGGCCCAAACCCAAACTTTTTCATTTCCGAGAATTTTTCATTGGGCAAAAGTCACAAGTTGCATCGCATCATTTTGGCCACTGGGGGGCGCAGTTTCATCAGATTCTGTTGCCGGACCCCCTTATCAGAGCAATCATCATGGCTGCTCCAACTGATATCAGCAAACTCCAATACCCAGATAATAAATGCAACACAGCCAAAGCCACTTGTGCTACTGGTCATATACAGAAAAATAAAGGGAAAGTAAACCCTAATTATGACCAGAATAGACGGCATTTCCAAAGCACTGGGGGCAGTCACCTCCATTCTGGCACGTACCATTTCATTCATATGCAGGGGGGATTTATTAGCCCAAAACTTACACATCATGGTGATGGGGAGGGGCAACTTCAACTCTCGACTTCAATTCCCAGCATCCTTTGTACTACCCATTAGACCTGAGGCTTGTGACTGTTTAGGATGGGCGTAAAGGGGTGGAGTTATGGGGTGGGTGGTACAATAGACGAGTACCTGGGTATTGGGTCAGACCTTGTCCTTTCCCCCCCTGGGAAGAAATGCATCGGCATTGATATTCTGAAAAAAATTGCAGTTGGTCTTCATTTTAAATTTTTTGAGCTTATTTAGCTATTTCTTCAGCAGCTCTCCTGTGTGGAATTTTAGCAGCTATCTGGTTGCTAGGGTCTTCTTTACCTTAGCAACCAGGCAGTAGGTTGAATGAGAGACAGGTATATGAATAGGGGAGGGGCTGAATAGAAAGATAAGGAATAAAAAGTAACAATAACAATAAAACTGGAGCCTCACAGAGCAATAGGGTTTGGCTGCCGGGGTCAGTGACCCCCATTTGAAAGCTGCAAAGAGTCAGAAGAGGAAGGCAAATAATTAAAAAGCAATAAAAGATAAATAATGAAGACCAACTGCAAAGTTGCTAGGAATAGGGTATTCTATAATGAATAGTTGAACTACCCCTTTAAATGAGCAGCAGATCCATGTTGGAAGGGATCAGTTCTCCAAGCTGCGGAGCTCCCAGGGCTAAAGGCAAAGTGTTCTGCCGCTGAGATAATGTCCTAGGGGGGCCCCGGCCGAGGCTCCGGTTACACTGATGGGGGGGGTGGGGGCGTTATTTGTTTGTCTGTGGCTTGGAACTCACATAATACTGGAACTACAGCAAATAAACTGCCGGCCTTCTACTGAGTCGGAACCTGGTGCTGAGAGATGGACAAGGGGAAGGGACAATGGGGCCACCGGGGGGGGGGGGGCTATCTAACATAGATAATAGTAGCCACACGCTACTGGGCCCCAGGGCAAAGGGCCCCCAGAACCCCCACATAGGAATGTATTTTACAAATTTATACAGAAACTACTTATTAATTAGGGCCTCATAGTCCCACCCACTGCTTGAGTCACAGACTCCCTTCCCCTCCCCTTGTAAGCTTCCATCAGAGTGTTCTAGTCCCACCCACTGCTTGAGTCACAGACTCCCTTCCCCTCCCCCTGTAAGCTTCCATCAGAGTGTTCTAGTCCCACCCACTGCTTGAGTCACAGACTCCCTTCCCCTCCCCCTGTAAGCTTCCATCAGAGTGTTCTAGTCCCACCCACTGCTTGAGTCACAGACTCCCTGCCCCTCCCCTTGTAAGCTTCCATCAGAGTGTTCTAGTCCCACCCACTGCTTGAGTCACAGACTCCCTGCCCCTCCCCCTGTAAGCTTCCATCAGAGTGTTCTAGTCCCACCCACTGCTTGAGTCACAGACTCCCTGCCCCTCCCCCTGTAAGCTTCCATCAGAGTGTTCTAGTCCCACCCACTGCTTGAGTCACAGACTCCCTGCCCCTCCCCTTGTAAGCTTCCATCAGAGTGTTCTAGTCCCACCCACTGCTTGAGTCACAGACTCCCTGCCCCTCCCCCTGTAAGCTTCCATCAGTGTTCTAGTCCCACCCACTGCTTGAGTCACAGACTCCCTGCCCCTCCCCCTGTAAGCTTCCATCAGAGTGTTCTAGTCCCACCCACTGCTTGAGTCACAGACTCCCTGCCCCTCCCCCTGTAAGATCCATCAGAGTGTTCTAGTCCCACCCACTGTTTAGAGTGTCTGCTCCCTGTTCCATTATCTGTTTATAACACTGCTTATTCTGACTGCTGAACTAATGTAGCAGAAGGCAGCACAGTTGGCCCCCCTGTGCGATGAAACTTTCCCATGCTGTAGCCAGGAACTTGCCCCATCACTAATCTGAGTACAGTAAGTAGGTGCCCCTTGAGCAGATGGGCTGCGGGGTCTCAGCATGGGCCGGGGGTCCGACTTGCCCCCCTCTGTTACAGTCAATATTGGTGTGAGCAGCGGGAGTACTGAGCGCTATTTGCTCTCCAAATAGAGTCTGACTGCCCGTCCGTGGGATAATAATGGGTAATTGTGCGCTGCCCGGGGCCCCCGGGGGCCGATACTGTTTCCCAGGCCTGACCCCCAACCTTCTCTGTTCTGCAGGAGGAGGATGAGAAGATACACGGAGCCAAGAGCGGCTGCCGACAGCATTGGGACCAATGAGAGAACTGACTGAGCCCGACCCAAGGTAGGTACCTGTACTGCCCCCATCTGTGCTGCAACTCCCTGCACCCCGGGGCAAATGGGGGCTCTGACTGTTGTAGGCACAGTGGTTGGCACCCCAAGGGTAGGGGGCAAATCAGCCCTACACTGAATTCAGATCCTGCTGATGTGGGCAGATTTGCCCCAGTGCCTGGGAGTGTAATGCCCCCAAGGGGGCAGATTTCCTGTGATCAGGTTGCATTAAGTCTGAATTAGGGTACAGGTGGCATAAAGAGGGGCTGCACCCCCCCCCACCTGCATGAATGGCCAGATTGGGTAATATCTGATGATCTGATTGGCCATGTATCTGTCACTACTGCCCCGTCAGTCTCCAATGTTGCCCCCAACCATACCCAAATAATTGCCTCCATCTCCTCTGGAGGGGTAAAAGTGGGCATTTCAATGTAATGGGCAGAGTTGTGACATTGTTCTACTGAATCCATTGGGGTTATTAAACTGTTATCAAGTTGCTAGGGTCTCACATTCCTTAGCAACCAGGCAGTAGGTCGGAATGGAAGAAAGGGAGATGAATAGGGGAGGGGCTGATTTAAACGACAAATAAAAAACCATGATAATAAAAATCCGGCTAAAAGATTGGTATTTGTTTGGTTGCCGGGCAGAGATTGTAACAAGGGGCAAATAGAAACGCCCTTGAATTTGATTGGATGCAGCGGTTATTAAAATGCCAATTTTTCTTTAAAAGGGGCAATTTAGGAAATCTGCATTTGTGGGGGAGAGGCGCTTGTGTGATGTTGGGGTGTTGGATTTAGTGGAATGTCGTTATAGAGATGCAGAGATCATGAGAGTGTCAGGGGGAGGATATTCTTCTCTGCACACCCCACTTCCTGTCCAGGAAAAGATGAACATGTAACAGGAATAGGGCGTGTCTCTGACAGATTGCAAACAAATGCAGTGGGTGGGGGGCAGAGTATGTCTGTCCCCCCCCAAGTAGTGTGTCAGTATGTCTGTCCCCCCCCAGCAGTGTGTCAGTATATCTGTCCCCCCCCATTAGCGTGTCAGTATGTCTGTCCCCCCCAGCAGCGTGTCAGTATGTCTGTCCCCCCCAGCAGCGTGTCAGTATGTCTGTCCCCCCCAGCAGTGTGTCAGTATGTCTGTCCCCCCCAGCAGTGTGTCAGTATGTCTGTCCCCCCCCAGCAGTGTGTCAGTATGTCTGTCCCCCCCAGCAGTGTGTCAGTATGTCTGTCCCCCCCAGCAGTGTGTCAGTATGTCTGTCCCCCCCAGCAGTGTGTCAGTATGTCTGTCCCCCCCAGCAGTGTGTCAGTATGTCTGTCCCCCCCAGCAGTGTGTCAGTATGTCTGTCCCCCCCCAGCAGTGTGTCAGTATGTCTGTCCCCCCCAGCAGTGTGTCAGTATGTCTGTCCCCCCCCAGCAGTGTGTCAGTATGTCTGTCCCCCCCCCAGCAGTGTGTCAGTATGTCTGTCCCCCCCAGCAGCGTGTCAGTATGTCTGTCCCCCCCAGCAGTGTGTCAGTATGTCTGTCCCCCCCAGCAGTCTGCCAGTATGTCTGTCCCCCCCAGCAGCGTGTCAGTATGTCTGTCCCCCCAGCAGTGTGTCAGTATGTCTGTCCCCCCCCAGCAGTGTGTCAGTATGTCTGTCCCCCCCAGCAGCGTGTCAGTATGTCTGTCCCCCCCAGCAGCGTGTCAGTATGTCTGTCCCCCCCAGCAGTGTGTCAGTATGTCTGTCCCCCCCAGCAGTGTGTCAGTATGTCTGTCCCCCCCAGCAGTGTGTCAGTATGTCTGTCCCCCCCAGCAGTGTGTCAGTATGTCTGTCCCCCCCAGCAGTGTGTCAGTATGTCTGTCCCCCCCCAGCAGTGTGTCAGTATGTCTGTCCCCCCCAGCAGTGTGTCAGTATGTCTGTCCCCCCCAGCAGTGTGTCAGTATGTCTGTCCCCCCCCAGCAGTGTGTCAGTATGTCTGTCCCCCCCAGCAGTGTGTCAGTATGTCTGTCCCCCCCCAGCAGTGTGTCAGTATGTCTGTCCCCCCCCCAGCAGTGTGTCAGTATGTCTGTCCCCCCCAGCAGCGTGTCAGTATGTCTGTCCCCCCCCAGCAGTGTGTCAGTATGTCTGTCCCCCCCAGCAGTCTGCCAGTATGTCTGTCCCCCCCAGCAGCGTGTCAGTATGTCTGTCCCCCCCAGCAGTGTGTCAGTATGTCTGTCCCCCCCCAGCAGTGTGTCAGTATGTCTGTCCCCCCCAGCAGTGTGTCAGTATATCTGTCCCCCCAGCAGTGTGTCAGTATGTCTGTCCCCCCCAGCAGTCTGCCAGTATGTCTGTCCCCCCAGCAGTGTGTCAGTATGTCTGTCCCCCCCAGCAGTGTGTCAGTATGTCTGTCCCCCCCCAGCAGTGTGTCAGTATGTCTGTCCCCCCCAGCAGTGTGTCAGTATATCTGTCCCCCCAGCAGTGTGTCAGTATGTCTGTCCCCCCCCAGCAGCGTGTCAGTATATCTGTCCCCCCCAGCAGCGTGTCAGTATGTCTGTCCCCCCCAGCAGTGTGTCAGTATATCTGTCCCCCCAGCAGTGTGTCAGTATGTCTTTCCCCCCCAGCAGTGTGTCAGTATGTCTGTCCCCCCCAGCAGTGTGTCAGTATGTCTGTCCCCCCCAGCAGTGTGTCAGTATGTCTGTCCCCCCCAGCAGTGTGTCAGTATGTCTGTCCCCCCCAGCAGTGTGTCAGTATATCTGTCCCCCCAGCAGCGTGTCAGTATGTCTGTCCCCCCCAGCAGCGTGTCAGTATGTCTGTCCCCCCCCAGCAGCGTGTCAGTATATCTGTCCCCCCCAGCAGTGTGTCAGTATGTCTGTCCCCCCCCAGCAGTGTGTCAGTATGTCTGTCCCCCCCAGCAGTGTGTCAGTATGTCTGTCCCCCCCAGCAGCGTGTCAGTATGTCTGTCCCCCCCAGCAGCGTGTCAGTATGTCTGTCCCCCCCAGCAGCGTGTCAGTATGTCTGTCCCCCCCAGCAGTTGTCCCGTGTCAGTATGTCTGTCCCCCCCAGCAGTGTGTCAGTATGTCTGTCCCCCCCAGCAGTGTGTCAGTATGTCTGTCCCCCCCAGCAGTGTGTCAGTATGTCTGTCCCCCCCAGCAGTGTGTCAGTATGTCTGTCCCCCCCAGCAGTGTGTCAGTATGTCTGTCCCCCCCAGCAGTGTGTCAGTATGTCTGTCCCCCCCAGCAGTGTGTCAGTATGTCTGTCCCCCCCAGCAGTGTGTCCCCAGGTCAGTATGTCTGTCCCCCCCAGCAGTGTGTCAGTATGTCTGTCCCCCCCCAGCAGTGTGTCAGTATGTCTGTCCCCCCCAGCAGTGTGTCAGTATGTCTGTCCCCCCCCAGCAGTGTGTCAGTATGTCTGTCCCCCCCAGCAGTGTGTCAGTATGTCTGTCCCCCCCCAGCAGTGTGTCAGTATGTCTGCCCCCCCCAGCAGCGTGTCAGTATGTCTGTCCCCCCCCAGCAGTGTGTCAGTATGTCTGTCCCACCCCAGCAGTGTGTCAGTATGTCTGCCCCCCCCAGCAGTGTGTCAGTATGTCTGTCCCCCCCAGCAGCGTGTCAGTATGTCTGTCCCCCCCCAGCAGCGTGTCAGTATGTCTGCCCCCCCAGCAGCGTGTCAGTATGTCTGCCCCCCCCAGCAGTGTGTCAGTATGTCTGTCCCCCCCAGCAGTGTGTCAGTATGTCTGTCCCCCCCAGCAGCGTGTCAGTATGTCTGTCCCCCCCAGCAGCGTGTCAGTATGTCTGTCCCCCCCAGCAGCGTGTCAGTATGTCTGTCCCCCCCAGCAGCGTGTCAGTATGTCTGTCCCCCCCAGCAGCGTGTCAGTATGTCTGTCCCCCCCAGCAGCGTGTCAGTATGTCTGTCCCCCCCAGCAGTGTGTCAGTATGTCTGTCCCCCCCAGCAGTGTGTCAGTATGTCTGTCCCCCCCCAGCAGTGTGTCAGTATGTCTGTCCCCCCCCAGCAGTGTGTCAGTATGTCTGTCCCCCCCAGCAGTGTGTCAGTATGTCTGTTATTAATTTTTATTACTTATCTTTCTAGTCCTGTTCCAGTCTCTCATTCACACCACTGTCTGGTTACTAGGGACACTTGAACCCTAGCAACCATATAACTGCTGACATTCCAAACGGGAAACCTGCTGCACAAAAACAAAAAGAGTTAATCAACTTATTTCAAGAGTCAGAACCAGCAGTGCAGCGAATATCAGCAGCCGCTTCCAGTAGCGATAAAAGTTGCAATGAATGTGTATTGGGAGGTTGCTCGGGATTGGTTCCAATCAGTGTGGGGGGAAGCACAATAGAGTGGCAACGAGTAGCAGAGGTGCAAGCTGATTGGCTGGGAGGGAGCGGAATTGGAATGTGAGAGAGAAAGGAAAAAAAAAAGTCTCTTTCGGATGAAAAGGCAGCAGCAGCCGCTCCATGGATCCCTCCCCAGTGTGAGCCCGACTGTGTGAGAGAGCTCACCAACCGCACTGAAATAATCCTTATACAAGAGACAAGGGGGTCCATCACCATGGCAACTCCCCCTGGACTCCCCAGCCCCTAGGGAAGCTCAGAGAGCGGCCGGAATGGGCACAAGTCGGTCGGAGGGACCTTCCTGCTGATTCTTTCCCAGGGAACCCCCCCCCCCCCCCCCCAGGATTTAAATTTGTCTGCGAAATCCAAAGCTCAGGATGGAGAACCGAGGGGATCGCTGCGCCGGCGGAGAGGTAATGGGGGGCACATAGGGGGTTAAACTGCTAGTGATGTCATCCTGGGGGCAGTGGGGCAGGCTGATAGGGGGGTTAACCCGAAATGCAGAAAAGCCTTTTGTTTGCTGGAAGTGGTGCCCCCCCCCATACATGTGGGAAGGGGGGGGGGGGGTTCACTGAAACTTTTGGGGCTCCTGTTTGGGTTTGTAACGGTGTCAGGGTAGTTGTTTTTGGTATTTGTGACATCAGCTGTCACCCCCGGGGGGATTCTAGGGACACAATGTAGCAGCCGGAGAAACCTGCCATGATCTGGGTACAACTCATTACTGATATACATTGGCACCCTCAGCCATACAACTGCTTTCCTCTGTACTAACCTGCTGTGTGTATCTGTGCTGCACTGTCAGTTGCGACTCCTGAACACATACCAGCCCTTACTGACACAATGTAGCGGCCGGAGAAACCTGCCATGGTCTGGGTACAACTCATTACTGATATACATTGGCACCCTCAGCCATACAACTGCTTTCCTCTGTACTAACCTGCTGTGTGTATCTGTGCTGCACTGTCAGTTGCGACTCCTGAACACATACCAGCCCTTACTGACACAATGTAGCGGCCGGAGAAACCTGCCATGATCTGGGTACAACTCATTACTGATATACATTGGCACCCTCAGCCATACAACTGCTTTCCTCTGTACTAACCTGCTGTGTGTATCTGTGCTGCACTGTCAGTTGCGACTCCTGAACACATACCAGCCCTTACTGACACAATGTAGCGGCCGGAGAAACCTGCCATGGTCTGGGTACAACTCATTACTGATATACATTTGCACCCTCAGCCATACAGTTACTTTCCTCTGTACTAACCTGCTGTGTGTATCTGTGCTGCACTGTCAGTTGCGACTCCTGAACACATACCAGCCCTTACTGACACAATGTAGCGGCCGGAGAAACCTGCCATGACCTGGGTACAACTCATTACTGATATACATTGGCACCCTCAGCCATACAGTTACTTTCCTCTGTCCATACCTGCTGTGTGTATCTGTGCTGCACTGTCAGTTGCGACTCCTGAACACATACCAGCCCTTACTGACACAATGTAGCGGCCGGAGAAACCTGCCATGACCTGGGTACAACTCATTACTGATATACATTTGCACCCTCAGCCATACAGTTACTTTCCTCTGTACT
Organism: Xenopus tropicalis; assembly: GCF_000004195.4. NCBI lineage: Eukaryota > Metazoa > Chordata > Amphibia > Anura > Pipidae > Xenopus > Xenopus tropicalis. The sequence continues at coordinate 3,996,827 of NC_030680.2, read as the reverse complement.
AACCTGCTGTGTGTATCTGTGCTGCACTGTCAGTTGCGACTCCTGAACACATACCAGCCCTTACTGACACAATGTAGCGGCCGGAGAAACCTGCCATGACCTGGGTACAACTCATTACTGATATACATTGGCACCCTCAGCCATACAGTTACTTTCCTCTGTCCATACCTGCTGTGTGTATCTGTGCTGCACTGTCAGTTGCGACTCCTGAACACATACCAGCCCTTACTGACACAATGTAGCGGCCGGAGAAACCTGCCATGACCTGGGTACAACTCATTACTGATATACATTGGCACCCTCAGCCATACAGTTACTTTCCTCTGTACTAACCTGCTGTGTGTATCTGTGCTGCACTGTCAGTTGCGACTCCTGAACACATACCAGCCCTTACTGACACAATGTAGCGGCCGGAGAAACCTGCCATGGTCTGGGTACAACTCATTACTGATATACATTGGCACCCTCAGCCATACAGTTACTTTCCTCTGTCCATACCTGCTGTGTGTATCTGTGCTGCACTGTCAGTTGCGACTCCTGAACACGTACCAACGTGCGGAAACTCAATCAACTTCCCATGACCCCATTCGTGCAAATGAACAGGAGAGGCTTCACGTGCGCCTATTTACCTGTATTGAAAGAATTAACCCCTCCATGTCAGGGTTGGCATAGGAAAGGGGGCAGAAATGTAGTTGGGGGGGGGCAAATAATTCCCTTTCCTGACTCTTCTGACAGTTTTTTTTAGGAGTCAATGTTTTTTTCTTTTTGTGTCTCTTGAAAGGAATCCTGGGAGATGAGGGTCCCAGTGTAACCCTTTCAGTGCCAGGCTGCATTGTTCCTGGGGGGGCTTTTGGGGGCTGGGGGGGGGGCAGGGTAGGAGTTAAACAATGAAAAAAAAAAAAAGAAACTTTACAAAAAATGTCTCGTATTGACGTGAAAAGTCAGCGGGCGCGCTTGGCCTTTAAACTGCGGAATTTTGCCCCGGGCTGGGGATATAAACAAACAGAGACATGTGAAATAGTTATGGCTGGGGCCCCAGACAATCTGAGATTTTTGTTTTTTTGTTTTTTTGTCTGTCAGTCTTTGCTGCTTTGGGGACAGACGGACAGATTACAAGTTCCTGTGGTTTCCAAACAGAGTGTCTTTTGTGTTGTTGGGACAATGAGGCCGCGCTGTGATTGGCTGGCACCGGGCTCTCTGATCTTTCCTGCTCCCCCAGGAGAATGCAGTCAGGAAGGAGGCAAACACAACAGGGAGACTGGCTGGGGGTTGGGGGGGGCACATGTGATAGGGTTTAAAGGGGAACTTCATCCTAGTGTGTGTGTGTCAGTAAAGGGGGGTGTCCGGTGTGGGGCCCTCCGGCTGTCAGAAGCTCTCAGGGGGGGAAGCTGGAGGTCAAATGTGAAAAAGTGGCCTATTGAGTGCAGCAATGCATTCTGTTATATTATTGGGCAAAGAAATGATGATTATATGGACTTGACTGCCCAAACATAGTGCGGTTAGGGAAGGGTTAAACATCCATGTCAGAGAGGGGGTGAATAGTGAGGGCTCATGGGATAGGGTTTAAAGGGGAACTTCATCCTAGTGTGTGTGTGTCAGTAAAGGGGGGTGTCCGGTGTGGGGCCCTCCGGCTGTCAGAAGATCTCAGGGGGGAAACTGGAGGTAAAATGTAAAAAAGTGGCCTATTGAGTGCAGCAATGCATTCTGTTATATTATTGGGCAAAGAAATGATGATTATATGGACTTGACTGCCCAAGGGTAGTGTGGTTAGGGAAGGGTTAAACATCCATGTCAGAGAGGGGGTGAATTGTGAGGGCTTTGTGTGTATGGGGGGGGGAGGGTAAAGCAGGGGGTGGGCCCCCATCCCCCCAGAAAACTGCCCCCAACCTCGCTTGGTGTTAGTGCAGTAAATGGCATTGGGGCGGGACTGTGAGGCAGTGTGGCAGTGTAGCACCACTGTACAGTTGCACATGTTGGACTACAACTCCCAGCATCCCACAGGCCTTGGCTGATCTGACTCTGCTTACATTTGTATCATTAGCTTCCAGCTCCCACTCCAAGGTCAGAGAATCCTATTGGTCCAGCCTGTGGCTCCCCCCCCCGTCCCCCCTGTACCCTCCGACCCAATGTCTCAGCCAAGTCCCCATTCAGCTCATTATCTCCCCCCCACAGACCCACTAGTGTTATTTTGTCTCATTGAGATACACTATCCCATTGTGTGACATGTATCTCTGTCATGTTCCCCCCAGCAGAACATACTGTGCCGATACCTACACCCTGTGTGTGTTATAGGGGGATAGGCCTTGTCTGTGAGCTGCCATAGTGCTTCCCTTCTCTCTATATTTGTATTTATACATATGGGTAGGAGGTGCCATAGTGTTTCCCTTAGACAGTACAGTATGGGGGTACAGCTTATTGTGTGCCCAGAACATTCCCTCTCTGTATATTTGTATTTATACATATGGGTAGGGGGTGCCATAGTGTTTCCCTTAGACAGTACAGTATGGGGGTACAGCTTATTGTGTGCCCAGAACATTCCTTCTCTGTATATTTGTATTTATACATATGGGTAGGAGGTGCCATAGTGTTTCCCTTAGACAGTACAGTATGGGGGTACAGCTTATTGTGTGCCCAGAACATTCCTTCTCTGTATATTTGTATTTATACATATGGGTAGGGGGTGCCATAGTGTTTCCCTTAGACAGTACAGTATGGGGGTACAGCTTATTGTGTGCCCAGAACATTCCTTCTCTGTATATTTGTATTTATACATATGGGTAGGGGGTGCCATAGTGTTTCCCTTAGACAGTACAGTATGGGGGTACAGCTTATTGTGTGCCCAGAACATTCCTTCTCTGTATATTTGTATTTATACATATGGGTAGGGGGTGCCATAGTGTTTCCCTTAGACAGTACAGTATGGGGGTACAGCTTATTGTGTGCCCAGAACATTCCTTCTCTGTATATTTGTATTTATACATATGGGTAGGGGGTGCCATAGTGTTTCCCTTAGACAGTACAGTATGGGGGTACAGCTTATTGTGTGCCCAGAACATTCCTTCTCTGTATATTTGTATTTATACATATGGGTAGGGGGTGCCATAGTGTTTCCCTTAGACAGTACAGTATGGGGGTACAGCTTATTGTGTGCCCAGAACATTCCTTCTCTGTATATTTGTATTTATACATATGGGTAGGGGGTGCCATAGTGTTTCCCTTAGACAGTACAGTATGGGGGTACAGCTTATTGTGTGCAGTTACTGGGTGCCCGGATCTCCCTATGAGATTGGCTGCTCACCCCGAGGCTTTTGTTCAGACCAAGTAAGTGGCACAAATTCAGATGCCGACATGTTATTGCAGTGGATTCCTCTCCCTGCCAGGCCCCGAGGCAGCACAGAAGCTACAAAGATTCCTCTGCTTAATGGGAAATACTGATCCAAAATCTTACAGTTATTTATTGGCTTGCCCAGTTCTACAGAGCGGATCCCCAGGGGGCAGAGAGAGATGGCAGAACCCAGGGCCGCTGCTGGCCAAATGGGTGCCCTAAGCAGAAATTCACTTTAGTGCCCCCTCCCCCAAATATTATGGACGTAAAGATAAAATAATTAAAAAAAAAACACCTACTATAGGGGCCAAAATAGAACCAATTGCCCCCATAAACAGTACCCCCCATAAACAGTAGCCCCACACAAAGTGCCCCCAATTACCTCATACACAGTACCCCCCATAAACAGTAGTCCCCACACAAAGTGCCCCCAATTGCCTCATACACAGTACCCCCCATAAACAGTAGTCCCCACACAAAGTGCCCCCAATTGCCTCATACACAGTACCCCCCATAGACAGTAGCCCCCACACACAGTGCCCCCATAGAAAGTACCCCCAATTGCCCCATAAACAGTGCCCCCACTTGCCCACATAAACAGTACCCTCCATAGACAGTAGCCCCCATACACAGTGCCCCCAATTGCCTTATACACAGTACCCTCCATAGACAGTAGCCTCCACACAAAGTGCCCCCAATTGCCTCATACACAGTACCCCCCATAGACAGTAGCCCCCATACACAGTGCCCCCAATTGCTCCCATAAACAGTACCCTCCATAGACAGTAGCCTCCACACAAAGTGCCCCCAATTGCCTCATACACAGTACCCCCCATAGACAGTAGCCCCCATACACAGTGCCCCCAATTGCCTCATACACAGTACCCCGCATAGACAGTAGCCCCCATACACAGTGCCCCCAATTGCCCCCATAAACAGTACCCTCCATAGACAGTAGCCTCCACACAAAGTGCCCCCAATTGCCTCATACACAGTACCCCCCATAGACAGTAGCCCCCACACAAAGTGCCCCCAATTGCCCCCAACAGACCAGTGATGTCGGCGCCTCCTTCTCTCTTATGCCGCGGCAACAGGCACTACTATAAGGTTGCGCCTCGTCGCTGACGTGTGACGTCATACGCACGGGCGCAACCTTATAAACAGGCCTGTTGCCGCGGCATAGGAGAGAAGGAGCCGATGGCGTAGACTTGGTATGTTGTTGCGCAAAGTGCGCACTCTGCGTATGGGGGTGGCGGTACTGTTTGGGTGCCCCCCTGGGAGTTGGTGCCCTACGCAGATTGCGCACTCTGCGTATAGGGAGCGGCGGTACTGGCAGAACCACTTTATAGATCCCCGGGTAAGGTCTCACCTAGAGCTCTGGGTTCAGTTCTACAGAGCAGATCCCCAGGGGGCAGAGAGGGACAGGTGGCAGTTAGGTGTTAGGTGGCAGTTAGTTTGGCAGAAGGTCCTGTATTGCCCGTCGGTTGGTGCTTTTGGGTCGGACGTGGGACCATGGAGCAGAGACCCAGTAGGCAGTGACGTGGCCCGGATCCTCTCGCTCACTGCCAGGTGGCACTGCGGCTTTAAGCAGCTGCGGTAATTGCCATATTTGCCAAGTGCCAGCTCTTTCACTGCCGCTCAGGGACTGACTGACCTTGGCAGGGAGATAGGAAAATAATTGATTTATCCTGGAAGGAGTAGAAGGTTCTGGCCAGGTGCAGCCCCCCCCCCCCCGGCCCTAATTGATTAACATTGCTGAGTCCATAACGAGCCTGGTTCCTAGATTAGCGCTTCACACTGATTGGCCTGCTGGATTTACACCCAGTGTTTGGGGCAAACAGTACAATGGGCATCAATATATGGGGGCATTAACCAATTAAAGAGGCAAATTCAGCTTTCACCCCCACCCCCCCATACATATATTCCAGAATTTTGGGAGATCTGCTTGGGGTGACTTACCCTTTACTTTCACGTTCACGCATCTCCTTTAGCTTTTGGAATCCTCTACCTGGGGGGGGGGGTTATAGAAGCGTAAGTGATGTCATCGGGTTCCCCCCCCCGCGTTCTAGAAGCTGTGATGTCATCCGCCGCTGTTCAGGGGAAATTGGGAATTTTCCCAATAATTGGAACCGGCTGCCGCCCTCCCCCCTAAATATAAACCCCCCCAAATGGGTTTCACCTTCGTCTCTTGGGTCAGGGGGCTCATGGGGCAGGCAATGCTTGTGGCTATAGTAATATGATGGGGGGAGAGCCGTATGTGGGCGGTAATTAAAGGGGAACTATGACCTCCAACAAAATAATTGTGTGTAATTAAAGAATTTAAGTCCTGGCAGGGAGGCTGAAATGTCCCAATTGTCACCGTTTCCCATTAGAAACCTTAGAATTAACCCCTTGATGACCAGCAGCTCTGCTTGAACTTGAACATATGCCTTTGTCAACCGCAACTACTATGTCACCCTGGGATTGAAAATAGACCCCGGCATGTACATTGACAGTGGGGTAACTATAGGCCCTTAATACCCCCCCTTCCCATACGGGCACACTTCTAACTGCCATCCTTTGTACCCAGGGTTACCACCTTTTTCTGCCTTTTGGGTTGGGGGCAGGAGGTAACATCATTTGGGGGCGGGGATATGATATAAGGGGTGGGGAAATAGGTGGGCTGAGCAGGGATAAGGTGGATGGGGTCTGTAAATGGGTGGGGAAATGGGCGGAGCAGAGGTGACCCCATAGTTATAAAGGGTGATTGACAGCAGAGAGGGTCAGGGAGGGAGGTGATTTACCAGCCATACGGGGCCCCTAGGGGACCGGGCCTAGTACTGAGCCACCACCCCCCCCAGAATTCCAGCCAGTGTCGGACTGGGCTGCCGGGGTACTGGGAAAAATCCCGGTGGGCCCCAGCGGCCCATATCCGATCCCCCCTAGGGTGGAGGGTGTTGGGGGCCTCTGCAGGGGGGGAGGTGAAGCCGGCGGGGCCATTGGGGGGTGCAAGGGCCCCTGAGGCAGAAGCCCCTGATTCCAGCAGAATTGTGGGTGCCAGTTAAGTAGAGATTGCTGCAGTAGTGCCCAAGCAGTCTCTTTTAGACAGTCTCCATCTGCAGCATTTCCCTAGCAACTCATTCCCAGGCTTCTGTTACAGGACGGGGGCCCCTTGTCTCTGGGGGACGGGGGGCATGTGACTTATAGGCGCCGCCGGCATCATTGGCCTCAATGGGGATCCGGCACGTCGTGTTTGGGTGACATAGAAGTAAAGGAATTTCAATCAGCGCCACCTCAGCGCTTTAACAGCAACAAAACCCGACCCCAAGAGAGAGCCCAGAGGGCCCGGCAAGTTCTGTATCTATAGAATATTTACAGGACTGACTTGTGATAATTACCGTACGTAATTAACTGTTTGACAGGCATTAATTAGAGTTAGCCATCGTTAGTTCCCTGGAGCCAAAGGGCAGTTTAGTAGTAATGGACCACAGACATCCCACGAGATTACAGTGTGACTGGCCCATGTATTAGACCAGGCTCTCATATCCCTGTTCTGAGGATGAAGGATGGAGGAACTTGTTCTGAAACCCAAGTTTGGATGGAGCTCAGTTAAAAGGCACTGGGTTAGATATGGTTTTGGTGTTTTAAAGGTGCGTTTTATGAGGTCAAGGGTTGGACTACAGATCTCTGGTCTGAGGTTTGAGATTCCCATTCTTATGTCCAGGGTTGGAGTTCACTCTTCTAAGGTTCAGGGTTGGAGCTCACTCTTCTCAGGTCCAGGGTTGGAGCTCACTCTTCTCAGGTCCAGGGTTAGAGCTCACTCTTCTCAGGTCCAGGGTTGGAGCTCACTCTTCTAAGGTCCAGGGTTGGAGCTCACTCTTCTAAGGTCCAGGGTTGGAGCTCACTCTTCTCAGGTCCAGGCTTGGAGCTCACTCTTCTCAGGTCCAGGGTTGGAGCTCACTCTTCTCAGGTCCAGCGTTGGAGCTCGTTCTTCTCAGGTCCAGGGTTGGAGCTCACTCTTCTCAGGTCCAGGGTTGGAGCTCACTCTTCTAAGGTCCAGGGTTGGAGCTCACTCTTCTAAGGTGTAGGGTTGGAGCTCACTCTTCTAAGGTCCAGGGTTGGAGCTCACTCTTCTAAGGTGCAGGGTTGGAGCTCAGTGTTGTAGGTTGTAGATCACTGTAGATCACTTCAGGCTACAACAACAGGGGTGTCTATGCAGAGATCCATGGTTGGAGTTTTCTGATCTAAGGTGCAGGGTTGCAGATCTGTGCTCTAATGTCAAGGGTTGGAGAACCCTGTTATATGGGGTGCACCGCTGAAAGGACTAGGGCTGGAGTTCCTTGGTTCCTAACTGTCAACTTTCTGTGGTCCAAGTTTGGAGCTCATTGCACAAACCCTTCCCCCAAAAAAGCTGGGACACTGTAAATGTTTTTGGAAATGGTCTTGTACAATGGCCTTTATATTGTTGTTATGAAGTCTCCTTTGTCCTGGTGTATGAAGTTGAAGACCATTCTTAGATGTTATGCGAGAGGTCCTCCTCAGGTTCCTGCGTTGGAATTCAATGTTCTGATTTAGAGATCAGGTGCCTCATTTACAAAGAAATGGAGTGGGGCTACTCCGTGCCTATTGTACAGGGGCAACTGTTCCACACGAGGCACAATTCTGTATCCATTTGACCTATACTAGGGGGGCACACAGTCAACATAGGGACCCCTGTCCAGAAATACTGGTAGGACCTCCAGGTCATTGATCCAGGTGCTGTCGATGGGGGAGCAAGAGAGACTTGGTGCACCTAAAAATGATATATCTAAGTGAGGGTCTCTGTGTCCTGGGGGGCCCCTGGGTACCTACATGGGCTGGATAGGCTTTACCCCCCCCTCAGCCAGTACCATTGGTTTATGAGCCCTCAGCTCTGAGGTTTGAGGTCCCTGCCCTACACTTCATTTAAAGTTCAGCCTCGTTCAGTCCATAAAAATAACCAGATGGGCCCCTTCCCTCCCATCATCTGTAGGGAATAATAAAATATTTACTTCTAGGAAAGATACTCTGGAATCCCTCCTAGCGGAACATCAATATTTACTTGACTGTTTATAGAGATTGAGGAGGTGGCACCGGCTTCTGGCGCTCCGGCCTCTGTCTTTTCTCATCATTCATTGGCAAAAGCGCCGGGAACAAAGCTCAGTGCGGGCATCCGGAAATAGGGGGGTCTCTAACATCTTTATCATGAACAGCAATGGGTTATGGGGTGGATCTGGCTGCCCAGGCCAAAAATAAGGAGTGGGGATTCTCAGATGCTTCCCCCGAACAGCTGAAATAATAAAATATATTAATATATTATAATTATGGCTTAGGCTTAGCAATATGTCATCAATATATCCTCCTTTGTATATAAATACATCATGGTCTTAACCCGTGCATAGAAATATCATTGCATTAGGGAAAAAAAGACTTTGTAATTGTTGTCAATATATCGACACTGTCATTGGAAGAAAGAGAGGAAGATACCTTCATTTTAGCCCAAGTAGATAACAATCCTATTGGGTTTATTTAATGTTTTAATGATTCCCTTTTCTCTGTAATAATAAAACAGTACCTGTACTTGATCCCAACTAAGATATAATTACCCCTTATTGGGGCAGAACAGCCCTATTGGGTTTATTTAATGGTTAAATGATTCCCTTTTCTCTGTAATAATAAAACAGTCCCTGTACTTGATCCCAACTAAGATATAATTACCCCTTATTGGGGCAGAACAGCCCTATTGGGTTTATTTCATGGTTAAATGATTCCCTTTTTCTCTGTAATAATAAAACAGTACCTGTACTTGATCCCAACTAAGATATAATTACGCCTTATTGGGGGCAGAACAGCCCTATTGGGTTTATTTAATGGTTAAATGATTCCCTTTTCTCTGTAATAATAAAACAGTACCTGTACTTGATCCCAACTAAGATATAATTACCCCTTATTGGGGGCAGAACAGCCCTATTGGGTTTATTTAATGGTTAAATGATTCCCTTTTCTCTGTAATAATAAAACAGTACCTGTACTTGATCCCAACTAAGATATAATTACCCCTTATTGGGGCAGAACAGCCCTATTGGGTTTATTTAATGGTTAAATGATTCCCTTTTCTCTGTAATAATAAAACAGTACCTGTACTTGATCCCAACTAAGATATAATTACCCCTTATTGGGGCAGAACAGCCCTATTGGGTTTATTTAATGGTTAAATGATTTCCTTTTCTCTGTAATAATAAAACAGTACCTGTACTGGATCCCAACTAAGATATAATTACCCCTTATTGGGGCAGAACAGCCCTATTGGGTTTATTTCATGGTTAAATGATTCCCTTTTCTCTGTAATAATAAAACAGTACCTGTACTTGATCCCAACTAAGATATACAGTATATAATCCTTATTGGATACAAAACAATCCTATTGGGTTTAATTAATGTTTTATTGATTTTTTAGTAGACTTAAGGTATTGAGATCCAAATTACAGAAAGACCCCTTATCCGGAATTCCCTTGGTCCCGAGCATTCTGGATAACGGGTCCTATACCTGTATTAGGAAAAAATGCCATCATTTTAGCCCATGTGTAGAAATATGTCATCAATATATCTTCACTTGTCCAGATGAGAGATACCATACATTTAGCCTATAATTTCACTCATGTATAGAAATGTATCATTGGCTGTATTAGTTAAAAGCAGGGTCGGACTGGGCCAACGGGACACCAGGAAAAATCCCGGTGGGCCCCGGCAGCTCAGACCCGACCCTTTGCCGGCGCTCCCCCTGCCCGACCTCTCTTATCCTGAAGCGTTAAATTTACACACTTGGGGGAGAACGTCGGGTGGGGGGCCCTGTGAGGGGGGTTAGGGGGCCCCTTGGGGGGTGTTAGGGGATGCGGCTGGTGGGGGCACTTTCAGGGCCTTCACCCCCCAGTCCGAACCTGGTTAAAAGACATCATAGGGGGTCCCCTGATGGGCCACTTCGATCCACATCTGGCCAAAAATTGCCCAGGTTTGATTTTCCCATTGTATCGGGTTGAGGACCACACCGGCTCATTGATGTTCTCAGTTTGGACCTAGAGCCAAAGATCAAATTTCCCATGTTAGTTGGGCATATTGGGAAAAGATCCACTCATTTGTGACCTCGCCAAAGGAGCGGATCTAAACGAGTATGGCCTCCTTTACAAATATCCCAACAATCAATGCTCATATCGGCCTATGGATAAAAATATGTCATCAATATATCGCTGAGTGAATTAGGGAAAAACATTATTTTATCCCACGGATAGAATAATAGATCGTATCATGTATGAGAAGAACGACCCAATAACTTGGATGAAGATATGTTGCCAGTATATAATGATTTGTATAATGATTTATTGACCTTGTATAGAAATATATCATCAATATATCATGGTGTATGAGTTAAAAAAGACACCACCAATCTCACCCAAGATGACCCTCATCCTGCCCGACCATTAGACTGGGACCCCTGGGCACCTTGCTGTAGGGCCCCCTTTGGAACCCCCAGAATATAATGTACTGTTACAGGTACACACAGTATGTAGTCCCCATAAATCAGCTGCTGGGAGACAGTGGGGGCACCCATTGAGGGAGGGCATTACATAGCAGGTAACAGACACACTCCGTAGAATACAATGGTTTTAGTTCTTACACATCAAGATTAATAGGGATATGAAGCTCTAAAGAATGAAAACCCTTTTTCTGTGTTTAATACACTTTACCCAAACTGCCTGGGGGCAGGGGGGGGGGGTTGATGTTTTATTGCTGCAGCCACAGCTTTTTAACGTAAAGTCTATTTATTTTAAGCCTCCAGGATATCTAAGAATGGCTCCCAGGGACGGGAAGCGGCGGGTTCCTTATATAGGCAATTTGCCGGCCGCTCGTTGAAAGACGGGGAATAGAGGATTTCCTGAATCACTGGGCAACTGAGCTGAGTCAGCCCTTCTGCGCCCGCTCTGGGCCTCTATTGTTACATGGGCATTCTGTGGGGGTCAGCTGACCACCGGCCAATGCGGAGCAGGCGAATGGGAGGCTTTCGGTGAACCTACAAATATTTGTATTTATTGCAGGGCCCCTCAGCTCTTTATAGGGGAGATTTAGTTCAACATGATAGTTTAACTAGAAATTGGCAGGTTATATATAGGCATTATGGTTGAACATGATGGACGTAGGTCTTTTTTCAACCCAACTTACTATGTTACTATGATATATATTTACACTGTCCCTCTGCCCGCAGCTCATATTGGATTTATTCCATGTTATACCATGGGATCTTTTCATTGGGTCGGGTACCCGTGGGTTACCTGCAAGAAAAGTGGGTACCTGTGGGTTACCTGCAAGAAAAGTGGGTACCCGTGGGTTACCTGCAAGAAAAGTGGGTACCTGTGGGTTACCTGCAAGAAAAGTGGGTACCCTGTGGGTTACTTGCAAGAAAAGTGGGTACCTGTGGGTTACCTGCAAGAAAAGTGGGTACCCTGTGGGTTACTTGCAAGAAAAGTGGGTACCTGTGGGTTACCTGCAGGAAAAGTGGGTACCCTGTGGGTTACCTGCAGGAAAAGTGGGTACCTGTGGGTTACCTGCAGGAAAAGTGGGTACCTGTGGGTTACCTGCAGGAAAAGTGGGTACCTGTGGGTTACCTGCAAGAAAAGTGGGTACCTGTGGGTTACTTGCAAGAAAAGTGGGTACCTGTGGGTTACCTTGGGTACCTGTGGTTACTTGCAAGAAAAGTGGGTACCTGTGGGTTACTTGCAAGAAAAGTGGGTACCTGTGGGTTACTTGCAAGAAAAGTGGGTACCCTGTGGGTTACTTGCAAGAAAAGTGGGTACCTGTGGGTTACTTGCAAGAAAAGTGGGTACCTGTGGGTTACTTGCAAGTGTGGGTTACCAAGAAAGTGTACCTGTGGGTTACTTGCAAGAAAAGTGGGTACCTGTGGGTTACTTGCAAGAAAAGTGGGTACCTGTGGGTTACTTGCAAGAAAAGTGGGTACCTGTGGGTTAGGGAAAAGTGGGTACCTGTGGGTTACTTGCAAGAAAAGTGGGTACCTGTGGGTTACCTGCAAGAAAAGTGGGTACCTGTGGGTTACTTGCAAGAAAAGTGGGTACCTGGGTTACTTGCAAGAAAAGGGTGGGTACCTGTGGGTTACTTGCAAGAAAAGTGGGTACCTGTGGGTTACTTGCAAGAAAAGTGGGTACCTGTGGGTTAACTTGCAAGAAAAGTGGGTACCTGTGGGTTACTTGCAAGAAAAGTGGGTACCTGTGGGTTACCTGCAAAGAAAAGTGGGTACCTGTGGGTTACCTGCAGGAAAAGTGGGTACCTGTGGGTTACCTGCAAGAAAAGTGGGTACCTGTGGGTTACTTGCAAGAAAAGTGGGTACCTGTGGGTTACCTGCAGGAAAAGTGGGTACCTGTGGGTTACCTGCAAGAAAAGTGGGTACCTGTGGGTTACTTGCAAGAAAAGTGGGTACCTGTGGGTTACCTGCAGGAAAAGTGGGTACCTGTGGGTTACCTGCAGGAAAAGTGGGGTACCTGTGGGTTACCTTGCAAGAAAGTGGGTACCTGTGGGTTACTTGCAAGAAAAGTGGGTACCTGTGGGTTACTTGCAAGAAAAGTGGGTACCCTGTGGGTTACTTGCAAGAAAAGTGGGTACCTGTGGGTTACTTGCAAGAAAAGTGGGTACCCTGTGGGTTACTTGCAAGAAAAGTGGGTACCTGTGGGTTACTTGCAAGAAAAGTGGGTACCCTGTGGGTTACTTGCAAGAAAGTGGGTACCTGTGGGTTACTTGCAAGGAAAAGTGGGTACCCTGTGGGTTACTTGCAAGAAAGTGGGTACCTGTGGGTTACTTGCAAGAAAAGTGGGTACCCTGTGGGTTACTTGCAAGAAAAGTGGGTACCTGTGGGTTACTTGCAAGAAAAGTGGGTACCCTGTGGGTTACCTGCAAGAAAAGTGGGTACCTGTGGGTTACCTGCAAGAAAAGTGGGTACCTGTGGGTTACCTGCAAGAAAAGTGGGTACCTGTGGGTTACTTGCAAGAAAAGTGGGTACCTGTGGGTTACTTGCAAGAAAAGTGGGTACCTGTGGGTTACTTGCAAGAAAAGTGGGTACCTGTGGGTTACTTGCAAGAAAAGTGGGTACCTGTGGGTTACTTGCAAGAAAAGTGGGTACCCTGTGGGTTACCTGCAGGAAAAGTGGGTACCTGTGGGTTACCTGCAAGAAAAGTGGATACCTGTGGGTTACCTGCAAGAAAAGTGGGTACCCTGTGGGTTACCTGCGGGAAAAGTGGGTACCTGTGGGTTACCTGCAGGAAAAGTGGGTACCTGTGGGTTACCTGCAGGAAAAGTGGGTACCTGTGGGTTACCTGCAGGAAAAGTGGGTACCTGTGGGTTACCTGCAGGAAAAGTGGGTACCCTGTGGGTTACCTGCAGGAAAAGTGGGTACCTGTGGGTTACCTGCAGGAAAAGTGGGTACCTGTGGGTTACCTGCAGGAAAAGTGGGTACCCTGTGGTACCTTTCCAGCTTTCAAATGGGGGTCAGTGACCCCGGCAGCCAAACCCTATTGCTCTGTGAGGCTCCAGTTTTATTGTTATTGTTACTTTTTATTCCTTATCTTTCTATTCAGCCCCTCCCCTATTCATATTCCTGTCTCTCATCCAAACCACTCCCTGGTTGCTAAGGTAATTTGGACCCTAGCAACCAGAGAGCTGCTGAAACACCAAATATTTCTTGGCTGGACAATCACTTGGATTGGTTGGCTCTGGGCGACCCTTTGCCGATGGGTTTGGGCACCTGTTTTGTATGTATAACTTTATAAAGTAAAATAAATAAGTATAAATACACAGGGAACAAGTGACACAGTAGGAAGGAGGTTCCTGTCCCGAAGAGCTTACACTCTACGTTTTGTCCTATTGAACCTTCAGGTTAACTTTTAGAATGTTATAAATTGGCTTATTCTTAGCAACTTTTTATTTGCCATTCATTTTTTATTTTCTATAGATTTTTAATTATTTGCCTTCTTCTTCTGACTCTTTGCAGCTTTCAAATGGGGGTCACTGACCCCGGCAGCCAAACCCTATTGCTCTGTGAGGCTCCAGTTTTATTGTTATTGTTACTTTATATTCCTTATCTCTCTATTCAGCCCCTCCCCTATTCATACTCCTGTCTGTCTTTGAAACCACTGTCTGGTTGCCAGGTTAAATTGGACCCTAGCAACCAGATAGCTGCAGAAATTCCAAACTGGAGAGCTGCTGAACAAAACCCTAAATAACTTAAAAACCACAAATAATAAAAAATGAAGACCAATTGCAAATTGCTTTAGAATAACACTCTCTACATCATACTAGAAGTTAAATTAAAGATCTGTTGCTCGTGATCTCGCAGCCGATTACTGGAAGTGAGCGAGGGGCTTCCAGGCCGGTGACTAACGGGGGGTGAATAAGCCCAACGTGTGGCTTCAATTTCAGCAATGACGCCAGCAGCGCGGATGGTTTGATCCTTGTTTGGGGATTTCACAATCTCCCTTTCCTGGAATCTCTGCATTGTGTGTGTGCGACTCGGGGCGGCCGGGCTTATTGGGGGATTGGGTCCGACCCAGTTCTGGGGCCACTGAGCCGGGGGGGGGGGGGGGCAATAAGGATAACAGCAACTCTGTCTGCGATCACTGATCCCCTCTGTGTGAAAGATCAGGGTTTCTCTTGTTTATATAAACTGCCCCAGTGGCCTTGAGAGACCTTAAAGGGGAAATATCACTAAGCTATTGTCACTATGGGGAGTAGCCCAGATACACTGTATCGCTATGGGGAGTAGCCCAGATACACCGTATCACTATGGGGAGTAGCCCAGATACACCGTATCACTATGGGGAGTAGCCCAGATACACCGTATCACTATGGGGAGTAGCCCAGATACACTGTATCACTATGGGGAGTAGCCCAGATACACTGTATCACTATGGGGAGTAGCCCAGATACACCGTATCACTATGGGGAGTAGCCCAGATACACCGTATCACTATGGGGAGTAGCCCAGATACACTGTATCACTATGCCCAGATACACCGTATCTCTATGGGAGTAGCCCAGATACACTGTATCACTATGGGAGTAGCCCAGATACACTGTATCACTATGGGAGTAGCCCAGATACACTGTATCACTATGGGAGTAGCCCAGATACACTGTATCACTATGGGGAGTAGCCCAGATACACCGTATCACTATAGGGAGTAGCCCAGATACACCGTATCACTATGGGGAGTAGCCCAGATACACCGTATCACTATGGGGAGTAGCCCAGATACACCGTATCACTATGGGGATATGGCCCAATACACCGTATCACTATGGGGAGTAGCCCAGATACACCGTATCACTATGGGGAGTAGCCCAGATACACCGTATCACTATGGGGAGTAGCCCAGATACACCGTATCACTATGGGAGTAGCCCAGATACACCGTATCACTATGGGGAGTAGCCCAGATACACCGTATCACTATGGGGAGTAGCCCAGATACACCGTATCACTATGGGGAGTAGCCCAGATACACCGTATCACTATGGGGAGTAGCCCAGATACACCGTATCACTATGGGGAGTAGCCCAGATACACCGTATCACTATGGGGAGTAGCCCAGATACACCGTATCACTATGGGGAGTAGCCCAGATACACCGTATCACTATGGGGAGTAGCCCAGATACACCGTATCACTATGGGGAGTAGCCCAGATACACCGTATCACTATGGGGAGTAGCCCAGATACACCGTATCACTATGGGAGTAGCCCAGATACACCGTATCACTATGGGGAGTAGCCCAGATACACCGTATCACTATGGGGAGTAGCCCAGATACACCGTATCACTATGGGAGTAGCCCAGATACACCGTATCACTATGGGGAGTAGCCCAGATACACTGTATCACTATGGGAGTAGCCCAGATACACCGTATCACTATGGGGAGTAGCCCAGATACACCGTATCACTATGGGGAGTAGCCCAGATACACCGTATCACTATGGGGAGTAGCCCAGATACACCGTATCACTATGGGGAGTAGCCCAGATACACCGTATCACTATGGGGAGTAGCCCAGATACACCGTATCACTATGGGAGTAGCCCAGATACACCGTATCACTATGGGGAGTAGCCCAGATACACCGTATCACTATGGGGAGTAGCCCAGATACCCGTATCACTATGGGGATAGCCCAGATACACGTATCACTATGGGGAGTAGCCCAGATACACCGTATCACTATGGGGAGTAGCCCAGATACACCGTATCACTATGGGGAGTAGCCCAGATACACTGTATCACTATGGGGAGTAGCCCAGATACACCGTATCACTATGGGGAGTAGCCCAGATACACCGTATCACTATGGGGAGTAGCCCAGATACACCGTACACTATGGGGAGTAGCCCAGATACACTGTATCACTATGGGAGTAGCCCAGATACACCGTATCACTATGGGGAGTACCCAGATACACCGTATCACTTGGGGAGTAGCCCAGATACCACTGTCATCATCACTATGGGAGTAGCCCAGATTAACACCGTATCACTATGGGGAGTAGCCAGATACACCGTATCACTATGGGAGTAGCCCAGATACACTGTATCACTATGGGGAGTAGCCCAGATACACCGTATCACTATGGGAGTAGCCCAGAATACACCTGGTATCCACTATGGGGAGTAGCCCAGATACACCGTAATCACTATGGGGGAGTAGCCCAGATACACTGTATCACTATGGGGAGTAGCCCCAGATACACCGTATCACTATGGGGAGTAGCCCAGATACACCGTATCACTATGGGGAGTAGCCCAGATACACTGTATCACTATGGGGAGTAGCCGATACACGTATCACTTGGGAGTAGCCCAGATACACTGTATCACTATGGGGAGTAAGCCCAGATACACCGTATCACTATGGGGAGTAGCCCAGATACAACCGTATCACTATTGGGGAGTAGCCCCAGATACACCGTATCACTATGGGGAGTAGCCCAGATACACTGTATCACTATGGGCCAGTAGCCCAGATACACCGTATCACTATTGGGGAGTCAGCCCAGATCACTGTATCACTATGGGGAGTGAAGCCCAGATACACCGTATCACTATGGGAAGTAGCCCAGATACATTCGTACACTATGGGGAGTAGCCCAGATACACCGTATCACTATGGGGAGTAGGCCCAGTATACACCGTATCACTATGGGGAGTAGGCCCAGATACACCGTATCACATGGGGAGTAGCCCAGATACACCTGTATCACTATGGGGAGTAGCCCAGATACACTGTATACTATGGGGAGTAGCCCAGATACACCGTATCACTATGGGGAGTAGCCCAGATACACCGTATCACTATGGGGAGTAGCCCAGATACACCGTATCACTATGGGGAGTAGCCCAGATACACTGTATCACTATGGGGAGTAGCCCAGATACACTGTATCACTATGGGGAGTAGCCCACATACACTGTATCACTATGGGGAGTAGCCCAGATACACTGTATCACTATGGGGAGTAGCCCAGATACACTGTATCACTATGGGGAGTAGCCCAGATACACTGTATCACTATGGGGAGTAGCCCAGATACACTGTATCACTATGGGGAGTAGCCCAGATACACTGTATCACTATGGGGAATAGCAGCCTAATGACTTTACAGGGATAAGGGAAATCTCAGTATCCCAGGAAACAGTGGTCCCTTGTTTATTCTCTCCCCTCTCTCGTTGGGATCTGCAGCCTCAGTCGTTTCATTGTGAGCTGTGGGACAAATGCCTGATCTTTAGAATGTGGCTCTAGAACGTTTTGCTCTCTGCCGATCCAGAACCCCATGAATCTGTAATGCTCCAGATCTGTAACTCCCAGTCGCGGTGCCTGTCAGTGGCTGCTGGGAAATGTAGTTCAGTGAATACTGCCTGGAGCCACGTGGGCCTTCCCCCAGGGGTCCCCAGTTACTAGCCCCCTGGCTATCTGGGAGCTGTGGCCCTGCAGTCCCATCATATCTGCCCTCAACTGAACCTCCCTCCCTGAGGCACTCTGCCCCCTACTGGGCTCTTGTAGGGCAATTGTAACACTAAGGCCGAACTGCAGGTTGAGAAGACGACATTGTAGATTGTAAGCTCTTTTGGGCAGGGCTCCCTTCCCCTCTTGTATCGGTTACTGATTGCTTTATATGTTACTCCTTGTAGAGTGTAAGCTCTTTTGGGCAGGGCTCCCTTCCCCTCCTGTATCGGTTACTGATTGCTTTATATGTTACTCCTTGTAGATTGTAAGCTCTTTTGGGCAGGGCTCCCTTCCCCTCCTGTATCGGTTACTGATTGCTTTATATGTTACTCCTTGTAGATTGTAAGCTCTTTTGGGCAGGGCTCCCTTCCCCTCCTGTATCGGTTATTGATTGCTTTATATGTTACTCCTTGTAGAGTGTAAGCTCTTTTGGGCAGGGCTCCCTTCCCCTCCTGTATTGGTTACTGATTGCTTTATATGTTACTCCTTGTAGAGTGTAAGCTCTTTTGGGCAGGGCTCTCTTCACCCCTTGTATCGGTTACTGATTGCTTTATATGTTACTCCTTGTAGAGTGTAAGCTCTTTTGGGCAGGGCTCTCTTCCCCTCTTGTATCGGTTATTGATTGCTTTATATGTTACTCCTTGTAGAGTGTAAGCTCTTTTGGGCAGGGCTCTCTTCACCCCTTGTATCGGTTATTGATTGCTTTATATGTTACTCCTTGTAGAGTGTAAGCTCTTTTGGGCAGGGCTCCCTTCCCCTCCTGTATCGGTTATTGATTGCTTTATATGTTACTCCTTGTAGAGTGTAAGCTCTTTTGGGCAGGGCTCCCTTCCCCTCCTGTATCGGTTACTGATTGCTTTATATGTTACTCCTTGTAGAGTGTAAGCTCTTTTGGGCAGGGCTCCCTTCCCCTCCTGTATCGGTTATTGGTTGCTTTATATGTTACTCCTTGTAGAGTGTAAGCTCTTTTGGGCAGGGCTCCCTTCCCCTCCTGTATCGGTTATTGGTTGCTTTATATGTTACTCTGTATGTCCAATGTATGAAACCCACTTATTGTACAGCGCTGCGGGGTATGTTGGCGCTTTATAAATAAATAATAATAATGCAATTTAAAGAAAGCAAATGAAGGTTTAGTTGCCCTTTAGCATGTAGCGAAGCATTATGGGCCCTCGCTGGCTGATATTTATTGTGATTGCTGAGTAACAATGAGACGTTACTGCCTAATAGGGACATCTGGCAAAGCTAGAACCTTGGAAAAACACATCCTGACTTTTTCTCCTTTTCTGCCCCTTCGCCGCTGTCACAGATGAATTTCCTCGCCGTGACTCCGCCTCCCGCACAAAAAAAAAAAAAGAGTCGCTTTATGGTTTGTTTAACTGATTAAAAGCAAATTTGGACAGACTCCGCGCTTTTCCAGGGCTTTGGCAGTCGGAACTTGACACAAGAGCCCAAGTCTGACTCACACGATCGCCGCTCCCCTCTGCAACTCCCAGCACCCTTAGCGGCAGGGGCGACGGTATCCCACTTCTCCCTAAAAGCTGACAATCTAATTTCCATAGGGTTATCCCATTAATACTAACCCCAAATACTTAAGGCCTGCAGTACCAGTTCTGGCCACTAGGGCAACCAGTTCCTCTCTGCAACTCCCTGCACCCTTTGCGGCAGGGGCTACGGTATCCCAGCGGCGGTCGCCAAGGGCTTTTTGGTTGTTGGAGGATCCTGTGAGTTGTAGTTCAACCTCAGGAAGGAAGGAAGATGTAAGACTGATACTAAAGGGCAACTTACCCAAACTGGGATTGGAATAATACGTTTATTATTCTAGGTTATGGGCAGGCGAATTACAATGGGGTAAATGTTGTCTCCAGTTACTGTATTCACTGTATATAGAGGCAACATATTAGGCAGAATTTCTCCCTGCCCCTAAAAGCTGACAATCTAATTTCCATAGGGTTATCCCATTAACCTACTACTAACCCCAAATACTAAAGGCCTGCAGTACCAATTCTGGCCACTAGGCACCAGCAACCAGTTCCTCTCTGCAACTTCCTGCCCCTAAAAGCTGACAATCTAATTTCCATAGGGTTATCCCATTAACCTACTACTAACCCCAAATACTAAAGGCCTGCAGTACCAATTCTGGCCACTAGGGATAATGAAAGCTAAATGCTTATTGGTTACTGCTACAGTTACCATTTTACTCCCATCAGTACCTGGGGCATGTTGGCAGAACCGGGCCTAGGAGTATAAATGCCCAAGGACCCGGCAGCTTTCAAATGGGGGTCACTGACCCCGGCAGCCAAACCCTATTGCTCTGTGAGGCTCCAGTTTTATTGTTATTGTTACTTTTTATTCCTGATCTTTCTATTCAGCCCCTCCCCTATTCATTTACCGTCTCTCATTCAACCCAATCTCTGGTTGCTAAGGTAATTTGGACCCTAGCAACCAGATAGCTGCTGAAACAGCAAACAAAAATTGAAATACTTTATAAACTACAAATAATACAAAATGAAGACCAATTGCAAATTATCTCAGAATATCACTCTCTACATCAGACTAATAGTTAATAGTAGGTTTGCCCCTGGGGGGGGGGACATTAGCATGGACACGGGCCCCAGAGGGTGAAGTTTTTGAAAAACAGAACGCAGTAAGTTAATTAAATTAGGCCATTTCCATGGTAACGGTGCAGCAGCGGATATCCCTGCTCGTTAGGCGCTAATGTCATTAGACTCGTCTGTAACTTCCTAGAGGAGAGGTCGAAAGGGGAAGCTAAACAGCGATATATTATGTGTCCCCGAGGGGTCTGCGCCGTGCGTTCGGCACTAATTGGCCGTTAATATGGGAGGGAGTGGGGCTATTAGATAAACCTTGGAAATGTAACCCAAGGCCACATGGGAAAAATCTGCTCAGCGTTTGCTGCGGGGTAAAGTCTGTCCCCTCCTGCACTCGATAGGCCAGTTCCTCGTCCAATCAAATGCTGGGGAACGGGATGCAAATCCTGGGGGTTGAGGAATGAATGGATATTGGGGAGTTGTATCAGGAGTCAGAACCAGCAGTGCAGGGAAGGGAAAGGGACAGACACAGTGACAGTTACACATAACTATAAACCCAGTGAGAATGAGGAATGAATGGATATTGGGGAGTTGTATCAGGAGTCAGAACCAGCAGTGCAGGGAAGGGAAAGGGACAGACACAGTGACTGTTACACATAACTATAAACCCAGTGAGAATGAGGAATGAATGGGTATTGGGGAGTTGTATCAGGAGTCAGAACCAGCAGTGCAGGGAAGGGAAAGGGACAGGCACAGTGACAGTTACACATAACTATAAACCCAGTGAGAATGAGGAATGAATGGGTATTGGGGAGTTGTATCAGGAGTCAGAACCAGCAGTGCAGGGAAGGGAAAGGGACAGACACAGTGACAGTTACACATAACTATAAACCCAGTGAGAATGAGGAATGAATGGGTATTGGGGAGTTGTATCAGGAGTCAGAACCAGCAGTGCAGGGAAGGGAAAGGGACAGACACAGTGACAGTTACACATAACTATAAACCCAGTGAGAATGAGGAATGAATGGATATTGGGGAGTTGTATCAGGAGTCAGAACCAGCAGTGCAGGGAAGGGAAAGGGACAGACACAGTGACAGTTACACATAACTATAAACCCAGTGAGAATGAGGGATGAATGGGTATTGGGGAGTTGTATCAGGAGTCAGAACCAGCAGTGCAGGGAAGGGAAAGGGACAGACACAGTGACAGTTACACATAACTATAAACCCAGTGAGAATGAGGAATGAATGGGTATTGGGGAGTTGTATCAGGAGTCAGAACCAGCAGTGCAGGGAAGGGAAAGGGACAGACACAGTGACAGTTACACATAACTATAAACCCAGTGAGAATGAGGGATGAATGGATATTGGGGAGTTGTATCAGGAGTCAGAACCAGCAGTGCAGGGAAGGGAAAGGGACAGACACAGTGACAGTTACACATAACTATAAACCCAGTGAGAATGAGGAATGAATGGATATTGGGGAGTTGTATCAGGAGTCAGAATCAGCAGTGCAGGGAAGGGAAAGGGACAGACAGACACAGTGAATGGATATTGGGGAGTTCCCGGGCAGCATTCTGGGAATTCAGCTGCTGTTGGACTACATTTCCCAGACTCCCCCATGGCAGCCGTGCAGATGTCACTCAGTTGGCCACAGGCCAGACTCTAGCGGAACTATAAATCTCCATATCTCAAACTGTATGAGGGGCCTGAAGTGCACCCCCCCTCACCCTGTAGCCATGGAAACCAAACACTCCTTTATTAATAGCCTGACACAGAAACCCTGCATTTAAAAAAAAAACCCCTTTGGAAGCCCAAAAATAGCCAGAAGGGGCCCCGTGACGCACGAAATCCGATGGGATGTTTAAATATTTAAAGCCGATTGGTTGTAGCAACTGTCACGTTATAAATAAGCCCCATCTCTGGGGGGGTAACTGGAACTTACTGGGACCCCCAGCAAAATGGAAATATTAGTGGGTGCCACACGGGGCCCCTGACCCACTGACCTGTAACTGTATGTCACCTACTGCCCCCCCCGGCCTCTCCCGACCCCCCCTCTGATGCCCCCCCCCCCCCATAGGAGAAATGGAAGATTCCGCTGAACCAAAGTTCATATTGGGAACATTTGGCAAAGGAATTTCCTCCCCCGGGAACCGAATCTGTGACGGACGCAGAGCATTGAACTCACTGGGAAACTCGGGGGGCACGGGGGGCAGTGAGACGATCGTGCGAATGTATAGTGACTGTTCTGCGGCACTGGCCCCCCTATACTCCTGCACCCCCAAACCTTGGGGATAATGATCTGTATCTCACACATATATTGTACATCAGTCAGGGGCCCACTGGCCCCCCTATACTCCTGCACCCCCAAACCTTGGGGATAATGATCTGTATCTCACACATATATTGTACATCAGTCAGGGACCCCACTGCCCCCCTATACTCCTGCACCCCCAAACCTTGGGGATAATGATCTGTATCTCACACATATATTGTACATCAGTCAGGGACCCCACTGGCCCCCCTATACTCCTGCACCCCCAAACCTTGGGGATAATGATCTGTATCTCACACATATATTGATATTGTACATCAGTCAGGGACCCCACTGGCCCCCCTATACTCCTGCACCCCCAAACCTTGGGGATAATGATCTGTATCTCACACATATATTGATATTGTACATCAGTCAGGGACCCCACTGGCCCCCCTATACTCCTGCACCCCCAAACCTTGGGAATAATGATCTGTATCTCACACATATATTGATTTTGTACATCAGTCAGGGACCCCACTGGCCCCCCTATACTCCTGCACCCCCAAACCTTGGGGATAATGATCTGTATCTCACACATATATTGTATATCAGTCAGGGACCCCACTGGCCCCCCTATACTCCTGCACCCCCAAACCTTGGGGATAATGATCTGTATCTCACACATATATTGATATTGTACATCAGTCAGGGACCCCACTGGCCCCCCTATACTCCTGCACCCCCAAACCTTGGGGATAATGATCTGTATCTCACACATATATTGATATTGTACATCAGTCAGGGACCCCACTGGCCCCCCTATACTCCTGCACCCCCAAACCTTGGGGATAATGATCTGTATCTCACACATATATTGATATTGTACATCAGTCAGGGACCCCACTGGCCCCCCTATACTCCTGCACCCCCAAACCTTGAGGATAATGATCTGTATCTCACACATATATTGTACATCAGTCAGGGACCCCACTGGCCCCCCTATACTCCTGCACCCCCAAACCTTGGGGATAATGATCTGTATCTCACACATATATTGTACATCAGTCAGGGACCCCACTGGCCCCCCTATACTCCTGCACCCCCAAACCTTGGGGATAATGATCTGTATCTCACACATATATTGTACATCAGTCAGGGACCCCACTACCCCCCCTATACTCCTGCACCCCCAAACCTTGGGGATAATGATCTGTATCTCACACATATATTGTACATCAGTCAGGGACCCCACTGGCCCCCCTATACTTCTGCACCCCCAAACCTTGGGGATAATGATCTGTATCTCACACATATATTGTACATCAGTCAGGGACCCCACTGGCCCCCCTATACTCCTGCACCCCCAAACCCTGGGGATAATGATCTGTATCTCACACATATATTGATATTGTACATCAGTCAGGAACCCACTGGCCCCCCTATACTCCTGCACCCCCAAACCTTGGGGATAAGGATCTGTATCTCACACATATATTGTACATCAGTCAGGGACCCCACTGGCCCCCCTATACTCCTGCACCCCCAAACCCTGGGGATAATGATCTGTATCTCACACATATATTGTACATCAGTCAGGGACCCCACTGGCCCCCCTATACTCCTGCACCCCCAAACCTTGGGGATAATGATCTGTATCTCACACATATATTGATATTGTACATCAGTCAGGGACCCCACTGGCCCCCCTATACTCCTGCACCCCCAAACCTTGGGGATAATGATCTGTATCTCACACATATATTGATATTGTACATCAGTCAGGGACCCCACTGGCCCCCCTATACTCCTGCACCCCCAAACCTTGGGGATAATGATCTGTATCTCATACATATATTGATATTGTACATCAGTCAGGGACCCCACTGGCCCCCCTATACTCCTGCACCCCCAAACCTTGGGGATAATGATCTGTATCTCAGCTCCCTCTGTAGGGAAACAAATGGGAGGAAGGGGACGGGGTGCATCTGTCAGTTTAATGAAAGATCAGTCTCTCCGTGTGGTTTCCAGAACATTCATGTCAGCCTGTTCCTTCTACCAAACTGTGACACGGGGAATGTTTTGTTTTTGTCGTGTTGCAAGAAGTTACAAACTGTGCGCGTTGCCAAACACTATCCCGCCCTTTGGTGCATCAACACAATTGTGGTTTCTTAAGCCGTGAGAGTGTTTGCTGAGCTTGCGGAGTCTCTAGGGAACGGGAAGGGGAGAGGGAAGCGTTCCATTGGCAGAGACCGGGATATGTCTGACAGGGGGCAGGGAGGGGTAGATTAGAGGGTTACAATATGGTAGGGGAAAATACAGCAGGTAAAATTTGGGAAACATTAGGCAGAAATCAGAATAAATTTGGTAGAAGTTGGGATCCATTGGGTAGAAGTTGGGATCCATTGGGTAGAAGTTGGGATCCATTGGGTAGAAGTTGGGATCCATTGGGTAGAAGTTGGGATCCATTGGGTAGAAGTTGGGATACATTGGGTAGAAGTTGGATACATTGGGTAGAAGTTGGGATACATTGGGTAGAAGTTGAGATCCATTGGGTAGAAGTTGAAATATATTGGGTAGAAGTTGGGGTACATTGGACAGAAGTTGGGGTACAATAGGTAGAAGTTGGGATCCATTGGGTAGAAGTTGGATAGATTGGGTAGAAGTTGGATACATTGGGTAGAAGTTGGATACATTGGGTAGAAGTTGGGATCCATTGGGTTGAAGTTGGATACATTGGGCAGAAGTTGGATACATTGGGCAGAAGTTGGGGTACATTGGGTAGAAGTTGGATACATTGGACAGAAGTTGGGGTACATTGGACAGAAGTTGGGGTACAATAGGTAGAAGGTAAAGTTGGGTTATACCAGAGAGAAGTTAAGTTACATGAAGTAGATGTTGGTTATACATTAGGCAGAAAGTGGTGACAGATTTGATGGAGTACGGATGTACTGGGAGGTGCTGGGATGTACTGGGACGTACTGGGAGGTGCTGGTGTGAGGAGGAATCTGCCCCCGAGCACTTGTATTTATTTAAATATGTTTTGGGAATTTGACAGATGTTTCTTGTGGTTCTTTAAAGTCTCATTAAGACGCGGGGTCATTAAAGTTTAGGGAACACATCAAATGTAGCGATGATGTGCCTGACAGAGCAATATCCTAACGAGCCAGTAGCTAGCGGGGGTCACACCCCTCAGGGGCATATAACGACCCCCGGATAGAGACTGCCGGGCATTAGCAGGACACTCACATTGGGGGAAGCCGAGATGCACAGGGAGAAAGAAAACTCCGGAGAAACTCACTTTTTTCACTTTCCTTCCAGGTACTTCAGTTCATCAAGGGCAGAAATGACCATGACTGCCAAGCAAAATGCCACCATCGCTCAAAGAACAGGCTGGTGTAAATTACCCAGGGACACTCTGGAACGGTAGGCAACCCTTTCTCCTTACATGGGTACAGCTGGGATGGTACTACTGGCCTGGGTACAGCTGGGATGGTTCTACTGGCCTGGGTACAGCTGGGATGGTACTACTGGCCTGGGTACTGCTGGGATGGTACTACTGGCCTGGGTACAGCTGGGATGGTACTACTGGCCTGGGTACAGCTGGGATGGTTCTACTGGCCTGGGTACTGCTGGGATGGTTCTACTGGCCTGGGTACTGCTGGGATGGTACTACTGGCCTGGGTACTGCTGGGATGGTACTACTGGCCTGGGTACAGCTGGGATGGTACTACTGGCCTGGGTACAGCTGGGATGGTACTACTGGCCTGGGTACAGCTGGGATGGTACTACTGGCCTGGGTACAGCTGGGATGGTTCTACTGGCCTGGGTACTGCTGGGATGGTACTACTGGCCTGGGTACAGCTGGGATGGTACTACTGGCCTGGGTACAGCTGGGATGGTTCTACTGGCCTGGGTACTGCTGGGATGGTACTACTGGCCTGGGTACTGCTGGGATGGTACTACTGGCCTGGGTACAGCTGGGATGGTACTACTGGTCTGGGTACAGCTGGGATGGTTCTACTGGTCTGGGTACAGCTGGGATGGTACTACTGGCCTGGGTACAGCTGGGATGGTACTACTGGCCTGGGTACAGCTGGGATGGTACTACTGGCCTGGGTACAGCTGGGATGGTTCTACTGGTCTGGGTACAGCTGGGATGGTACTACTGGCCTGGGTACAGCTGGGATGGTACTACTGGCCTGGGTACAGCTGGGATGGTTCTACTGGCCTGGGTACAGCTGGGATGGTTCTACTGGTCTGGGTACAGCTGGGATGGTACTACTGGTCTGGGTACAGCTGGGATGGTACTACTGGCCTGGGTACAGCTGGGATGGTACTACTGGTCTGGGTACAGCTGGGATGGTACTACTGGCCTGGGTACAGCTGGGATGGTACTACTGGCCTGGGTACAGCTGGGATGGTACTACTGGCCTGGGTACAGCTGGGATGGTTCTACTGGCCTGGGTACAGCTGGGATGGTACTACTAGCCTGGGTACAGCTGGGATGGTACTACCGGCCTGGGTAATGCTGGGATGGTACTACTGGTCTGGGTACAGCTGGGATGGTACTACTGGCCTGGGTACAGCTGGGATGGTTCTACTAGCCTGGGTACTGCTGGGATGGTACTACCGGCCTGGGTACAGCTGGGATGGTACTACTAGCCTGGGTACTGCTGGGATGGTACTACTGGCCTGGGTACAGCTGGGATGGTACTACTGGCCTGGGTACAGCTGGGATGGTACTACTGGCCTGGGTACAGCTGGGATGGTACTACTGGCCTGGGTACAGCTGGGATGGTACTACTGGCCTGGGTACAGCTGGGATGGTACTACCGGCCTGGGTACTGCTGGGATGGTACTACTGGCCTGGGTACAGCTGGGATGGTACTACTGGCCTGGGTACAGCTGGGATGGTACTACTGGCCTGGGTACAGCTGGGATGGTTCTACTGGCCTGGGTACAGCTGGGATGGTTCTACTAGCCTGGGTACTGCTGGGATGGTACTACCGGCCTGGGTAATGCTGGGATGGTACTACTGGTCTGGGTACAGCTGGGATGGTACTACTGGCCTGGGTACAGCTGGGATGGTTCTACTAGCCTGGGTACTGCTGGGATGGTACTACCGGCCTGGGTACAGCTGGGATGGTACTACTGGCCTGGGTAATGCTGGGATGGTACTACTAGCCTGGGTACTGCTGGGATGGTACTACTGGCCTGGGTAATGCTGGGATGGTACTACTGGCCTGGGTACTGTTGGGATGGGTTCTACTGGCCTGGTTACTGCTGGCATGGGTACTACTGGCCTGGCTAATGGCCTGGGTACTGCTGGTATGGGTACTACTGGCCTGGTTACTGCTGGCATGGGTACTACTGGCCTGGTTACTGCTGGCATGGGTACTACTGGCCTGGTTACTGCTGGCATGGGTACTACTGGCCTGGTTACTGCTGGCATGGGTACTACTGGCCTGGTTACTGCTGGCATGGGTACTACTGGCCTGGTTACTGCTGGCATGGGTACTACTGGCCTGGTTACTGCTGGCATGGGTACTACCGGCCTGGCTAATGGCCTGGGTACTGCTGATATGGGTACTACTGGTATGGGTTCTACTGGCCTGGATACTGCTGGCATGGGTACTGGCCTGGGTACTGCTGGTATGGGTACTACTGGCATGGGTACTGCTGGCATGGGTACTGGCCTGGGTAGTGCTGATATGGGTACTGCTGTACTATAGACCTAGTGGGGCTGCTGTGGGGGGGCAGCTGGGGGCAAGTAGGAGCTGCCCATGAGTACAGGGGGGGTCAGACTGAGGGGTGCAGGTAGGGTTGCCATCTCTCCTACCCGGGAACTCTGGGCAGGGAGGCCTGGGGGGGGTCACTGGATGAAGCAGTGATGTCAGGGGGCGGGGCTATGACACAGTGATTGGCGATTGGCCAGTCAAAATCAGACAGGTGGCAACCCTAGGTGCAGGGCCCACCAGGGCTCCCAGGAGCCCCCCTGCTGCCTGCCCAGCCCCTCCCCCGAGCATGCATACATAAGGGGGGGCTGCTGGGGATGGGGCCCAATGTGGCCCTTTTCTCATTACATTCAGTTCAACCAAGAGGCCAATCCCTGTTCAGTAAGGGGCCAATTATGCACTTAGTGGGATTGTTCCTGGCAGGGCCCCGGCCGTGGGATTCCCAGAGTCCCCCAACCCCTCGCTCCGTGGGAATCTCGGACCTTCCAAGCCACATTATTGGTTCCTCTCCAGACAGACTGC
This sequence comes from Xenopus tropicalis, assembly GCF_000004195.4. Taxonomy (NCBI): domain Eukaryota; kingdom Metazoa; phylum Chordata; class Amphibia; order Anura; family Pipidae; genus Xenopus; species Xenopus tropicalis. The sequence continues at coordinate 3,967,390 of NC_030680.2, read as the reverse complement.
TTGGTGGGAATTTCAATGGCAGAACACGCAAGGCATTGTGGGAAGTGTTAGAGCGTGGGCTGTTGGTACCAACTGGGGGGGCCTCACCGTAACCCGGGCATTAAACCTGTTTGTCCATTAATTTGCTGAGTCAGTTGGGCTGTTCCTGCTGGAATCAACCCCCCCCCCCCCACCAGGGTGGAACAGTTGTGCAATTAGTGTCAGGCTCTTTAATCATCCGTGTAACGTTACACTCGGGGCCAATGGTGTCATAATCTTCCAATTAAGTCACTAAGCGGCGGCTGGTTAACCCGGGGCCCCTGAGCATCGATGGGGCCCCTGGGGGTTTGAAGTTGTAATTGCCCTCGTTATTTACATGTAGCGTAAACACCAGCCTGAGCGTACGGTATATACAGCGTCGGGGTGTAGGGCCCCCCAATAAGCCTCCTGTTCTATTGGATGGATTGAAAAAATAACCGTATGGCAGCTCCCACCCATGTGATTCAAGATTCAGCAAGGTCACTAAGACAATTTGCAGTTGGTCTCCATTTTTTCATTATTTGCGTTTTTATAAATGATTTCACTTCTTGCTGAGCAACTCTCCAGTTTGGAATTTGAGCAGTTATCTGGTTGCTAGGGCTTAAACTACCTTAGCAACCGGGGAGTGGTGCGAATGAGAGACTAGGAGATGGCCTGAATAGAAAAAAAAAGTAATAAAAAGTAACAAATAATAATAAAAACTATAAAAAAATAAATAATAAAAAAAAAGACCAATTGAAAAGTTGCTTAGAATTAGCCACTCTAAGATCAGCTTTTCTGGCTTTCCAGGGGCCCCTTCTCTAACCAGCACCTATGGGGACACAAACAAGCCTTGCAGATATAGCCCCATATACCCCCCCTGGGGCAGGAACCCTGAACAACCAATAAGATGCTTTTAAAATTGCTTCCTGCTGATTGGTTGCTATGGGTTACTGCTCTTGGGCAAACGTAGTGCCTTTTTGTACATAACTGTTGATACAGTGAATCCAGCTGCCCATAATGCACCAGTGCGCTCACAGATACAGTGTCACATGATCACATCAAGTCATTGGCCGGGTTAATAATTCTACATCCGACAGTCGCGGAAACTCCCGGATTTATCAAGACATGAAAGGCCAAACAGCAACCACTTGTCAGGGAGAGATCAGTGACCCCAACATAACCACACAACCCCTAAATGCTCCCACCAAATACAATAAACCATAATAGACACCTACCTGTACCCCCATACTGTACTGTCTAAGGGAAACACTATGGCACCCCCTACCCATCTGTATAAATACAAATATACAGAGAAGGAATGTTCTGGGCACACAATAAGCTGTACCCCCATACTGTACTGTCTAAGGGAAACACTATGGCACCCCCTACCCATATGTATAAATACAAATATACAGAGAAGGAATGTTCTGGGCACACAATAAGCTGTACCCCCATACTGTACTGTCTAAGGGAAACACTATGGCACCTCCTACCCATATGTATAAATACAAATATACAGAGAAGGAATGTTCTGGGCACACAATAAGCTGTACCCCCATACTGTACTGTCTAAGGGAAACACTATGGCACCCCCTACCCATATGTATAAATACAAATATACAGAGAAGGAATGCTCTGGGCACACAATAAGCTGTACCCCCATACTGTACTGTCTAAGGGAAACACTATGGCACCTCCTACCCATATGTATAAATACAAATATACAGAGAAGGAATGTTCTGGGCACACAATAAGCTGTACCCCCATACTGTACTGTCTAAGGGAAACACTATGGCACCCCCTACCCATATGTATAAATACAAATATACAGAGAAGGAATGTTCTGGGCACACAATAAGCTGTACCCTCATACTGTACTGTCTAAGGGAAACACTATGGCAGCTCTTATTTTATTTAAAACCGTATTAACTACACAACAACCCTCCCGCAGTTGTAACATCTGGGCTGATCCATTGGTGTGTTTATGGCACAGGAAGGGTTAAGCCTCACCTCACACACAGAGACTGCTGCCCCGGAGCAGTGACCGCCCCTTGACAGGTCTCTTTGCTTCCAGCCTGACGGAACTTTCTGTCTGTAGGTAACACAGCGGCACAGGGTGTAGCCGCTCACAAGGTAGGAGTTAGAGCGCAGGGCAGGCGCGGAAGTACTGAACACAGACTGTGGGTATTGGGACAGTATATGTGCCTGGGTGGGGGAGAATCCGAGGAAGATACTATCCGGTGACCCCAGCGAGTATCACAGGGTGAGTATAGTGAGTGTGAGTGGCTGGGAGGGGGGGGGGCGGGAGGGGGTTTGTGGTTCTTGTCCTTTACTCCCAGCCAAGAGGTGAATGTCCTGATAATGTATCAGCGGCTACTGGGAATGGGGGAAAGTGTTACTGCCTGCCCTGCTCTCATTCCCCTACAGAAATAGGGGTTGGTAGCACTAGGTAGGTACCTAATATATAGGGGCAGAGACAGGGGAAAGTGTTGGAAGGGTTACTGCCTGCCCTGCTCTCATTTCCCTACAGAAATAGGGGTTGGTAGCACTAGGTAGGTACCTAATATATAGGGGCAGAGACAGGGGAAAGTGTTGGAAGGGTTACTGCCTGCCCTGCTCTCATTTCCCTACAGAAATAGGGGTTGGTAGCACTAGGTAGGTACCTAATATATAGGGGCAGAGACAGGGGAAAGTGTTGGAAGGGTTACTGCCTGCCCTGCTCTCATTTCCCTACAGAAATAGGGGTTGGTAGCACTAGGTAGGTACCTAATATATAGGGGCAGAGACAGGGGAAAGTGTTGGAAGGGTTACTGCCTGCCCTGCTCTCATTTCCCTACAGAAATAGGGGTTGGTAGCACTAGGTAGGTACCTAATATATAGGGGCAGAGACAGGGGAAAGTGTTGGAAGGGTTACTGCCTGCCCTGCTCTTATTTCCCTACAGAAATAGGGGTTGGTAGCACTAGGTAGGTACCTAATATATAGGGGCAGAGACAGGGGAAAGTGTTGGAAGGGTTACTGCCTGCTCTGCTCTCATTTCCCTACAGAAATAGGGGTTGGTAGCACTAGGTAGGTACCTAATATATAGGGGCAGAGACAGGGGAAAGTGTTGGAAGGGTTACTGCCTGCCCTGCTCTCATTTCCCTACAGAAATAGGGGTTGGTAGCACTAGGTAGGTACCTAATATATAGGGGCAGAGACAGGGGAAAGTGTTGGAAGGGTTACTGCCTGCCCTGCTCTCATTTCCCTACAGAAATAGGGGTTGGTAGCACTAGGTAGGTACCTAATATATAGGGGCAGAGACAGGGGAAAGTGTTGGAAGGGTTACTGCCTGCCCTGCTCTCATTTCCCTACAGAAATAGGGGTTGGTAGCACTAGGTAGGTACCTAATATATAGGGGCAGAGACAGGGGAAAGTGTTGGAAGGGTTACTGCCTGCCCTGCTCTCATTTCCCTACAGAAATAGGGGTTGGTAGCACTAGGTAGGTACCTAATATATAGGGGCAGAGACAGGGGAAAGTGTTGGAAGGGTTACTGCCTGCCCTGCTCTCATTTCCCTACAGAAATAGGGGTTGGTAGCACTAGGTAGGTACCTAATATATAGGGGCAGAGACAGGGGAAAGTGTTGGAAGGGTTACTGCCTGCCCTGCTCTCATTTCCCTACAGAAATAGGGGTTGGTAGCACTAGATAGGTACCTAATATATAGGGGCAGAGACAGGGGACAGTGTTGGAAGGGTTACTGCCTGCCCTGCTCTCATTTCCCTACAGAAATAGGGGTTGGTAGCACTAGATAGGTACCTAATATATAGGGGCAGAGACAGGGGACAGTGTTGGAAGGGTTACTGCCTGAGACCCCAGGGCCGTCGCTCCCCACTTTCCCTGCTGGGTTCCTGTAACACTGGGTCTGTAAAATGCAGAACTTCTAGATATTTATTTATCCCTCGTGGCGGTTGGTGTTGCTCTTTCCCGTCTCTGTCACGCTTGGCCATTGCTCAAAAACAACATCTGAGAGAGAAGAGACTGACGGAGACAATTAGACAGGAGACTCACGGACTCGTGTTCTGCGCTGGGGATTCAGCAGTCGGTGCTGAGAACGTGAGATTAACCTGTTCTTCCCCATGAGAGATCAGGATACAGACAGCTGCAAGACAGAGACAGCTGGATAAGAGACAGTGGGGCACCATGTAGAGAGTAGGACAAGATGGAGACAGTAAAGACAGTCCCTGATCCAACTGACCTTGTGATTAACTGGACTCGTTAGTGAGGCAACTTCACATTGTCTGTCATACAATTGGTACCAGGAGATGCAGAACCTTGGTACTTTCAGATACACTTGGGACCAGGAGGTGCAGAACCTTGGTACTTTGAGATGCACTTGGGACCAGGAGGTGCAGAACCTTGGTACTTTGAGATGCACTTGGGACCAGGAGGTGCAGAACCTTGGTACTTTGAGATGCACTTGGGACCAAGAGGTGCAGAACCTTGGTACTTTGAGATGCACTTGGGACCAGGAGGTGCAGAACCTTGGTACTTTGAGATGCACTTGGGACCAGGAGGTGCAGAACTTGGTACTTTGAGATACACTTAGGACCAGGAGGTGCAGAACTTGGTACTTTGAGATGCACTTGGGACCAGGAGGTGCAGAACTTGGTACTTTGAGATGCACTTGGGACCAGGAGGTGCAGAACTTGGTACTTTGAGATGCACTTGGGACCAGGAGATGCAGAACCTTGGTACTTTGAGATGCACTTGGGACCAGGAGGTGCAGAACTTGGTACTTTGAGATGCACTTTGGACCAGGAGGTGCAGAACCTTGGTACTTTGAGATGCACTTGGGACCAGGAGGTGCAGAACTTGGTACTTTGAAATACACTTGGGAGCAGGAGGTGCAGAACCTTGGTACTTTGAGATGCACTTGGGACCAGGAGATGCAGAACCTTTGTACTTGGAGATGCACTTGGGACCAGGAGATGCAGAACCTTTGTACTTGGAGATGCACTTGGGACCAGGAGATGCAGAACCTTGGTATCTTGAGATACACTTGGGACCAGGAGATGCAGAACCTTGGTATCTTGAGATGCACTTGGGACCAGGGATGCAGAACCTTGGTATCTTGAGATGCACTTGGGACCAGGAGGTGCAGAACCTTGGTACTTTGAGATGCACTTGGGACCAGGAGATGCAGAACCTTGGTATCTTGAGATACACTTGGGGCCAGGAGATGCAGAACCTTGGTATCTTGAGATGTACTTGGGACCAGGAGGTGCAGAACCTTGGTACTTTGAGATGCACTTGGGACCAGGAGATGCAGAACCTTGGTATCTTGAGATACACTTGGGACCAGGAGATGCAGAACCTTGGTATCTTGAGATGCACTTGGGACCAGGAGGTGCAGAGCCTTGGTACTTTGAGATGCACTTGGGACCAGGAGGTGCAGAACCTTGGTATCTTGAGATGCACTTGGGACCAGGAGATGCAGAACCTTGGTATCTTGAGATGCACTTGGGACCAGGAGATGCAGAACCTTGGTATCTTGAGATGCACTTGGGACCAGGAGGTGCAGAACGTTGGTACTTTGAGATGCACTTGGGACCAGGAGATGCAGAACCTTGGTATCTTGAGATACACTTGGGGCCAGGAGATGCAGAACCTTGGTATCTTGAGATGCACTTGGGACCAGGAGGTGCAGAACCTTGGTACTTTGAGATGCACTTGGGACCAGGAGATGCAGAACCTTGGTATCTTGAGATACACTTGGGACCAGGAGGTGCAGAGCCTTGGTACTTTGAGATGCACTTGGGACCAGGAGATGCAGAACCTTGGTATCTTGAGATGCACTTGGGAGCAGGAGATACAGAACCTTGGTATCTTGAGATACACTTGGCACCAGGAGGTGCAGAACCTTGGTATCTTGAGATGCACTTGAGACCAGGAGGTGCAGAAGTTTGGTATCTTGAGATTCACTTGGGACCAGGAGATATTTGGAGATGCGCTTGGTACCATCAGACAGAGAACTTTGGTACTTGGAGATGCACTTGGTACCATCAGACAGAGAACCTTGGTACTTGGAGATGCACTTGGTACCATCAGTCAGAACTTTGATGGTACCAAGCGCATCTCCAAGTACCAAAGTTCTGTGTGATGGTACCAAGTGCATCTCCAAGTACCAAGATTCTGTCTAATGGTACCAAGCGCATCTCCAAGTACCAAGATTCTGTCTAATGGTACCAAGTGCATCTCCAAGTACCAAGATTCTGTCTAATGGTACCAAGCGCATCTCCAAGTACCAAAGTTCTGTGTGATGGTACCAAGCGCATCTCCAAGTACCAAGTTTCTCTGTCTGATGGTACCAAGCGCATCTCCAAGTACCAAGGTTCTGTCTAATGGTACCAAGCGCACCTCCAAGTACCAAGGTTCTCTGTCTGATGGTACCAAGCGCACCCCGAAGTTCCAAGGTTCTCTGTCTGATGGTACCAAGCGCATCTCCAAGTACCAAAGTTCTGTCTGATGGTACCAAGTGCATCTCCAAGTACCAAGGTTCTCTGTCTGATGGTACCAAGCGCATCTCCAAATACCAGACAGAGAACCTTGGTACTTGGAGAGGCGCTTGGTACCATCACACAGAGAACCTTGGTACTTGGAGATGCGCTTGGTAACATCAGACAGAACCTTGGTACTTGGAGAGGCGCTTGGTACCATCAGACAGAGAACCTTGGTACTTGGAGATGCGCTTGGTAACATCAGACAGAGAACCTTGGTACTTGGAGAGGCGCTTGGTACCATCAGACAGAGAACCTTGGTACTTGGAGAGGCGCTTGGTAACATCAGACAGAACCTTGGTACTTGGAGAGGCGCTTGGTACCATCAGACAGAGAACCTTGGTACTTGGAGAGGTGCTTTGTACCATCAGACAGAGAACCTTGGTAATAGGAGATGCGCTTGGTACAATCAGACAGAACCTTGGTACTTGGAGATGCGCTTGGTACCATCAGACAGAACCTTGGTACTTGGAGAGGCGCTTGGTACCATCAGACAGAACCTTGGTACTTGGAGAGGCGCTTGGTACCATCAGACAGAACCTTGGTACTTGGAGATGCGCTTGGTACCATCAGACAGAGAACCTTGGTACTTGGAGAGGCGCTTGGTACCATCAGACAGAACCTTGGTACTTGGAGATGCGCTTGGTACCATCAGACAGAGAACCTTGGTAGTTGGAGATGCGCTTGGTACCATCACACAGAAAACCTTGGTACTTGGAGATGCGCTTGGTACCATCAGACAGAACCTTGGTACTTGGAGATGCGCTTGGTACCATCAGACAGAACCTTGGTACTTGGAGATGCGCTTGGTACCATCAGACAGAGAACCTTGGTAGTTGGAGATGCGCTTGGTACCATCACACAGAAAACCTTGGTACTTGGAGATGCGCTTGGTACCATCAGACAGAACCTTGGTACTTGGAGATGCGCTTGGTACCATCAGACAGAACCTTGGTACTTGGAGATGCGCTTGGTACCATCAGACAGAGAACCTTGGTACTTGGAGATGCGCTTGGTACCATCAGACAGAGAACCTTGGTACTTGGAGATGCAGAACTGTAATTGGATACCAAGGTACTAGGTGTTAGATGTGGCACAGGAATGAAGCTGGGAGACCTAGAACCCATAATACCCAGGCTACAGACTGGCAGACACGGACTGAGGGAGTGGCGGTGGCTGAGACCCCAATTCCCATACATTCTGGAGAGCCCCCCCTTTTGCTCGCTTTAATACAAAGGGGAACATTCTGACACGTACAGAGCACATTCCTGCCCGGCCGTTACCATATTAGCTCAGACTTGGGCTTTTTATATTTCGGATCTCCCAGGATGATGTCAGCAGCCTGGCGCTGTGCCCGCTCTCTCTGCCCCCCATTAATCCCCACGCCCCACCCTGTCATGTGATCATTCCCTCACCCCCCCCCCCCCCCTGCTGGGGAGACTCCAATCCATGGAGGTTATGATTTAAGTTAACTTATAGTAGGATGCTGAGGGTGATATTCTGAGACAGTTTGCAATTGGTCTTACAAAACTGGAGCCTCACAGAGCAATAGGGTTTGGCTGCCGGGGTCAGTGACCCCCATTTGAAAGCTGCAAAGAGGCAGAAGGAGAATAATTCAAAAAGTAAGAAAAACAAATAATGAAGACCAATTGAAAATTTGCTTAGAATTAGCCATTCTACAACATACTAATCGTTAACTTAAAGGTGACCCCCCACCCTTTATGTACCTGTGAGATGCCTATAGCCTGACATGTGTTTAACTACAACTCCCAGAATCCTCAGACAGGCTTTGGGAGTTTTGATTCAACATTATCACAAGCTTGTGCATGTAGTAAAGCAGGGCTGTGAGCTAAGGGAGTGTTCTGATTGGCTGGTGATTTGTTCGCCTGGCGCTACTTCTCCTTGAAACGAAATAGAGACACCTATAGTACTTACCTGCATTCTGTCCCTTCCAACCTGATTCACTTCCTGGTTCTGGGCTCACTCAAGCCCCGCCCTTCTGAATGGAGGAGGGGTCAGTTAGTTCACACCCTTTCTTTTCTGCTCTCTCTTTTCCCTTAATGCTCCCCCTAGTGGTTGTGCTGGAAACTGCCCCTGAGTATTCTCTTTGCTTCTCCCCCTAGTGGTTGTACTGGAAACTGCCCCTGAGTATTCTCTTTGCTTCTCCCCCTAGTGGTTGTGCTGAGAACTTCCCCCGAGTCTTCTCTTTGCTTCTCCCCCTAGTGGTTGTGCTGGGAACTTCCACCGAGTCTTCTCTTTGCTTCTCCCCCTAGTGGTTGTGCTGGGAACTTCCCCCGAGTCTTCTCTTTGCTTCTCCCCCTAGTGGTTGTGCTGGAAACTGCCCCTGAGTATTCTCTTTGCTTCTCCCCCTAGTGGTTGTGCTGGGAACTGCCCCTGAGTATTCTCTTTGCTTCTCCCCCTAGTGGTTGTGCTGGGAACTGCCCCTGAGTATTCTCTTTGCTTCTCCCCCTAGTGGTTGTGCTGGAAACTGCCCCTGAGTATTCTCTTTGCTTCTCCCCCTAGTGGTTGTGCTGGAAACTGCCCCTGAGTATTCTCTTTGCTTCTCCCCCTAGTGGTTGTGCTGGAAACTGCCCCCGAGTCTTCTCTTTGCTTCTCCCCCTAGTGGTTGTGCTGGAAACTGCCCCTGAGTATTCTCTTTGCTTCTCCCCCTAGTGGTTGTGCTGGAAACTGCCCCTGAGTATTCTCTTTGCTTCTCCCCCTAGTGGTTGTGCTGGGAAACTGCCCCTGAGTATTCTCTTTGCTTCTCCCCCTAGTGTTGTGCTGGAAACTGCCCCTGAGTATTCTCTTTGCTTCTCCCCCTAGTGGTTGTGCTGGAACTGCCCCTGTGTATTCTCTTTGCTTCTCCCCCTAGTGGTTGTGCTGGAACTGCCCCCTGAGTATTCTCTTTGCTTCTCCCGCCCTAGTGGTTGTGCTGGAAACTGCCCTGAGTATTCCTCTTTGCTTTCTCCCCCTAGTGGTTGTGCTGGGAATGCCCCTGAGTTTCTCTTTGCTTCTCCCCCTAGTGGTTGTGCTGGAAACTGCCCCTGAGTTTCTCTTGCTTCTCCCCCTAAGTGGTTGTGCTGGAAACTGCCCTGAGTATTCTCTTTGCTTCTCCCCTAGTGGTTGTGCTGGAACTGCCCCGAGTTTCTCTTTGCTTCTCCCCCCTAGTGGTTGTGCTGGAAACTGCCCCTGAGTATTCTCTTTGCTTCTCCCCCTAGTGGTTGTGCTGGAAACTGCCCTGAGTATTCTCTTTGCTTCTCCCCCTAGTGGTTGTGCTGGGAAAACTGCCCCTGAGTATTCTCTTTGCTTCTCCCCCTAGTGGTTGTGCTGGAAACTGCCGCCTGAGTATTCTCTTGCTTCTCCCCCTAGTGGTTGTGCTGGAAACTGCCCCTGAGTATTCTCTTTGCTTCTTCCCCTAGTGGTTGTGCTGGAAACTGCCCCCGAGTCTTCTCTTTGCTTCTCCCCCTAGTGGTTGTGCTGGAAACTGCCCCTGAGTATTCTCTTTGCTTCTCCCCCTAGTGGTTGTGCTGGAAACTGCCCCTGAGTATTCTCTTTGCTTCTCCCCCTAGTGGTTGTGCTGGAAACTGCCCCCGAGTCTTCTCTTTGCTTCTCCCCAGAGCAGGAAACAGGGGCCCCCAATGTCTGGATGTAACATTCAGCCTCGGCCGGAAATAGGGGCTCATCTCATTGTCTCTGGGCCCTTCTGTCGTCAGCCTGCGGGGCCCTTATTGATAAACCGACAGGGGCCTGATATAAACAGGAAACAGGAAAGAAGCTCCGAGGTAGCGACCCCATCACTCGGCCCCTTGGGATGTCGGCTGGTGTCGAACACTCGGCTCTGTAGATCAAAGCTTCAGGGGCGGAAGGGCCAATGATATTGGAACACAGGCAGTTGCTATACAAGAGCATTGGGGGACTTGTATGATGCTGACAATAAATTGCAGTTGGTCTTTTATTTCCTCTAGGGGTCGGTAGCACTAGGTAGGTACCTAATATATAGGGGCAGAGACAGGGGAAAGTGTTGGAAGGGTTACTGCCTGCTCTGCTCTCATTTCCCTACAGAAATAGGGGTTGGTAGCACTAGGTAGGTACCTAATATATAGGGGCAGAGACAGGGGAAAGTGTTGGAAGGGTTACTGCCTGCCCTGCTCTCATTTCCCTACAGAAATAGGGGTTGGTAGCACTAGGTAGGTACCTAATATATAGGGGCAGAGACAGGGGAAAGTGTTGGAAGGGTTACTGCCTGTCCTGCTCTCATTTCCCTACAGAAATAGGGGTTGGTAGCACTAGGTAGGTACCTAATATATAATGGCAGAGACAGGGGAAAGTGTTGGAAGGGTTACTGCCTGCCCTGCTCTCATTTCCCTACAGAAATAGGGGTTGGTAGCACTAGGTAGGTACCTAATATATAGGGGCAGAGACAGGGGAAAGTGTTGGAAGGGTTACTGCCTGCCCTGCTCTCATTTCCCTACAGAAATAGGGGTTGGTAGCACTAGGTAGGTACCTAATATATAGGGGCATAGACAGGGGAAAGTGTTGGAAGGGTTACTGCCTGCCCTGCTCTCATTTCCCTACAGAAATAGGGGTTGGTAGCACTAGGTAGGTACCTAATATATAGGGGCAGAGACAGGGGAAAGTGTTGGAAGGGTTACTGCCTGCCCTGCTCTCATTTCCCTACAGAAATAGGGATTGGTAGCACTAGGTAGGTACCTAATATATAGGGGCATAGACAGGGGAAAGTGTTGGAAGGGTTACTGCCTGCCCTGCTCTCATTTCCCTACAGAAATAGGGGTTGGTAGCACTAGGTAGGTACCTAATATATAGGGGCAGACACTGTGTTTATTCGCTCCTGGGAATATCTCGGAGATCGTGACTTACAAGGATATAAAAGACTCTGCAGTCGGTTCCAGAGTTCAATCCCAGACAGAGCTCAGGGAAAGGGAGAGCGATTGTTGTTCCCGGTTGCTAGGCAAAACCTCGTAGATACAAATTCGCCCTCGCCCTGAAAGCTAAAGATAACAATTGGCAGCGACGGGACTTGAGGAATCCAAGGAACCCAAAGAGGCAGAATCGCTGCTTTTTTTCTCGCTCCCTTGTGATTTCTCGCAGTTTTACGGGAAATTCTGACACTTCTGACAAAATAAATCGTTTTTATTTACACTGGAAAGAAATATTCAGGGCTATAAATATAAATAATTTGGGCTAACGACAGTTTTATTGCCCCCACCCCGTGCCCCGGGCCAGCGCCTCTGGGAAGGATCAGATAATGGATAAGAAATGGTTAAAAATATTGCTAAATTGACTTTAACCTGTCATTGGTGGGCTTGGTCTGAGCAGCTTTTCAATTGGTTGTTTTTGTTTTGAAAGATATGAATTAAATATATGTCTCCGTATTAGCAGCCAATAGGGAACAGTCCCTCCCCCATGTTTATTGCCCCACAACACATAGTGGTATAAATCCAGTCCCCACTCCATGTTTATTGCCCCACAACACATAGTGGTATAAATCCAGTCCCCACTCCATGTTTATTGCCCCACAACACATAGTAGTATAAATCCAGTCCCCACTCCATGTTTATTGCCCCACAACACATAGTAGTATAAATCCAGTCCCCACTCCATGTTTATTGCCCCACAACACATAGTGGTATAAATCCAGTCCCCACTCCATGTTTATTGCCCCACAACACATAGTGGTATAAATCCAGTCCCCACTCCATGTTTATTGCCCCACAACACATAGTGGTATAAATCCAGTCCCCACTCCATGTTTATTGCCCCACAACACATAGTGGTATAAATCCAGTCCCACTCCATGTTTATTGCCCCACAACACATAGTGGTATAAATCCAGTCCCCACTCCATGTTTATTGCCCCACAACACATAGTGGTATAAAGCCAGTCCCACTCCATGTTTATTGCCCCACAACACATAGTAGTATAAATCTAGTCCCTCCCCCATGTTTATTGCCCCACAACACATAGTAGTATAAATCCAGTCCCACTCCATGTTTATTACCCCACAACACATAGTAGTATAAATCTAGTCCCCACTCCATGTTTATTGCCCCACAACACATAGTAGTATAAATCCAGTCCCACTCCATGTTTATTACCCCACAACACATAGTAGTATAAATCTAGTCCCTCCCCCATGTTTATTGCCCCACAACACATAGTAGTATAAATCCAGTCCCACTCCATGTTTATTGCCCCACAACACATAGTAGTATAAATCCAGTCCCCACTCCATGTTTATTGCCCCACAACACATAGTGGTATAAATCCAGTCCCCACTCCATGTTTATTGCCCCACAACACATAGTAGTATAAATCCAGTCCCACTCCATGTTTATTACCCCACAACACATAGTAGTATAAATTTAGTCCCTCCCCCATGTTTATTGCCCCACAACACATAGTAGTATAAATCCAGTCCCACTCCATGTTTATTACCCCACAACACATAGTAGTATAAATCCAGTCCCACTCCATGTTTATTGCCCCACAACACATAGTAGTATAAATCCAGTCCCACTCCATGTTTATTGCCCCACAACACATAGTAGTATAAATCCAGTGCCACTCCATGTTTATTGCCCCACAACACATAGTAGTATAAATCCAGTCCCACTCCATGTTTATTGCCCCACAACACATAGTGGTATAAATCCAGTCCCACTCCATGTTTATTACCCCACAACACATAGTAGTATAAATCCAGTCCCACTCCATGTTTATTGCCCCACAACACATAGTAGTATAAATCCAGTCCCACTCCATGTTTATTGCCCCACAACACATAGTAGTATAAATCCAGTGCCACTCCATGTTTATTGCCCCACAACACATAGTAGTATAAATCCAGTGCCACTCCATGTTTATTGCCCCACAACACATAGTAGTATAAATCCAGTCCCCACTCCATGTTTATTACCCCACAACACATAGTAGTATAAATTTAGTCCCTCCCCCATGTTTATTGCCCCACAACACATAGTAGTATAAATCCAGTCCCACTCCATGTTTATTACCCCACAACACATAGTAGTATAAATCCAGTCCCACTCCATGTTTATTGCCCCACAACACATAGTAGTATAAATCCAGTCCCACTCCATGTTTATTGCCCCACAACACGTAGTAGTATAAATCCAGTGCCACTCCATGTTTATTGCCCCACAACACATAGTAGTATAAATCCAGTCCCACTCCATGTTTATTGCCCCACAACACATAGTGGTATAAATCCAGTCCCCACTCCATGTTTATTGCCCCACAACACATAGTGGTATAAATCCAGTCCCCACTCCATGTTTATTGCCCCACAACACATAGTGGTATAAATCCAGTCCCCACTCCATGTTTATTGCCCCACAACACATAGTAGTATAAATCCAGTCCCCACTCCATGTTTATTGCCCCACAACACATAGTAGTATAAATCCAGTCCCACTCCATGTTTATTACCCCACAACACATAGTAGTAAAAATCTAGTCCCTCCCCCATGTTTATTGCCCCACAACACATAGTAGTATAAATCCAGTCCCACTCCATGTTTATTACCCCACAACACATAGTAGTATAAATCCAGTCCCACTCCATGTTTATTGCCCCACAACACATAGTAGTATAAATCCAGTCCCACTCCATGTTTATTGCCCCACAACACATAGTAGTATAAATCCAGTCCCACTCCATGTTTATTGCCCCACAACACATAGTAGTATAAATCCAGTGCCACTCCATGTTTATTTCCCCACAACACATAGTAGTATAAATCCAGTGCCACTCCATGTTTATTGCCCCACAACACATAGTAGTATAAATCCAGTCCCACTCCATGTTTATTGCCCCACAACACATAGTAGTATAAATCCAGTGCCACTCCATGTTTATTTCCCCACAACACATAGTAGTATAAATCCAGTGCCCACTCCATGTTTATTTCCCCACAACACATAGTAGTATAAATCCAGTGCCACTCCATGTTTATTGCCCCACAACACATAGTAGTATAAATCCAGTGCCACTCCATGTTTATTTCCCCACAACACATAGTAGTATAAATCCAGTGCCACTCCATGTTTATTGCCCCACAACACATAGTAGTATAAATCCAGTCCCCACTCCATGTTTATTTCCCCACAACACATAGTAGTATAAATCCAGTGCCACTCCATGTTTATTGCCCCACAACACATAGTAGTATAAATCCAGTCCCCACTCCATGTTTATTGCCCCACAACACATATTAGTATAAATCCAGTGCCCACTTTATTGCCCCACAACACATATTAGTATAAATCCAGTGCCCACTTTATTGCCCCACAACACATAGTAGTATAAATCCAGTCCCACTCCATGTTTATTGCCCCACAACACATATTAGTATAAATCCAGTGCCCACTTTATTGCCCCACAACACATATTAGTATAAATCCAGTGCCCACTTTATTGCCCCGCAGAAGTCAAACACAGTTCCTATAATTACGCTGCTGTGTGGCCAGGGGGCAGCCATACCAGGTGAAATCGACCAATCAGGTGCATGCTTATAGAGCAGATAATGGTGTTTGCTTTGGATTTGCCCCTACCTACCTCCCCTTTGGGCACTTACTGTTTTCTGTATTTCCAGGTCTCAGTCAGTGTCCCCCCCGCCCGTTCTGTCGCCAGTCAGAATCACCTCCTACCCCTTGAGCGACAGCGAAGAATTCTGCCGATCGGCCAACCTCCCCGGCCTCCGTGGTAACAAGCTGGTCATCAAGGACTGGACCCCACGAGAGTCGAGCGTCCGTGACGGGCGCCTAAGGGTCCCGGGTGCCGATCCCCCCAACGCCCTCCTCAAGTCGGTCAGCGTCGCTTGCCTGGACAACAGGCTCTCCGTCTTCAAGGGTCCAAGCCACAAGGAGAACGTTGAGGAGCCCAAGGATGGGGTCGGGGGCGTCCAGTTGAACCGGAGCACGCTTTCCTTGGGATCTGCCGCCAACCAGCGCAACCGCTCCCTTGGCAACAGGACCCCAACCCGCGGCCAAGCGCTCGACATTCGGCGTAAGATTTCAGAATGGGAGTGCCGCAGGGATTGCACCCCCAAACTGAGCTTGTTTGTGGACAGGGGAGACCAGGGCGACCTCTCTGCCAGTGAAGGAGGCTCCAGTATGTTGACTTCACCATGCAGCGAGAAGACCTTCGACTTTAGAGGCTATCGGAGAATGAGCAAGACGTTTTCGGAGTGTTCCTACCCAGAAACCGAAGAGGAGGAGGCTTTGGATCGGGACTCTCTTCACCGGTTCGAGAGGAGGTCCAGCCGGACCGAGCCGGCCAATGCGTTCATCCGGGGCTACTCGAGGAAGGACTCTTCTGCGGTGCTCAACCGGATCCAGAAGATTGAGCGGGCCCTGAAGGACAACCCTGGCAGGGGCCTCCCCCAGTTGCCCAGCAGCTGTTACAGTGTGGAGGCCGGCAGGAAGAAGTCCATTACGTCCGGTACTTTAGACGGTTCCGTTGACACGGGGGGCAAGGTTGGACCTGTACATAATGTAAATGACAAAGAACAATCACTTGATAAAAACCACAAGACGAACAATTGCCCCAGCCCCGAGGTGAACCCTGTCCCCAAACCCAAACGGACCTTTGAGTATGAAGCCGACCGGAACCACAGGAGCAAGCCCAGTAATGGCCTGCCTGGTTCCCCCGGGGCTGTTTCCCCACCCCCTCTCCCTTCTACCCCAGCGCCCCCGGTCACAAGGAGGGCGAAGAAAGACGCTCACCGGAAAAGCCAAAGCAGGTAACTCACTATATTTATACTGCCAGGTGTACTGGGGGCAATAAACATCCCTTTGCCACTATATTTATACTGCCAGGTGTACTGGGGGCAATAAACATCCCTTTGCCACTATATTTATACTGCCAGGTGTACTGGGGGCAATAAACGGCCCATTGCCACTATATTTATACTGCCAGGTGTACTGGGGCAATAAACGTCCCATTGCCACTATATTTATACTGCCAGGTGTACTGGGGCAATAAACGTCCCATTGCCACTATATTTATACTGCCAGGTGTACTGGGGCAATAAACATCCCATTGCCACTATATTTATACAGCCAGGTGTACTGGGGCAATAAACGTCCCATTGCCACTATATTTATACTGCCAGGTGTACTGGGGGCAATAAACATCCCATTGCCACTATATTTATACTGGCAGGTGTACTGGGGGCAGTTAACATCCCATTGCCACTATATTTATACTGCCAGGTGTACTGGGGGCAATAAACATCCCATTGCCACTATATTTATACTGCCAGGTGTACTGGGGGCAATAAACATCCCATTGCCACTATATTTATACTGCCAGGTGTACTGGGGCAATAAACATCCCATTGCCACTATATTTATACTGCCAGGTGTACTGGGGCAATAAACATCCCATTGCCACTATATTTATACTGCCAGGTGTACTGGGGGCAATAAACATCCCATTGCCACTATATTTATACTGCCAGGTGTACTGGGGCAATAAACGGCCCATTGCCACTATATTTATACTGCCAGGTGTACTGGGGCAATAAACATCCCATTGCCACTATATTTATACTGCCAGGTGTACTGGGGCAATAAATATCCCATTGCCACTATATTTATACTGCCAGGTGTACTGGGGGCAATAAACGTCCCATTGCCACTATATTTATACTGCCAGGTGTACTGGGGGCAATAAACATCCCATTGCCACTATATTTATACTGCCAGGTGTACTGGGGCAATAAATATCCCATTGCCACTATATTTATACTTCCAGGTGTACTGGGGCAATAAACATCCCATTGCCACTATATTTATACTGCCAGGTGTACTGGGGCAATAAACATCCCATTGCCACTATATTTATACTGCCAGGTGTACTGGGGCAATAAACATCCCATTGCCACTATATTTATACTGCCAGGTGTACTGGGGCAATAAACATCCCATTGCCACTATATTTATACTGCCAGGTGTACTGGGGCAATAAACATCCCATTGCCACTATATTTATACTGGCAGGTGTACTGGGGGCAATAAACATCCCATTGCCACTATATTTATACTGGCAGGTGTACTGGGGCAATAAACATCCCATTGCCACTATATTTATACTGCCAGGTGTACTGGGGCAATAAACATCCCATTGCCACTATATTTATACAGCCAGGTGTACTGGGGGCAATAAACATCCCATTGCCACTATATTTATACTGCCAGGTGTACTGGGGGCAATAAACATCCCATTGCCACTATATTTATACTGCCAGGTGTACTGGGGCAATAAACGTCCCATTGCCACTATATTTATACTGCCAGGTGTACTGGGGCAATAAACGTCCCATTGCCACTATATTTATACTGCCAGGTGTACTGGGGCAATAAACGTCCCATTGCCACTATATTTATACTGCCAGGTGTACTGGGGCAATAAACATCCCATTGCCACTATATTTATACAGCCAGGTGTACTGGGGGCAATAAACATCCCATTGCCACTATATTTATACTGCCAGGTGTACTGGGGCAATAAACATCCCATTGCCACTATATTTATACTGCCAGGTGTACTGGGGCAATAAACGTCCCATTGCCACTATATTTATACTGCCAGGTGTACTGGGGCAATAAACGTCCCATTGCCACTATATTTATACTGCCAGGTGTACTGGGGCAATAAACGTCCCATTGCCACTATATTTATACAGCCAGGTGTACTGGGGCAATAAACATCCCATTGCCACTATATTTATACTGGCAGGTGTACTGGGGCAATAAACATCCATTGCCACTATATTTAACTGCCAGGTGTACTGGGGCATAAACGTCCCATTGCCACTATATTATACTGCCAGGGTGTACTGGGGCAATAAACGTCCCATTGCCACTATATTTATACTGCCAGGTGTACTGGGGCAATAAACGTCCCATTGCCACTATATTTATACTGCCAGGTGTACTGGGGCAATAAACGTCCATTGCCACTATATTTATACTGCCAGGTGTACTGGGGCAATAACGTCCCATTGTTACTATATTTATACTGCCAGGTGTACTGGGGCAATAAACGTCCCATTGCCACTATATTTATACTGCCAGGTGTACTGGGGCAATAAACGTCCCATTGCCACTATATTTATACTGCCAGGTGTACTGGGGCAATAAACGTCCCATTGCCACTATATTTATACTGCCAGGTGTACTGGGGCAATAAACGTCCCATTGCCACTATATTTATACTGCCAGGTGTACTGGGGCAATAAACGTCCCATTGCCACTATATTTATACTGCCAGGTGTACTGGGGCAATAAACGTCCCATTGCCACTATATTTATACTGCCAGGTGTACTGGGGCTGCAGCAAATGATTGAATTCCAGGCTCTCTGGGCAGCAGAACTCACACTCGGTGCCACTCGGGTCCAAGGCTTGTGGCTCTTACCCCACTGAGTCGCCTCTGGGCAGTTAAGGCTGCTCACTAATTACCCTCTCTATATTGTGCCCCAGGGTAGGATCCTGCCCCGACCCCATCTCATTATGCCCCAATAACTGCCATACAGGAGACCACACAGCACTGGGCAGACAGGGGGGCACCCTCTGACTCTTGGTCCCACCTCTCCTGCTCTTGCCCCGCCCCCCCAGGTAAATACACACTACAAGGAAGACTCCACATACCCAATTCGCTTTGGGGGGGAGCTACATATGGGGTTATACCATAGTATAAGTCGGGGGTAAGTAACCGGAAGATTCCATGCTGTCTCCTGGCTACGGGGGGGGCTGAGACATCTGATATATAAGGGGCTCTCGCTTTATGATAGTCAAGGGGAAGTTCACTTCTACGTCCAATGAATTTATATGAAGTTCTGCCTGGGGGTCAGTGACCCCAACAACCAACCGCAGACTGTGTGGATCTATTCATTTCCTTATTATATCTGTTGGGGGCTCACAGTCCTCACCTTGGTATCTACATATGGTTTATGACTTGCTCTTCGGCCCCTATTAACCCGTTACTCTCCGGAACCTTTTGGGGGCTTTGCAGGAAATCCCTGGAGTTGGAGGACGCCTCGAGTGTCCAGTCCCTGAGCCCAACGCCCCCCGTAGAGAACGGTACCGAGAAGCAGCGCCGCTCCGGGCCCAAAAGCACTTTAGAAGAGAACGCCTACGAAGACATCGTCGGTAGGTACTGATAGCCCAAGGCATTGTGGGAAATGGGTCTTGGCTGGAGGGGTGCTGACTCCTGATTGGTTGTTTCAAGAGTCCGAACAAGGGATTGTGGGAACTAAAAATGTTTAATCAGTGTATATCGGGAAGTTGCGCAGAATAAAACTAGGTGTTATGGAAAATGTTTGCTTCCCCTTTAAAATGGGCTGTGCTTTATTCTGGAAAGACCCCTTGTCTGGAATGACAGATCCCTTATCCATATAATGTGGGCGTCGCAGCTCAAATACATTATAACATGAGCCTTTCTCAGCCTGGAAGAGGCCTTCATAACATTTCCAAGATGGCGACCACCAAGTAAGGGTTCTCGGGGCAATAAAATAGCGTAATGTAGGGCGGGAGTGTGCCATTGGCTGTTGGAGACAGTAGGGCAAGATGGAGACAGTAGGACAAGATGGAGACAGTAGGGCAAGATGGAGACAGTAGGGCAAGATGGAGACAGTAGGACAAGATGGGGACAGTAGGACAAGATGGAGACAGTAGGGCAAGATGGAGAGAGTAGGGCAAGATGGAGACAGTAGGGCAAGATGGAGACAGTAGGGCAAGATGGAGAGAGTAGGGCAAGATGGAGACAGTAGGGCAAGATGGAGACAGTAGGGCAAGATGGAGAGAGTAGGGCAAGATGGAGACAGTAGGGCAAGATGGAGAGAGTAGGGCAAGATGGAGACAGTAGGGCAAGATGGAGACAGTAGGGCAAGATGGGGACAGTAGGACAAGATGGAGACAGTAGGGCAAGATGGAGACAGTAGGGCAAGATGGGGACAGTAGGGCAAGATGGAGACAGTAGGGCAAGATGGAGACAGTAGGGCAAGATGGAGACAGTAGGACAAGATGGAGACAGTAGGGCAAGATGGGGACAGTAGGGCAAGATGGAGACAGTAGGGCAAGATGGAGACAGTAGGGCAAGATGGAGACAGTAGGGCAAGATGGGGACAGTAGGGCAAGATGGAGACAGTAGGGCAAGATGGAGACAGTAGGGCAAGATGGAGACAGTAGGACAAGATGGAGACAGTAGGGCAAGATGGGGACAGTAGGGCAAGATGGAGACAGTAGGGCAAGAGGGAGACAGTAGGGCAAGATGGGGACAGTAGGGCAAGCTGGAGATAGTAGGGCAAGATGGAGACAGTAGGACAAGATGGAGACAGTAGGGCAAGATGGGGACAGTAGGGCAAGATGGAGACGGTAGGGCAAGATGGGGACGGTAGGGCAAGATGGAGACATTAGGGCAAGATGGAGACAGTAGGACAAGATGGGGACAGTAGGGCAAGATGGAGACAGTAGGGCAAGATGGAGACAGTAGGGCAAGATGGAGACAGTAGGACAAGATGGAGACAGTAGGGCAAGATGGAGACAGTAGGGCAAGATGGAGACAGTAAGACAAGATGGGGACAGTAGGACAAGATGGAGACAGTAGGGCAAGATGGAGACAGTAGGGCAAGATGGAGACAGTAGGGCAAGATGGAGACAGTAAGACAAGATGGGGACAGTAGGACAAGATGGAGACAGTAGGACAAGATGGAGACAGTAGGACAAGATGGAGACAGTAGGGCAAGATGGGGACAGTAGGACAAGATGGAGACAGTAGGACAAGATGGAGACAGTAGGGCAAGATGGAGACAGTAGGACAAGATGGAGACAGTAGGGCAAGATGGAGACAGTAGGGCAAGATGGAGACAGTAGGGCAAGATGGAGACAGTAGGACAAGATGGAGACAGTAGGGCAAGATGGGGACAGTAGGGCAAGATGGAGACAGTAGGGCAAGAGGGAGACAGTAGGGCAAGATGGGGACAGTAGGGCAAGCTGGAGATAGTAGGGCAAGATGGAGACAGTAGGACAAGATGGAGACAGTAGGGCAAGATGGGGACAGTAGGGCAAGATGGAGACGGTAGGGCAAGATGGGGACGGTAGGGCAAGATGGAGACATTAGGGCAAGATGGAGACAGTAGGACAAGATGGGGACAGTAGGGCAAGATGGAGACAGTAGGGCAAGATGGAGACAGTAGGGCAAGATGGGGACAGTAGGGCAAGATGGGGACAGTAGGGCAAGATGGAGACAGTAGGACAAGATGGAGACAGTAGGGCAAGATGGAGACAGTAGGGCAAGATGGAGACAGTAAGACAAGATGGGGACAGTAGGACAAGATGGAGACAGTAGGACAAGATGGAGACAGTAGGACAAGATGGAGACAGTAGGGCAAGATGGGGACAGTAGGACAAAATGGAGACAGTAGGACAAGATGGAGACAGTAGGACAAGATGGAGACAGTAGGGCAAGATGGGGACAGTAGGGCAAGATGGGGACAGTAGGACAAGATGGAGACAGTAGGACAAGATGGAGACAGTAGGACAAGATGGAGACAGTAGGACAAGATGGAGACAGTAGGACAAGATGGAGACAGTAGGACAAGATGGAGACAGTAGGGCAAGATGGGGACAGTAGGGCAAGATGGGGACAGTAGGGCAAGATGGAGACAGTAGGACAAGATGGAGACAGTAGGACAAAATGGAGACAGTAGGGCAAGATGGGGACAGTAGGGCAAGATGGAGACAGTAGGACAAGATGGAGACAGTAGGGCAAGATGGGGACAGTAGGGCAAGATGGAGACAGTAGGGCAAGATGGAGACAGTAGGGCAAGATGGAGACAGTAGGACAAGATGGAGACAGTAGGGCAAGATGGGGACAGTAGGGCAAGATGGAGACAGTAGGGCAAGATGGAGACAGTAGGACAAGATGGAGACAGTAGGGCAAGATGGGGACAGT
Organism: Xenopus tropicalis; assembly: GCF_000004195.4. NCBI lineage: Eukaryota > Metazoa > Chordata > Amphibia > Anura > Pipidae > Xenopus > Xenopus tropicalis. The sequence goes on along the minus strand of NC_030680.2, from coordinate 3,944,851 downwards.
AGGGCAAGATGGAGACAGTAGGGCAAGATGGAGACAGTAGGGCAAGATGGAGACAGTAGGGCAAGATGGGGACAGTAGGACAAAATGGAGACAGTAGGACAAGATGGAGACAGTAGGGCAAGATGGGGACAGTAGGACAAAATGGAGACAGTAGGGTAAGATGGAGACACTAGGGCAGAAGAGTAAGTACAGACAGTAGGAGAGATGGCAGTTGGCAGCACATTGATTGACAGTTTATATCATTGTCCCTCTGTAGAGGCTGAAGTGCAACTCCCGCCCCCCCCCTCACTGCTGAAGGCTCGGGCACTGGGCAGAAAAAGAACCCCTTATTGTTAATTGCCCCACTTTCCCCTATATATGATCCGGCTTTGCTACTGGGGGCACTTTGAGGAGAAAGGGAGGGGTATAATTACAGATGAAAGAACAATTGCCCTTAACCCCCGTGGGCCCCTGACCTACAGGCCCAAATATTTACAAATTAACCCAAAATGATGAATCACCCCAGTAGGAAAGAAATGAGCCTCCGGCCAGGGGTCCGTGGGCCAGGTGAGTCATGCCTGAAATATCCCCCTGCCTGGGGCTGTAAGGGGATACGGGGGGCTACGTGGGAGGGGGAGGTGCTGCCATACAGGATTCTATGCTGTGGCCCCTCTGCCCATTTATTGTCTATAGTTCTGCCTCGGGGGGCCCCCCTTCTGCTGAATCTACACCCAGTGGGGCAGTTGGTATGTGCACAGGGGCAGGGGTGGCAGTTAGACGAATGGCAGCTCCGCACTCCCCGTGGGATTAAGGTGCCGGGACACAGGTGTATTTACTCAGGGCGGGGCCCTTCTCTGCTCTTTGTTATGTCTCAGCCGGTTCTACAGTCGTTTGGGTTGGCCACTGTGCCACATACCTGCACGGGTAGGTCACATAGGTGTTTCTTTAAAGGGGAAGTTTGCCTTTACACTCATTGTTTCTACTGTTATTATGGGATGGATAGACCTATTCTAAGCAAATAACCCCAAGAAGTAATAAATGAGGACCAATTGCAAATTGTCTTAGTGTTTCACTTCTTACATTACACCAAAAAGTATCAGTGGGAGTTGCTAATACAAGGGGGAATTACTAGCCTGTAGTAGTTACTAGTCTGAGTCAGTGTTACTAGTCAGTGGGAGTTACTAATACAAGGGGGAATTACTAGCCGGTAGTAGTTACTAGTCTGAGTCAGAGTTACTAGTCAGTGGCAGTTACTAATACAAGGGAGAATTACTAGCCTGTAGTAGTTACTAGTCTGAGTCAGTGGTACTAGTCAGTGGGAGTTACTAATACAAGGGAGAATTACTAGCCTGTAGTAGTTACTAGTCTGAGTCAGTGTTACTAGTCAGTGGGAGTTACTAATACAAGGGAGAATTACTAGCCTGTAGTAGTTACTAGTCTGAGTCAGTGTTACTAGTCAGTGGGAGTTACTAATACAAGGGAGAATTACTAGCCTGTAGTAGTTACTAGTCTGAGTCAGTGTTACTAGTCAGTAGGAGTTACTAATACCAGAGAGAATTACTAGCTGGTTGTATTTACTAGTCTGAGTCAGTGTTACTAATCAGTGGGAGTTACTATTACAAGAGTAAATTACTAGCTGGTAGTAGTTACTACTCTGAGTCTGTGTTACTAGTCAGTGAAAGTTACTAATACAAGGGAGTATTACTAGCTGGTAGTAGTTACTAGTCTGAGTCAGTGTTACTAGTCAGTCGGAGTTACTAATACAAGAGAGAATTACTAGCTGGTTGTATTTACTAGTCTGAGTCAGTGTTACTAATCAGTGAAAGTTACTAATACAAGGGAGTATTACTAGCTGGTAGTAGTTACTAGTCTGAGTCTGTGTTACTAGTCAGTGAAAGTTACTAATACAAGGGAGTATTACTAGCTGGTAGTAGTTACTAGTCTGAGTCAGTGTTACTAGTCAGTCGGAGTTACTATTACAAGAGAGAATTACTAGCTGGTAGTAGTTACTAGCCTGAGTCAGTGTAAGTTGTCAGTCGGAGTTACTAATACAAATTAATTAGTTTCCAGTATGAGTGAAAATTACCCTAAGTAGTTACTAACCTGAGAGAGTTACTAGTCGTTGGTAGCTGTTAAACAGTGAGTGCACAGTACTCAGTCTCAGCAAGAGTTACTGGTAAGTGGCAAATACTACTCAGTGGGAGTTATGTTGGGAGTTACCAGTTATTAGTAGTTAGTGGAAGCTACTAGTCTGAGGAAAAGTTCCTTCTAATTGGCAGTGACTAAGCAGGAGTAAATACTGCAACTGGTAGCTACTGTCCAAATGGGCAGATAATGGGTATGTATTTGGGGTGTAAGAGGTGTTGCACCCCAGGAAATCTCCCCTGATTGGCAGTTAACAGAAGCCATCAGACTTTCTTTGCAGCGTGCCATAAAGTGTGACCCTAGGGGTTATAATGAAGGCACTTGTAGGTTTATGTTGGGGGGTAAATCTGTTGTGTGTCAGGTCCCATAGAGTATTGTGGGTCCAGGTGTAAGTCTGGGGCTGGAACTGGTCCATTAACGTACTGGTGCAGTCATGGCCCATATTAAACTGAAGCTCCGCCCCCTCCTTCCATTGCTCTGCCCCCCAACTCACAACCCAAACAACCGCGTGTAAGGAGGCTGCAAAGGGTCAAATTTTTTTGGGGAATCTCAAAAATTCCTCTTCACTTTTGGCAGTTGCTTCCAACAGACTGAAACAACTGGAGCCGCAATGTATCGAAACAAACGATATCCATATGGAGCGCAGCAGTGCGGCCAAGTACTCCCTCTGCCTGTCTCTTCCTATTGTTAGAGCGCCGGGTGAGAAACGCCTGTCATTAGACTGCTGCCCCCTCCCCAAATAAATCCACTGCGACCCCTAATCTGAACCCCCCCAATTCAGCAAATATAGGTAGTGCGATATAGTGCCTATAGTAGGGAGAGATGGTGCCTATAGTAGCAGTGGGGGGATAATAGCCTCTGGGAAGGGACTGGGGCTGTGGGATAGCAGGTATAGTAGGGAGAGATGGTGCCTATAGTAGCAGTGGGGGGATAATAGCCTCTGGGAAGGGACTGGGGCTGTGGGATAGCAGGTATAGTAGGGAGAGATGGTGCCTATAGTAGCAGTGGGGGGATAATAGCCTCTGGGAAGGGACTGGGGCTGTGGGATAGCAGGTATAGTAGGGAGAGATGGTGCCTATAGTAGCAGTGGGACAATAGCCTCTGGGAAGGGACTGGGGCTGTGTGATAGCAGGTATAGTAGGGAGAGATGGTGCCTATAGTAGCAGTGGGGGGATAATAGCCTCTGGGAAGGGACTGGGGCTGTGGGATAGCAGGTATAGTAGGGAGAGATGGTGCCTATAGTAACAGTGGGGGGATAATAGCCTCTGGGAAGGGACTGGGGCTGTGGGATAGCAGGTATAGTAGGGAGAGATGGTGCCTATAGTAGCAGTGGGATAATAGCCTCTGGGAAGGGACTGGGGCTGTGGGATAGCAGGTATAGTAGGGAGAGATGGTGCCTATAGTAACAGTGGGGGGATAATAGCCTCTGGGAAGGGACTGGGGCTGTGGGATAGCAGGTATAGTAGGGAGAGATGGTGCCTATAGTAGCAGTGGGATAATAGCCTCTGGGAAGGGACTGGGGCTGTGGGATAGCAGGTATAGTAGGGAGAGATGGTGCCTATAGTAGCAGTGGGATAATAGCCTCTGGGAAGGGACTGGGGCTGTGGGATAGCAGGTATAGTAGGGAGAGATGGTGCCTATAGTAGCAGTGGGATAATAGCCTCTGGGAAGGGACTGGGGCTGTGGGATAGCAGGTATAGTAGGGAGAGATGGGGCCTATAGTAGCAGTGGGGGGATAATAGCCTCTGGGAAGGGACTGGGGCTGTGGGATAGCAGGTATAGTAGGGAGAGATGGTGCCTATAGTAGCAGTGGGGGGATAATAGCCTCTGGGAAGGGACTGGGGCTGTGGGATAGCAGGTATAGTAGGGAGAGATGGTGCCTATAGTAGCAGTGGGACAATAGCCTCTGGGAAGGGACTGGGGCTGTGGGATAGCAGGTATAGTAGGGAGAGATGGTTCCTATAGTAGCAGTGGGACAATAGCCTCTGGGAAGGGACTGGGGCTGTGGGATAGCAGGTATAGTAGGGAGAGATGGTGCCTATAGTAGCAGTGGGGGGATAATAGCCTCTGGGAGGGGACTGGGGCTGTGGGATAGCAGGTATAGTAGGGAGAGATGGTGCCTATAGTAGCAGTGGGGGGATAATAGCCTCTGGGAAGGGACTGGGGCTGTGGGATAGCAGGTATAGTAGGGAGAGATGGTGCCTATAGTAGCAGTGGGATAATAGCCTCTGGGAAGGGACTGGGGCTGTGGGATAGCAGGTATAGTAGGGAGAGATGGTGCCTATAGTAGCAGTGAGGGGATAATAGCCTCTGGGAAGGGACTGGGGCTGTGGGATAGCAGGTATAGTAGGGAGAGATGGTGCCTATAGTAGCAGTGGGATAATAGCCTCTGGGAAGGGACTGGGGCTGTGGGATAGCAGGTATAGTAGGGAGAGATGGTGCCTATAGTAGCAGTGGGATAATAGCCTCTGGGAAGGGACTGGGGCTGTGGGATAGCAGGTATAGTAGGGAGAGATGGTGCCTATAGTAGCAGTGAGGGGATAATAGCCTCTGGGAAGGGACTGGGGCTGTGGGATAGCAGGTATAGTAGGGAGAGATGGTGCCTATAGTAGCAGTGGGGGGATAATAGCCTCTGGGAAGGGACTGGGGCTGTGGGATAGCAGGTATAGTAGGGAGAGATGGTGCCTATAGTAGCAGTGAGGGGATAATAGCCTCTGGGAAGGGACTGGGGCTGTGGGATAGCAGGTATAGTAGGGAGAGATGGTGCCTATAGTAGCAGTGGGGGGATAATAGCCTCTGGGAAGGGACTGGGGCTGTGGGATAACAGGTATAGTAGGGAGAGATGGTGCCTATAGTAGCAGTGGGGGATAATAGCCTCTGGGAAGGGACTGGGGCTGTGGGATAGCAGGTATAGTAGGGAGAGATGGTGCCTATAGTAGCAGTGGGGGATAATAGCCTCTGGGAAGGGACTGGGGCTGTGGGATAGCAGGTATAGTAGGGAGAGATGGTGCCTATAGTAGCAGTGGGATAATAGCCTCTGGGAAGGGACTGGGGCTGTGGGATAGCAGGTATAGTAGGGAGAGATGGTGCCTATAGTAACAGTGGGGGATAATAGCCTCTGGGAAGGACTGGGGCTGTGGGATAGCAGGTATAGTAGGGAGAGATGGTGCCTATAGTAGCAGTGGGGGGATAATAGCCTCTGGGAAGGGACTGGGGCTGTGGGATAGCAGGTATAGTAGGGAGAGATGGTGCCTATAGTAGCAGTGGGGGGATAATAGCCTCTGGGAAGGGACTGGGGCTGTGGGATAGCAGGTATAGTAGGGAGAGATGGTGCCTATAGTAGCAGTGGGGGGGATAATAGCCTCTGGGAAGGGACTGGGGCTGTGGGATAGCAGGTATAGTAGGGAGAGATGGTGCCTATAGTAGCAGTGGGGATAATAGCCTCTGGGAAGGGACTGGGGCTTGTGGGATAGCAGGTATAGTAGGGAGAGATGGTGCCTATAGTAGCAGTGGGGGATAATAGCCTCTGGGAAGGGACTGGGGCTGTGGGATAGCAGGTATAGTAGGGAAAGATGGTGCCTATAGTAGCAGTGGGGGATAATAGCCTCTGGGAAGGGACTGGGGCTGTGGGATAGCAGGTATAGTAGGAGAGATGGTGCCTATAGTAGCAGTGGGGGGATAATAGCCTCTGGGAAGGGACTGGGGCTGTGGGATAGCAAGGTATAGTAGGGAGAGATGGTGCCTATAGTAGCAGTGGGGGGGATAATAGCCTCTGGGAAGGGACTGGGGCTGTGGGATAGCAGGTATAGTAGGGAGAGATGGTGCCTATAGTAGCAGTGGGATAATAGCCTCTGGGAAGGACTGGGGCTGTGGGATAGCAGGTATAGTAGGGAGAGATGGTGCCTATAGTAGCAGTGGGGGGATAATAGCCTCTGGGAAGGGACTGGGGCTGTGGGATAGCAGGTATAGTAGGGAGAGATGGTGCCTATAGTAGCAGTGGGGGGATAATAGCCTCTGGGAAGGGACTGGGGCTGTGGGATAGCAGGTATAGTAGGGAGAGATGGTGCCTATAGTAGCAGTGGGGGGATAATAGCCTCTGGGAAGGGACTGGGGCTGTGGGATAGCAGGTATAGTAGGGAGAGATGGTGCCTATAGTAACAGTGGGGGGATAATAGCCTCTGGGAAGGGACTGGGGCTGTGGGATAGCAGGTATAGTAGGGGGAGTGATATTTCTATCTCACTTCCAGTCTCAACTAGCCCCCCCCTCAGTTTTGGTTAAACTACATCTCCCAGCATGCCCTGTGCGTGTCTGTCCCCGGTGGGTGGGGCCAGTCTGTGAGCCTGCCATGCGTGTGTATTTGAGAGAGGGGAGAGAGGGGGAGAGGGGAGAGGGGAGAGAGGGGAGAGAGGGGAGAGGGGAGAGAGGGGAGAGAGGGGAGAGGGGAGAGAGGGGAGCTGGGGAGAGGGGAGAGAGGAGAGAGGGGAGAGAGGGGAGAGGGGAGAGGGGAGAGGGGAGCTGGGGAGAGGGGAGAGAGGGGGAGAGAGGGGAGAGGGGAGAGAGGGGAGAGGGGAGAGAGGGGAGAGAGGAGAGAGGGGAGAGGGGAGAGAAGGGAGAGGGGAGAGAGGGGAGAGGGGAGAGAGGGGAGAGGGGAGCTGGGGAGAGGGGAGAGAGGGGAGAGAGGGGAGAGGGGAGAGAGGAGAGAGGGGAGAGAGGGGAGAGAGGGGAGAGGGAGAGAGGGGAGAGAGGGGAGAGGGGAGAGAGGGGAGAGGAGGGGAGAGAGGGGAGAGGGGAGAGGGGAGAGAGGGGAGAGAGGGGAGAGGGGAGAGAGGAAGAGGGAAGAGGGGAGAGGGGAGGGGAGAGGGGAGAGGGGAGAGGGGAGAGGGGAGAGAGGGGAGAGAGGGAGAGGGGAGAGGGAGAGAGGGGAGAGAGGGGAGAGAGGGGAGAGGGGAGAGAGGGGAGAGAGGGGAGAGGGGAGAGAGGGAGAGAGGGGAGAGGGGAGAGAGGGGGAGAGGGGAGAGAGGGGAGAGAGGGGAGGGAGAGGGGAGAGGGGAGAGAGGGAAGAGGGAAGAGGGGAGAGAGGGGAGAGGGGAGAGAGGGGAGAGAGGGGAGAGAGGGAGAGGGGAGAGAGGGAAGAGGGGAGAGAGGGGAGAGGGGAGAGAGGGGAGAGAGGGGAGAGACGGGAGCTGGGGGGTCGCTGCCAGATTCCATGTACAGACGGAGAATGAGTCAGTGTGGAATCTTCGCTCTCGGCTCTCGTTTATTTCACAAGATTCTGGTTTCTTTAAACCCAAACGCCGGTTTATTTGTCCCTTTTTGCCGCACAAATCAGGGGACCCCCCCAAGGAGAACCCCTACGAAGATGTGGATCCGAAGGGGAGGCTTGTGAGTCGGAAGTCGCAGCCGTCCCCTGACAGTTGCTCGGAGCCCCCCAGCAGGATGTGGCGGATGTACACCTCCCCCACCCAGGTAGGACCCCACTCCCAGGAGCCACTGGGCCCCGCAGCAGATTAGTTTTCGGGCCTCCCATAACTTCCAGGGGTTAATTAGTCCCAGTATATACTGAATATTTTCCCTATTAATTAGCCCCTACGTTCCCACCCACGGCTGCGCTAGTTGCCCCCCTGATTAACCCTTTAACCACATTTGGTGCTGATGCTGCGGCCCATAGAGGTACTGATACCTCTCTCTGTTTCCCCCCCACAAGCTCCCCAACAAGGGCAGTAGCCAGTCCTTACGGGTGGGAAGCCAGTCGGAGCGAAAGAGTCGCCACGTGCCGCGATTGCCCAAGCGCCACAGCCACGACGACATGTTGCTACTGGCCCAGCTCGCCATCCCGCCATCTCCATCCAGCCTGAATGAAGACAGTCTGAGTACCACCAGCGGGATGCTCTCCACTCGCAGGTCACGGAGGATCCCCAAGGTAAAACACAACCAGGGACCCCCAACATTCAATACATTGCCTTATGCATGATTTGTATTCCTATATCCAGGAAGCTGCCATTAGAGTGTTCTAGCTCCACCCACTGCTTCAGTCATAGACTCCCTGCCCCTCCCCTGTAAGCTGCCATTACAGTGTTCTAGCTCCACCCACTGCTTTAGTCACAGACTCCCTGCCTGTTCCCCTGTAAGCTGCCATTAGATTGTTGTAGCTCCACCCAGTGCTTCTGTCACAGACTCCCTGCCTGTTCCCCTGTAAGCTGCCATTACAGTGTTCTAGCTCCACCCAGTGCTTCTGTCACAGACTCCCTGTCCCACCCCCTGTAAGTTTCTATTAGACTGTTCTAGCTCCACCCAGTGCTTCAGTCACAGTCTCCCTGCCCCTCCGTCTGTAAGCTGCCATTAGAGTGTTCTAGTCCCACCCACTTCTTGAGTTACAGACTCCCTGCCCCTCCGTCTGTAAGCTGCCATGAGAGTTTTCTAGCTCCACCCACTTCTTGAGTTACAGACTCCCTGCCCCTCCGTCTGTAAGCTGCCATTAGAGTGTTCTAGCTCCACCCACTGCTTCAGTCACAGACTCCCTGCCCCTCCCCCTGTAAGCTTCCATCAGAGTGTTCTAGTCCCACCCACTGCTTGAGTCACAGACTCCCTGCCCCTCCCCCTGTAAGCTTCCATTAGAGTGTTCTAGCTCCACCCAGTGCTTCAGTCACAGACTCCCTGCCCCTCCCCCAGTAGGCTGCCATTAGAGTGTTCTAGCTCCACCCACTGCTTCGGTCACAGACTCCCTGCCCCTCCCCCTGTAAGCTGCCATCATGCTCCACCCACTGCTTGAGTTGCCCCTCCTCCTGTCTCATCTATTTAATTAAACTGGGGCCCCTATCGTTTCCCTATTGCATGGGGGGGCCACTCAGCTGTGGCCGAGACCCCTCCCTTCCTAGAGCCAATCAGAAGGAGGTACTGAAGTCGCTGCCGATTCTGACTCCTGCAAATGTCTCTCTCCCAAAGCTGGTGCAGAGGATCAACTCCATCTACAGCGCCAAGCGGGGCAAGAAGCGACTCAAGAAACTGTCTATGTCCAACCTGGAGACGGCGTCCTTGCGAGGTACAGTGACCAGCCCCCCGAAACATGGGGCTCATGCCGTGTCCCCGGGTGTCCCAACAAGAGTCACATGATTGTGATATTTAAACTAGAAATGCTGTGGCTTTTGTTTTGGGGTTCAGTCCCAGTTGCGCCCCCAAACATTGCCCCCCATCCTTTTCGCTGCTTCCCATAATGTAACCCTGTCTTTCTGCGCAGACGAAAACAGCGAGAGCGAAAGTGACTCCGACGACAGGTTCAAAGGTGAGACAATGGGGGTCCGTGTTTAAAGGGCAAGTTAACCTTAATAGAATGTAGAGTCACAATGTGACCGCTGTCTCCTCCAGCGCACACACAGCGCCTGGTCCACATCCAGTCCATGCTGAAGCGGGCGCCCAGTTACCGCACCCTGGAGCTGGAGCTCATCGAGTGGCAGGAGCGGGAGCTGTTCGAGTATTTCGTGGTCGTGTCGATGAAGAAGAAACCCATGAAAAACACGTATATCCCCGAAGTGACGTATCAGTTCCCCAAGGTGCCGTATAACCAACACTTCTACTGACTTTATTCTTTCATTTAATCTTTGGGTTTAGTTCCCCTTTACCTTCTCCAGGCCACGCCCCCAGGTGCTATATCTATTATATATTACTAAGGTGCAGTATAACCAACACTTGTACTGACTTTATTCTTTCATTTAATCTTTGGGTTTAGTTCCCCTTTACCTGCTCCAGGCCCCGCCCCCAGGTACTATATCTATTATATATTACTAAGGTGCAGTATAACCAACACTTGTACTGATTTTATTCTTTCATCTTATCGTTGGGTTTAGTTCCCCTTTACCTGCTCAGGCCCCGCCCCCAGGTACTATAGCTATTATATATTACTAAGTGAGTGTTTGTTACTCATAGTTAGAGAGGCAGATCCCCTATCAGTAGCAATGACATTTACAATGCAAAAATGCCACTTAGACCTGCATTTTTTTCATTTAATCTTTGGGTTTACTTCCCCTTTACCCGCTCAGGCCCCGCCCCCAGGTGCTATATCTATTATATATTACTAAGGTGCCGTATAACCAACACTTGTGCTGATTTTATTCTTTCATCTTATCGTTGGGTTTACTTCCCCTTTACCTGCTCAGGCCCCGCCCCCAGGTACTATAGCTATTATATATTACTAAGCGAGTGTTCCTTACTCATAGTTAGAGAGGCAGATCCCCTATCAGTAGCAATGACATTTACAATGCAAAAACGCCACTTAGACTTGCATTTTCTTTCATTTAATCTTTGGGTTTAGTTCCCCTTTACCCGCTCAGGCCCCGCCCCCAGGTACTATAGCTATTATATATTACTAAGCGAGTGTTCCTTACTCATAGTTAGAGAGGCAGACGAAGCAGGTGCGAGAGGCGGAGGAACGCCTCAAAGCCATCCCCCAGTTCTGTTTCCCCGACGCGCGGGATTGGACGCCGGTGTCGGAATATAACAGGTAAGTAGTTTTCAGCCCTGCCCACCTACCCCCCCCCCCCCCCCCCCCGGTGCAGCCGTCGAGCAGTAGAATATTTCTGCCCCAGCTGGTTCCTATTTGCCAGGAATCTTGGAAGCAATTGTCTGGCCGAGCAATGGAAATATGCGCAGTACGGGAGCCAATCCCGGCCCAGAACACAAGTTCCAATCAGTCAGTTGATCACTTACCCCAGTCTGTACCCCTTGCACTGTGTTTATTGGTTCCACATACTGAGAAATGTACATTATTACCCCCCCCCCCCAGCCAGAGCACATAGGAAGGGCACAAATGATGGAATTATCCTATTGGTTACTGAGCTGCAAATCACTGACCAATCATTTGCTTCCTCCTTACAGCGAGACCTTTTCCTTCATGCTCACTGGGGAAGATGGCAGCCGGAGATTCGGATACTGCCGGCGATTGTTGGTGAGTCTGAGATGAAAACATTTGATTCAGCCGGGGTCCCTCTGTGTCTCCCCATTCTGTATGTGCCCCTCACCTTCCCCTCTGTCTGGGCAGGGTCCCTCTGTGTCTCCCCATTCTGTATGTGCCCCCCCTCTGTCTGGGCAGGGTCCCTCTGTGTCTCCCCATTCTGTATGTGCCCCTCACCTTCCCCTCTGTCTGGGCAGGGTCCCTCTGTGTCTCCCCATTCTGTATGTGCCCCTCACCTTCCCCTCTGTCTGGGCAGGGTCCCTCTGTGTCTCCCCATTCTGTATGTGCCCCTCACCTTCCCCTCTGTCTGGGCAGGGTCCCTCTGTGTCTCCCCATTCTGTATGTGCCCCTCACCTTCCCCTCTGTCTGGGCAGGGTCCCTCTGTGTCTCCCCATTCTGTATGTGCCCCTCACCTTCCCCTCTGTCTGGGCAGGGTCCCTCTGTGTCTCCCCATTCTGTATGTGCCCCTCACCTTCCCCTCTGTCTGGGCAGGGTCCCTCTGTGTCTCCCCATTCTGTATGTGCCCCTCACCTTCCCCTCTGTCTGGGCAGGGTCCCTCTGTGTCTCCCCATTCTGTATGTGCCCCTCACCTTCCCCTCTGTCTGGGCAGGGTCCCTCTGTGTCTCCCCATTCTGTATGTGCCCCTCACCTTCCCTCTGTCTGGGCAGGGTCCCTCTGTGTCTCCCCATTCTGTATGTGCCCCCCCCTCTGTCTGGGCAGGGTCCCTCTGTGTCTCCCCATTCTGTATGTGCCCCTCCCCTTCCCCTCTGTCTGGGCAGGGTCCCTCTGTGTCTCCCCATTCTGTATGTGCCCCCCCCTCTGTCTGTGCAGGGTCCCTCTGTGTCTCCCCATTCTGTATGTGCCCCTCACCTTCCCCTCTGTCTGGGCAGGGTCCCTCTGTGTCTCCCCATTCTGTATGTGCCCCTCACCTTCCCCTCTGTCTGGGCAGGGTCCCTCTGTGTCTCCCCATTCTGTATGTGCCCCTCACCTTCCCCTCTGTCTGGGCAGGGTCCCTCTGTGTCTCCCCATTCTGTATGTGCCCCTCACCTTCCCCTCTGTCTGGGCAGGGTCCCTCTGTGTCTCCCCATTCTGTATGTGCCCCCCCCTCTGTCTGGGCAGGGTCCCTCTGTGTCTCCCCATTCTGTATGTGCCCCCCCCCTCTGTCTGGGCAGGGTCCCTCTGTGTCTCCCCATTCTGTATGTGCCCCTCACCTTCCCCTCTGTCTGGGCAGGGTCCCTCTGTGTCTCCCCATTCTGTATGTGCCCCCCCCTCTGTCTGGGCAGGGTCCCTCTGTGTCTCCCCATTCTGTATGTGCCCCTCACCTTCCCCTCTGTCTGGGCAGGGTCCCTCTGTGTCTCCCCATTCTGTATGTGCCCCCCACCTTCCCCTCTGTCTGGGCAGGTTCCCTCTGTGGCTCCCCATTCTGTATGTGCCCCTCACCTTCCCCTCTGTCTGGGCAGGGTCCCTCTGTGTCTCCCCATTCTGTATGTGCCCCTCACCTTCCCCTCTGTCTGGGCAGGGTCCCTCTGTGTCTCCCCATTCTGTATGTGCCCCTCACCTTCCCCTCTGTCTGGGCAGGGTCCCTCTGTGTCTCCCCATTCTGTATGTTCCCCTCTGTCTGGGCAGGGTCCCTCTGTGTCTCCCCATTCTGTATGTGCCCCTCTGTCTGGGCAGGGTCCCTCTGTGTCTCCCCATTCTGTATGTTCCCCTCTGTCTGGGCAGGGTCCCTCTGTGGCTCCCCATTCTGTATGTGCCCCTCACCTTCCCCTCTGTCTGGGCAGGGTCCCTCTGTGTCTCCCCATTCTGTATGTGCCCCTCACCTTCCCCTCTGTCTGTGCAGGGTCCCTCTGTGTCTCCCCATTCTGTATGTGCCCCTCACCTTCCCCTCTGTCTGGGCAGGGTCCCTCTGTGTCTCCCCATTCTGTATGTGCCCCTCACCTTCCCCTCTGTCTGGGCAGGGTCCCTCTGTGTCTCCCCATTCTGTATGTTCCCCTCTGTCTGGGCAGGGTCCCTCTGTGTCTCCCCATTCTGTATGTGCCCCTCTGTCTGGGCAGGGTCCCTCTGTGTCTCCCCATTCTGTATGTTCCCCTCTGTCTGGGCAGGGTCCCTCTGTGTCTCCCCATTCTGTATGTGCCCCTCACCTTCCCCTCTGTCTGGGCAAGGTCCCTCTGTGTCTCCCCATTCTGTATGTGCCCCTCACCTTCCCCTCTGTCTGGGCAGGGTCCCTCTGTGTCTCCCCATTCTGTATGTGCCCCTCACCTTCCCCTCTGTCTGGGCAGGGTCCCTCTGTGTCTCCCTATTCTGTATGTGCCCCCCCTCTGTCTGGGCAGGGTCCCTCTGTGTCTCCCCATTCTGTATGTGCCCCCCCCTCTGTCTGGGCAGGGTCCCTCTGTGGCTCCCCATTCTGTATGTGCCCCTCACCTTCCCCTCTGTCTGGGCAGGGTCCCTCTGTGTCTCCCCATTCTGTCGGTTTGGGGGTGCCCTCCTGTTCCTCAGGACACACACTTGCCCAGGTGCATTATATTTATAGGGCTGTACCATGTGATGCCGGGGGGGGGGGGGATGAGCTCATTCAGACTCGGCTTTGGTACAAACACGTGAGAATCTGTTTCCCAGTGCAGATGAGACTTGTGCCTGTAAGTAACAACTTGAGGTGCATTGGAAAAAGTTCTCCCCAATACCACCCCCCAGTGGTGAGAACTGGGAACTGCTTCTCCCTCGCTCTATACAGTGCCACCTAGTGGTGTGAGGAATGGGAAATAGATTCAGTGATGCGATTGTGTCTGTGACTCTCTGATTAATTACTGAGTGCGCCAATCACTGAAATAAACAGCGCTCACTGGGCGTGTCCGGCAGTTACTGGGCCCAATTAGTGTTTGTATTTCAGCTACCAAAACAGTTCAAACTTTTATTTTATCCCCCCCCCCAGGGCCCCAACTTGTTTGTCTTTCTACTCTTTACTCTTAACTGCTCCAAAGGCATCAGTGTGCCCAGAACATTCCCTCTCTGTATATTTGTATTCATACATATGGGTAGGAGGTGCCATAGTGTTTCCCTTAGACAGTACAGTATGGGGGTACAGCTTATTGTGTGCCCAGAACATTCCTTCTCTGTATATTTGTATTTATACATATGGGTAGGGGGTGCCATAGTGTTTCCCTTAGACAGTACAGTATGGGGGTACAGCTTATTGTGTGCCCAGAACATTCCTTCTCTGTATATTTGTATTTATACATATGGGTAGGGGGTGCCATAGTGTTTCCCTTAGACAGTACAGTATGGGGGTACAGCTTATTGTGTGCCCAGAACATTCCTTCTCTGTATATTTGTATTTATACATATGGGTAGGGGGTGCCATAGTGTTTCCCTTAGACAGTACAGTATGGGGGTACAGCTTATTGTGTGCCAGAGCATTCCTTCTCTGTATATTTGTATTCATACTTATGGGTAGGAGGTGCCATAGTGTTTCCCTTTGACAGTACAGTATGGGGGTACAGCTTATTGTGTGCCCAGAACATTCCTTCTCTGTATATTTGTATTTATACATATGGGTAGGGGGTGCCATAGTGTTTCCCTTAGACAGTACAGTATGGGGGTACAGCTTATTGTGTGCCCAGAACATTCCTTCTCTGTATATTTGTATTTATACATATGGGTAGGGGGTGCCATAGTGTTTCCCTTAGACAGTACAGTATGGGGGTACAGCTTATTGTGTGCCCAGAACATTCCTTCTCTGTATATTTGTATTTATACATATGGGTAGGAGGTGCCATAGTGTTTCCCTTAGACAGTACAGTATGGGGGTACAGCTTATTGTGTGCCCAGAACATTCCCTCTCTGTATATTTGTATTTATACATATGGGTAGGGGGTGCCATAGTGTTTCCCTTAGACAGTTCAGTATGGGGGTACAGCTTATTGTGTGCCCAGAACATTCCTTCTCTGTATATTTGTATTTATACATATGGGTAGGGGGTGCCATAGTGTTTCCCTTAGACAGTACAGTATGGGGGTACAGCTTATTGTGTGCCCAGAACATTTCCTTCTCTGTATATTTGTATTTATACATATGGGTAGGAGGTGCCATAGTGTTTCCCTTAGACAGTACAGTATGGGGGTACAGCTTATTGTGTGCCCAGAACATTCCTTCTCTGTATATTTGTATTTATACATATGGGTAGGAGGTGCCATAGTGTTTCCCTTAGACAGTACAGTATGGGGGTACAGCTTATTGTGTGCCCAGAACATTCCTTCTCTGTATATTTGTATTTATACATATGGGTAGGGGGTGCCATAGTGTTTCCCTTAGACAGTACAGTATGGGGGTACAGCTTATTGTGTGCCCAGAACATTCCTTCTCTGTATATTTGTATTTATACATATGGGTAGGAGGTGCCATAGTGTTTCCCTTAGACAGTACAGTATGGGGGTACAGCTTATTGTGTGCCCAGAACATTCCCTCTCTGTATATTTGTATTTATACATATGGGTAGGGGGTGCCATAGTGTTTCCCTTAGACAGTACAGTATGGGGGTACAGCTTATTGTGTGCCCAGAACATTCCTTCTCTGTATATTTGTATTTATACATATGGGTAGGGGGTGCCATAGTGTTTCCCTTAGACAGTACAGTATGGGGGTACAGCTTATTGTGTGCCCAGAACATTCCCTCTCTGTATATTTGTATTTATACATATGGGTAGGGGGTGCCATAGTGTTTCCCTTAGACAGTACAGTATGGGGATACAGCTTATTATGTGCCCAGAACATTCCTTCTCTGTATATTTGTATTTATACATATGGGTAGGGGGTGCCATAGTGTTTCCCTTAGACAGTACAGTATGGGGGTACAGCTTATTGTGTGCCCAGAACATTCCCTCTCTGTATATTTGTATTTATACATATGGGTAGGGGGTGCCATAGTGTTTCCCTTAGACAGTACAGTATGGGGGTACAGCTTATTGTGTGCCCAGAACATTCCCTCTCTGTATATTTGTATTTATACATATGGGTAGGGGGTGCCATAGTGTTTCCCTTAGACAGTACAGTATGGGGGTACAGCTTATTGTGTGCCCAGAACATTCCTTCTCTGTATATTTGTATTTATACATATGGGTAGGAGGTGCCATAGTGTTTCCCTTAGACAGTACAGTATGGGGGTACAGCTTATTGTGTGCCCAGAACATTCCCTCTCTGTATAACTATAGAGCGCTGTGACTGTAGGACAGGCAGAGACAGGTTTCGGTTATTCCCGTGCGTCACGGTGCTGTCTCGGTGCCAGGGGAAGGGATTTTATTGCCCTGGCAAGTGGTCACATAACTGTCATATAAATTGCCCAATCTCAGTAAAACCGTAAGTCACACGTGTAACAGAGACATCGGATTGGCCAAGCGCAAGAACCACTTCTGGGGGATTTTTCTGACGTTCTTTGGAATTCCATTTCCCGATGTCGGCGGTTTTTTAAAGCGCTGATTTATCCCAATTCTCACAAGTCGGTGCCAGAGAGACATTCGCCCCGTGCCCCAGTGCCTGTCTATGAGAGCTGTTTAGACTCCCTTTGTGAGAGGATTTGCCCCGGGGCATTCCCCCCGCCCCTCTTGTTCTAGTTCAGCCCATTCCTTGTATCTATTAAAGGCAAAGTAAACCCTCCGAAGCTCTTCCCAACCTCCATTCATTACATTACATTTCTAGTTTTCAGGAGATTAGCAGTTTTACAGTCCTATTATAATGAATGTGAGGCTGCAGCGCCCCCTGGTGTTCATTTCAGGTCACAGTCAGTAGGCAATTTCCCCCCCCAAATTCCTGTATCTGGGGTGATGCACAGAAACATCTGCCGCCCCCAGTCTCTGTCTATGAGAGCTGTTTAGATTCCCTTTGTGAGAGGATTTGCCCCGGGGCATTCCTCCCCTGCCCCAGTTTTTTCCCCCCTCTTGTTCTGCTCCAGCCCATCCCTTGTATCTATTAAAGGCCAAGTAAACCCTCCAAAGAAATGAATGTAATTACTGCTCTTCCCAACCTCCATTCATTACATTACATTTCTAGTTTTCAGGAGATTAGCAGTTTTACAGTCCTATTACAATGAATGTGAGGCTGCAGTGCCCCCTGGTGTTCATTTCAGGTCGCAGTCAGTAGCAAATGTATTTTGCACTTCCCCCCCCCCCCTAATTCCTGTATGTGGGGAGACGCCCCCGGTCGGAGTGGGGTTCCAGCTCGGAGCGCTTATAGTCTCTGTTGCACTTTAATGTGACCGGGGGATCTGGCGCTGGGCGAGATCTCGTTCCTGGGGACGCTCCAAGGCCCTGGCGCTCTCTCCGCATTCCTGCAGCTCTGACACAACCGTGGGCTTTTGAACCAAAATACAACAAAGTGGATTGAATTGTCGGCTCCCCGGCCTAATATGGGCAAAAGCAGGGTCCCTGCGAGGCACCGGGGGGGGGGATCACAATAGGATCGGGCTTGTATCCATGGAGATTGGATTCCTTACCTGCGCCCGAGCCAGTGTCGGAGTCAGGGCCAGGGGTGTGGCGCTATAGTTCCCATAGAGAAGGGAGTGCATGCAGCTGTTGCTGAACTACAGCTCCCAGAATCCCCAATGGCCCTTAGAAACAAATATGGCAGTTTCCCTCTGTGATATGAGCCTTACTATACACCCAGTTCCACAGTTACAACTCCTTCCCCCAACACTATCTTGCCTTACTACACACACTATCCCAGTTATAGCTACTCCCCCAACACTATCTTGCCTTACTACACACACTATCCCAGTTATAGCTACTCCCCCAACACTATCTTGCCTTACTACACACACTGTCCCACAGTTATAGCTACTCCCCCAACACTATCTTGCCTTACTACACACACTATCCCAGTTATAGCTACTCCCCCAACACTATCTTGCCTTACTACACACACTATCCCAGTTATAGCTACTCCCCCAACACTATCTTGCCTTACTACACACACTATCCCAGTTATAGCTACTCCCCCAACACTATCTTGCCTTACTACACACACTGTCCCACAGTTATAGCTACTCCTCCAACACTATCTTGCCTTACTACACACACTATCCCAGTTATAGCTACTCCTCCAACACTATCTTGCCTTACTACACACACTGTCCCAGTTATAGCTACTCCCCCAACACTATCTTGCCTTACTACACACACTATCCCAGTTATAGCTACTCCCCCAACACTATCTTGCCTTACTACACACACTGTCCCACAGTTATAGCTACTCCTCCAACACTATCTTGCCTTACTACACACACTATCCCAGTTATAGCTACTCCCCCAACACTATCTTGCCTTACTACACACACTGTCCCACAGTTATAGCTACTCCTCCAACACTATCTTGCCTTACTACACACACTGTCCCACAGTTATAGCTACTCCTCCAACACTATCTTGCCTTACTACACACACTATCCCAGTTATAGCTACTCCCCCAACACTATCTTGCCTTACTACACACACTATCCCAGTTATAGCTACTCCCCCAACACTATCTTGCCTTACTACACACACTGTCCCACAGTTATAGCTACTCCTCCAACACTATCTTGCCTTACTACACACACTATCCCAGTTATAGCTACTCCTCCAACACTATCTTGCCTTACTACACACACTGTCCCACAGTTATAGCTACTCCTCCAACACTATCTTGCCTTACTACACACACTATCCCAGTTATAGCTACTCCTCCAACACTATCTTGCCTTACTACACACACTGTCCCACAGTTATAGCTACTCCCCCAACACTATCTTGCCTTACTACACACATTATCCCTAAGTTATAGCTACTCCCCCAACACTATCTTGCCTTACTACACACATTATCCCTAAGTTATAGCTACTCCAACACAAGCTTGCCTTACTACACACACTATGGGGCTGATTTACTTACCCACGAACGGGTCGAATGGAGTCCGATTGCGTTTTTTTCGTAATGATCGGTATTTTGCGATTTTTTCGTATGTTTTGCGATTTTTTCGGATTCTTTACGAATTTTTCGTTACCAATACGATTTTTGCGTAAAAACGCGAGTTTTCCTATCCATTACGAAAGTTGCGTAAAAAGTTGCGCATTTTTCGTAGCGTTAAGTTTTAACGCTACGAAAAATGCGCAACTTTTCGCGTAAGTTTTAACGCTACGAAAAATGCGCAACTTTTTACGCAACTTTCGTAATGGATACGAAAAACTCGCGTTTTTACGCAAAAAACGTATTGGTAACGAAAAATTCGTACAGAATCCGAAAAAATCGCAAAACATACGAAAAAGTCGCAAAATGTTCGTTTTCAAGTCGGAACTTTTCCAATTCGGGTCGGATTCGTGGGTTAGTAAATCAGCCCCTATATGTTATAGTTACAGCCCATTCTCCTGGCACCATATTGCCTTACTATGATACTTGGCTTGGGGGTCACACAACTGTATCAGCCCCACCTGATTGGCCCAATCTGGCAAACATCTCTTTATAGGGGGAGGGGCTTATTATTGGCGCTTTAATGGGTAAATAAACTGACAGTTGCCGTTTCTCTTTCAAGCCAAGTGGGAAAGGGCCGCGACTACCAGAAGTCTATTGTGTCATTAGCCGCCTTGGCTGCTTCGACCTCTTTTCCAAGGTAAGTACCGTATATATATATATCCCATATACAGAGAGTAGGGGCCCACTCAACCCTACAGCAAACGCACCCTGTCGGCTAATTAGCAGTGATTAATTAGACACACGCTGCCCTGATTCTAATGAGCCATTTCATACATGGTTCCAGGGGGGCTCATGGGTAATGGCGATTGGTTTATTCCTTTAATGGGGTTTGGGTTAACTTTTATTATGGTGTAGAGAATAATTGCAATTGGTCTTCATTTTTTATTATTTGTAGTTTGTCAATCATTTCAATTTTTGTTCCACAGCTCTCCCGTTTGGAGTTCTCTGGTTGCTAGGGTCCAAATTACCTTAGCAACCAGGGAGTGGTTTGAATAAGAGGCTGGTATATGAATAGGGGAGGGGCTGAATAGAAAGATAAGTTATAAAAAGTAACAATAACAATAAAACTGGAGCCTCACAGAGCAATAGGGTTTGGCTGCCGGGGTCAGTTATCCTGTTGCTAGGGCTCCAATTACCTTAGCAACCACAGAGTGGTTTGAATGAGACACAGGAATATGAATAGGGGAGGGGCTGAATAGAAAGATAAGGAATAAACAGTAACAATAACAATAAAACTGGAGCCTCACAGAGCAATAGGGTTTGGCTGCCGGGGTCAGTGACCCCCATTTGAAAGCTGCTATTATACTATTCAAAATAAATAATGAAGACCAACTGACAAGTTGCTTAATTTGAACGTGAACCCTTTAACCAGAGTCCCATGTACGTCGGCATCTTGTTATCAGTGTATCCCTGTGACATTACAGACCCCCACAAAAGGGTTAAATGGTTATCGCTCCTGCCATTTAAACTGCTTCCAGAAGGGGATTCTGGGAGTTGCAGTCCAGCAACATCCAAAGGGGTCGCCCTGATTGGTGTATGAGGACCCATTTGGGGCCGCTCCGTGGTCTCACTGCCCCTGCACTCTGCTGGGAGGGGTATTTAGGTGCAACGTCTATGGGGGGGGGGGGTAACTGTGCCAGGGGGGCCTGTGCCTAGGGTGGCAGTTGGGGGTCTGTATATATATATATATATATATACTAGGGATGCCCCGAATCCCGGATTCGGCAGAATTCGCCAGGGTGGGTTTGGGGGTTCGACCCAAAAAAGTGGGTTCGGTGCATCCCTAATATATATATATATATAAATAAAGCCCATTTATTGACATTAGAATGGAAACTCTTGCTTTAACCCTTTCCTTGCCAGAGCATTCAGTTCTGCTGTTTCCCTTTGGGTTTTTACCGGCCACAACAGGGCGCAGCTTCGGGGCATTTGTCCGCCAATCAGGAATCGCTCGCCATTGCCCTTACGGCAGGGAACGGGCCAATCAACTGCACTTTTTTTTATCTGTTCTTCTCAGATCCTGGATGAGGTGGAGCGAAGGCGCGGGATTTCGGCGGCGCTCGTGTACCCGTTCATGCGGAGTTTAATGGAGTCTCCATTCCCGGCGCCGGGGAAGACCATTCGCGTGAAGACGTTCCTGCCCGGCGCAGGAAATGAGGTGAGAGTTATGGATTCGGGGCGAATTTCCGCATTTCTCCATTGGCGGATTTTTTTGCGAAATGGACGCAACGTTTCGCACATTTTTCGGCAAAGTAAAATAGGACAGATTCGCTCATCGCTAGGCATTCTGGGAAGGCGGCACCCCCTGCTCTGGTTTTTTTATTATACATAGAAACCGTTTTCTGTTCAAGGTGATCGAGCTGCGGCGGCCGATGGACTCGCGACTAGAACACGTCGACTTCGAGTGCCTTTTCAGGTGCCTCAGCGTCCGGCAAATCATCCGCATCTTCGCCTCGCTGCTCCTGGAGCGCCGCGTCATCTTCGTGGCAGAAAAGCTAAGGTAGGGCCCCGAAATGGGGAAAATAAGTGGTGGCGCAGTTCCATTGCTGCCTATGGAAAGGATTCGCTGGCGGCAAGTGGTACTGCAAGTCATGGCAACAACTGATATAAATGCCCCAGTGGGGCCCTCCAGCTGATAAAGTGGGGCCTTATGGGAAGGGGCAATACTCGCTTCTCAGTGGGATGATGGGAATTTGCAATGCAGGTTGAGCGTTCCTTTGTACTTTGTTATTCTTCAGTGGGGCCCCTGGGGGCCCTTAGCCCATGGCAGGACAGAAGCTGGGCACTAATTACAGCAGACAGACAACACGGCATCCGCTGGAAGCGCCTGTTTACTTTCGGGGCGATGCCTGAGTATCTCCTTACTGCATTGCTGGGATGATTTTATCAGCCAGAGGCCCAGTATCCCCCCCCCCGCCGGCCCGCTAGTAGCCCCCACGAGGGGTAAAGTCAATATTTCTCCTTGGCCGCCCTCTTTGGCTCGGCTTTATCTCAATCACAACAGGAAAGAGAATGGGATTTGGTGACTCAGTAAAATTCACAGTCTCCGCTTTTATTGGGGCCCCAGTGGGGCGCGGGGGGCACGGAACCCGTTTATGGGGAACATTGTTTGCTCCGCTTTTGTACTGGTTACTGTAATCTGTGCCAGTTTGGCAAAGAATGGTTACGCCATTCATTGGCATAGTGGGGTTCATTGGCATAGTGGGGTTCATTGGCATAGTGGGGTTCATTGGCATAGTGGGGTTCATTGGCATAGTGGGGTTCATTGGCATAGTGGGGTACATTTGCATAGTGGGGTTCATTGGCATAGTGGGGATCATTGGCATAGTGGGGTACATTGGCATAGTGGGGCACATTGGCATAGTGGGGTACATCGGCATAGTGGGGTACATTGGCATAGTGGGGATCGTTGGCATAGTGGGGTACATTGGCATAGTGGGGTTCATTGGCATAGTGGGGTACATTTGCATAGTGGGGATCGTTGGCATAGTGGGGATCATTGGCATAGTGGGGTACATTGGCATAGTGGGGCACATTGGCATAGTGGGGTACATCGGCATAGTGGGGTACATTGGCATAGTGGGGATCGTTGGCACAGTGGGGTACTTTGGCACAGTGGGGTACATTGGCATAGTGGGGATCGTTGGCATAGTGGGGTACTTTGGCATGGTGGGGATCATTGGCATAGTGGGGTTCATTGGCATAGTGGGGTTCATTGGCATAGTGGGGTACATTGGCATAGTGGGGTACATTGGCATAGTGGGGTTCATTGGCATAGTGGGGTACATTGGCATAGTGGGGATCGTTGGCATAGTGGGGATCGTTGGCATAGTGGGGATCGTTGGCATAGTGGGGTACATTGGCATAGTGGGGTTCGTTGGCATAGTGGGGATCATTGGCATAGTGGGGTACATTGGCATAGTGGGGATCGTTGGCATAGTGGGGTACATTGGCATAGTGGGGTACATTGGCATAGTGGGTACAAAGGCCCTGAGCCCCTTCAACCTTTGTACCTTGTGGTATTGACCTACTTGCCCCCCACCCCAAGTACAGACATATTGGGGTACATAGACATAGTGCCCCCCCGCCTTGAGCTTTTCCCCTCTGATCTCACTCCCCTGGAACGTGGGAAAAGCCTCAGTCAGGGAACCTTCACCCTCTGTAACCAAAACCCATCTGTCTCCATTAGTGACAGCGCGGCTAGAAGTGTCCCCCATTGTCTCACTGCCCCCCGTCCCCCATTGTCTCACTGCCCCCCGTCCCCCATTGTCTCACTGCCCCCCGTCCCCCATTGTCTCACTGCCCCCCGTCCCCCATTGTCTCACTGCCCCCCGTCCCCCATTGTCTCACTGCCGCCCCGTCCCCCATTGTCTCACTGCCGCCCCGTCCCCCATTGTCTCACTGCCGCCCCGTCCCCCATTGTCTCACTGCCCCCCGTCCCCCATTGTCTCACTGCCCCCCGTCCCCCATTGTCTCACTGCCCCCCGTCCCCCATTGTCTCACTGCCCCCCGTCCCCCATTGTCTCACTGCCGCCCCGTCCCCCATTGTCTCACTGCCGCCCCGTCCCCCATTGTCTCACTGCCGCCCCGTCCCCCATTGTCTCACTGCCCCCCGTCCCCCATTGTCTCACTGCCCCCCGTCCCCCATTGTCTCACTGCCGCCCCGTCCCCCATTGTCTCACTGCCGCCCCGTCCCCCATTGTCTCACTGCCGCCCCGTCCCCCATTGTCTCACTGCCGCCCCGTCCCCCATTGTCTCACTGCCGCCCCGTCCCCCATTGTCTCACTGCCCCCCGTCCCCCATTGTCTCACTGCCCCCCGTCCCCCATTGTCTCACTGCCCCCCGTCCCCCATTGTCTCACTGCCCCCCGTCCCCCATTGTCTCACTGCCCCCCGTCCCCCATTGTCTCACTGCCCCCCGTCCCCCATTGTCTCACTGCCGCCCCGTCCCCCATTGTCTCACTGCCGCCCCGTCCCCCATTGTCTCACTGCCGCCCCGTCCCCCATTGTCTCACTGCCCCCCGTCCCCCATTGTCTCACTGCCCCCCGTCCCCCATTGTCTCACTGCCCCCCTGTCCCCCAATGTCTCACTGCCGCCCCGTCCCCCATTGTCTCACTGCCGCCCCGTTCCCCCATTGTCTCACTGCCGCCCCGTCCCCCATTGTCTCACTGCCGCCCCGTCCCCCATTGTCTCACTGCCCCCCGTCGCCCATTGTCTCACTGCCCCCCGTCCCCCATTGTCTCACTGCCCCCCGTCCCCCATTGTCTCACTGCCGCCCCGTCCCCCATTGTCTCACTGCCGCCCCGTCCCCCATTGTCTCACTGCCGCCCCGTCCCCCATTGTCTAACTGCCGCCCCGTCCCCCATTGTCTCACTGCCGCCCCGTCCCCCATTGTCTCACTGCCCCCCGTCCCCCATTGTCTCACTGCCGCCCCGTCCCACATTGTCTCACTGCCCCCCCGTCCCCCATTGTCTCACTGCCGCCCCGTCCCCCATTGTCTCACTGCCCCCCGTCCCCCATTGTCTCACTGCCGCCCCGTCCCACATTGTCTCACTGCCCCCCGTCCCCCATTGTCTCACTGCCCCCCGTCCCCCATTGTCTCACTGCCCCCCGTCCCCCATTGTCTCACTGCCCCCCGTCCCCCATTGTCTCACTGCCCCCCGTCCCCCATTGTCTCACTGCCCCCCGTCCCCCATTGTCTCGCTGCCGCCCCGTCCCCCATTGTCTCGCTGCCGCCCCGTCCCCCATTGTCTCGCTGCCGCCCCGTCCCCCATTGTCTCGCTGCCGCCCCGTCCCCCATTGTCTCGCTGCCCCCCGTCCCCCATTGTCTCGCTGCCCCCCGTCCCCCATTGTCTCACTGCCCCCTGTCCCCCATTGTCTCACTGCCGCCCCGTCCCCCATTGTCTCACTGCCGCCCCGTCCCCCATAGTCTCACTGCCGCCCCGTCCCCCATTGTCTCACTGCCGCCCCGTCCCCCATTGTCTCACTGCCCCCCGTCCCCCATTGTCTCACTGCCGCCCCGTCCCACATTGTCTCACTGCCCCCGTCCCCCATTGTCTCACTGCCGCCCCGTCCCACATTGTCTCACTGCCCCCCCGTCGCCCATTGTCTCACTGCCCCCCGTCCCCCATTGTCTCACTGCCGCCCCGTCCCCCATTGTCTCACTGCCGCCCCGTCCTGAATCAGTGACTGACAGGGAGCTACATTCCTCCCACATTCCGAGCAGATGAGCGTCAGCATTAGGTCAAATGTTACATTCTTCCGCCCTAGCAACCCCCAAACTGACCACCCATAAACTCCTGGGCAACTCTCATGCTTCGTACAGGGGAATCCCTATGTGCCATAGTTTTATGGTATCTCTCTGTACAGGCTATGAGCAAACTTAGGGGGCTGTTCCTGCTGAATTGTGCTTAGTACAGGGGAATCCCTATGTGCCATAGTTTTATGGTATCTCTCTGTACAGGCTATGAGCAAACTTAGGGGGCTGTTCCTGCTGAATTGTGCTTAGTACAGGGGAATCCCTATGTGCCATAGGTTTATGGTATCTCTCTGTACAGGCTATGGGCAAACTTAGGGGGCTGTTCCTGCTGAATTGTGCTTAGTACAGGGGAATCCCTATGTGCCATAGGTTTATGGTATCTCTCTGTACAGGCTATGAGCAAACTTAGGGGGCTGTTCCTGCTGAATTGTGCTTAGTACAGGGGAATCCCTATGTGCCATAGTTTTATGGTATCTCTCTGTACAGGCTATGGGCAAACTTAGGGGCTGTTCCTGCTGAATTGTGCTTAGTACAGGGGAATCCCTATGTTCCATAGTTTTATGGTATCTCTCTGTACAGGCTATGGGCAAACTTAGGGGGCTGTTCCTGCTGAATTGTGCTTAGTACAGGGGAATCCCTATGTGCCATAGTTTTATGGTATCTCTCTGTACAGGCTATGGGCAAACTTAGGGGGCTGTTCCTGCTGAATTGTGCTTAGTACAGGGGAATCCCTATGTGCCATAGTTTTATGGTATCTCTCTGTACAGGCTATGGGCAAACTTAGGGGGCTGTTCCTGCTGAATTGTGCTTAGTACAGGGGAATCCCTATGTGCCATAGTTTTATGGTATCTCTCTGTACAGGCTATGGGCAAACTTAGGGGGCTGTTCCTGCTGAATTGTGCTTAGTACAGGGGAATCCCTATGTGCCATAGTTTTATGGTATCTCTCTGTACAGGCTATGAGCAAACTTAGGGGGCTGTTCCTGCTGAATTGTGCTTAGTACAGGGGAATCCCTATGTGCCATAGTTTTATGGTATCTCTCTGTACAGGCTATGAGCAAACTTAGGGGGCTGTTCCTGCTGAATTGTGCTTAGTACTGGGGAATCCCTATGTGCCATAGTTTTATGGTATCTCTCTGTACAGGCTATGGGTAAACTTAGGGGGCTGTTCCTGCTGAATTGTGCTTAGTACAGGGGAATCCCTATGTGCCATAGTTTTATGGTATCTCTCTGTACAGGCTATGAGCAAACTTAGGGGGCTGTTCCTGCTGAATTGTGCTTAGTACAGGGGAATCCCTATGTGTCATAGTTTTATGGTATCTCTCTGTACAGACTATGAGCAAACTTAGGGGGCTGTTCCTGCTGAATTGTGCTTAGTACAGGGGAATCCCTATGTGCCATAGTTTTATGGTATCTCTCTGTACAGGCTATGGGCAAACTTAGGGGGCAGTTCCTGCTGAATTGTGCTTAATACAGGGGTATCCCTATGCTGCAGTGGCTAAACATTACCTGAGCTCCTTTCTCTGTACAAATTAACTTTAATCTGGGAAATTTGTACTGGATAAAAACAGTTCATTTGTGGGTGGAACCTCCCAAGGCGACTGCACTTCCTGTAGGAAGTGGTCAAAACCACAGAATTATCTCCAGACTTATAAGTGGGAGTTTTATATACAGTCAGTAGGAATCTGCAAAGTCACACGCGGGTCATCGAGCGGCAGAATCACGTCACCATTGGGTTTAATGCAGTGTCACTATTTCCACTATTTCTAATATCCTTATCATTTACAGTAGGGGGTACAGTATCCCTTATAATACATGAGTGATACTCAGAGTTCCCTGTATAACTCAGCCTGCAGCCTTGTGCCTTTATATGGGGGGCACAGAACCCCTCAGTAACTGCTAATATCCTTATCATTTACAGTAGGGGGTACAGTATCCCTTATAATACATGAGTGATACTCAGAGTTCCCTGTATAACTCAGCCTGCAGCCTTGTGCCTTTATATGGGGGGCACAGAACCCCTCAGTGACTGCTAATATCCTTATCATTTACAGTAGGGGGTACATTATCCCTTATAATACATGAGTGATACTCAGAGTTCCCTGTATAACTCAGCCTGCAGCCTTGTGCCTTTATATGGGGGGCACAGAACCCCTCAGTAACTGCTAATATCCTTATCATTTACAGTAGGGGGTACAGTATCCCTTATAATACATGAGTGATACTCAGAGTTCCCTGTATAACTCAGCCTGCAGCCTTGTGCCTTTATATGGGCACAGAACCCCTCAGTGACTGCTAATATCCTTATCATTTACAGTAGGGGGTACATTATCCCTTATAATACATGAGTGATACTCAGAGTTCCCTGTATAACTCAGCCTGCAGCCTTGTGCCTTTATATGGGGGGCACAGAACCCCTCAGTGACTGCTAATATCCTTATCATTTACAGTAGGGGGTACATTATCCCTTATAATACATGAGTGATACTCAGAGTTCCCTGTATAACTCAGCCTGCAGCCTTGTGCCTTTATATGGGGGGCACAGAACCCCTCAGTGACTGCTAATATCCTTATCATTTACAGTAGGGGGTACATTATCCCTTATAATACATGAGTGATACTCAGAGTTCCCTGTATAACTCAGCCTGCAGCCTTGTGCCTTTATATGGGGGGCACAGAACCCCTCAGTGACTGCTAATATCCTTATCATTTACAGTAGGGGGTACATTATCCCTTATAATACATGAGTGATACTCAGAGTTCCCTGTATAACTCAGCCTGCAGCCTTGTGCCTTTATATGGGGGGCACAGAACCCCTCAGTGACTGCTAATATCCTTATCATTTACAGTAGGGGGTACATTATCCCATATAATACATGAGTGGGGTTATGGCTGAGTACAGACGGAGCCAGATCGCCCCGCTATGGGAGAAGTGGGGGGATACAGCGCTTATTTACACACCTGGTGTCTCATGGTTCCGGCGCCAGGTTTCCATCGTTGCTCCGGACCACAAATGGTGTTTGGATTCCCCGGTGCCCGCCCTGCGGTTCTGGGCCTGTGAGTTCTGGAGCAGAGCTAGCACATTCCCTGACCCACGGACGCGGATATTTAGTCAGCTTGTTCCAGTGCAACGTTCCTTCCTCTGGGCCGAGCGTCGGTGCCAGAAAATCAGCTGGAGGCCCATTAGCCGCGTCTCCTGTCTCCCGAGTCCGAGGGGCCGAGACTCATTAATTAACCCTTTCAGCTGCTCGAGAGTCAAGGGGCTGTTCACCTTTGAGTTAACTTTAAGTATATGATGTAGAGAGTAATATTATGACAGTTTGCAATTGGTCTTCATTATTTAGTTATTTCAATTTTTGTTCAGCAGCTCTCTAGTATGGAGTTTTAGCAGCTTTCTGGTTGCTAGGGTCGATATTACCTTAGTAACCAGGGAGTGGTTTGGGTGAGACACAGGAATATGAATAGGGGAGGGGCTGAATAGAAAGATAAGGAATAAAAAGTAACAATAACAATAAAACTGGAGCCTCACAGAGCAATAGGGTTTGGCTGCCGGGGTCAGTTATCCTGTTGCTAGGGCTCCAATTACCTTAGCAACCACAGAGTGATTTGAATGAGACACAGGAATATGAATAGGGGAGGGGCTGAATAGAAAGATAAGGAATAAAAAGTAACAATAACAATAAAACTGGAGCCTCACAGAGCAATAGGGTTTGGCTGCCGGGGTCAGTGACCCCCATTTTGAAAGTTGGAAAGATAATGACCAATTGAATAGTTGCTTAGAATTCTATATTATACTAAACGCTAATTCGAAGGTGACTTTGGGAAAAGAGATGCATCTTGGGGGGCACAAGTTGTATGACCCTCTGCCCTCTCCCCCCTATCGCTGCCCCCCCAGGGCTATTCAGCGCCACCTACAGGCTCACCCTCCTGTTTTGCCCCCCAGCACCCTGTCTAGCTGCTCCCACGCCATCGTGGCCCTGCTGTACCCCTTTTCCTGGCAACATACCTTCATACCCGTCCTGCCCTCCTCTATGATTGACATCGTCTGCTGCCCCACGCCGTTCCTGGTCGGCCTGTTGTCCAGCTCTCTGCCCAAACTGAAGGAGCTGCCCGTGGAAGAGGTGAGTACTGGGCGGAAAGTCACTTCTTTCCGCTGATGGTTCAGATATTGTAGAAATTCTACCAACTCTTCTGTATTTGGAGGAAATCCTTCTATTTATCTGTTACACAGTGATTTTGTATTTGTTCCCCTTTAAGGCCTTGATGGTGGACTTGGGCTCTGACCGTTTTCTACGGCAGGTAAGTGGATTTAATGATAGGGATAAAATGTCATATTATCTGCTTTATTATCCCTCCTGCTTCCTTATAGCTCCTCCCCTTAAAGGGTAACTATCTTATATTGGCGTGAGGAATATGGAGATAAAGGGAACAGTGGGGCCAGTTAGGGGGGGATTTGGGGTGAGTGCTTATTTGTGCCCTGGGTACCCCTGGAACTATAGCGGGGTGACTGTTACTCCAATGTTTCTATATATCTGTAACCTTGTTATGGGCTAAGGGGGCCCAGCCTGAAGGCCAGTTAGGGGGGGATTTGGGGTGAGTGCTTATTTGTGCCCTGGGTACCCCTGGAACTATAGCGGGGTGACTGTTACCCCAATGTTTCTATATATCTGTAACCTTGTTATGGGCTAAGGGGGCCCAGCCTGAAGGCCAGTTAGGGGGGGATTTGGGGTGAGTGCTTATTTGTGCCCTGGGTACCCCTGGAACTATAGCGGGGTGACTGTTACCCCAATGTTTCTATATATCTGTAACCTTGTTATGGGCTAAGGGGGCCCAGCCTGAAGGCCAGTTAGGGGGGGATTTGGGGTGAGTGCTTATTTGTGCCCTGGGTACCCCTGGAACTATAGCGGGGTGACTGTTACCCCAATGTTTCTATATATCTGTAACCTTGTTATGGGCTAAGGGGGCCCAGCCTGAAGGCCAGTTAGGGGGGATTTGGGGTGAGTGCTTATTTGTGCCCTGGGTACCCCTGGAACTATAGCGGGGTGACTGTTACCCCAATGTTTCTATATATCTGTAACCTTGTTATGGGCTAAGGGGGCCCAGCCTGAAGGCCAGTTAGGGGGGGATTTGGGGTGAGTGCTTATTTGTGCCCTGGGTACCCCTGGAACTATAGCGGGGTGACTGTTACCCCAATGTTTCTATATATCTGTAACCTTGTTATGGGCTAAGGGGGCCCAGCCTGAAGGCCAGTTAGGGAGGGATTTGGGGTGAGTGCTTATTTGTGCCCTGGGTACCCCTGGAACTATAGCAGGGTGACTGTTACCCCCAATGTTTCTATATATCTGTAACCTTGTTATGGGCTAAGGGGGCCCAGCCTGAAGGCCAGTTAGGGGGGGATTTGGGGTGAGTGCTTATTTGTGCCCTGGGTACCCCTGGAACTATAGCGGGGTGACTGTTACCCCAATGTTTCTATATATCTGTAACCTTGTTATGGGCTAAGGGGGCCCAGCCTGAAGGCCAGTTAGGGGGGGATTTGGGGGTGAGTGCTTATTTGTGCCCTGGGTACCCCTGGAACTATAGCGGGGTGACTGTTACCCCAATGTTTCTATATATCTGTAACCTTGTTATGGGCTAAGGGGGCCCAGCCTGAAGGCCAGTTAGGGGGGGATTTGGGGTGAGTGCTTATTTGTGCCCTGGGTACCCCTGGAACTATAGCAGGGGGACTGTTACCCCAATGTTTCTATATATCTGTAACCTTGTTATGGGCTAAGGGGGCCCAGCCTGAAGGCCAGTTAGGGGGGGATTTGGGGTGAGTGCTTATTTGTGCCCTGGGTACCCCTGGAACTATAGCGGGGTGACTGTTACCCCAATGTTTCTATATATCTGTAACCTTGTTATGGGCTAAGGGGGCCCAGCCTGAAGGCCAGTTAGGGGGGGATTTGGGGTGAGTGCTTATTTGTGCCCTGGGTACCCCTGGAACTATAGCGGGGTGACTGTTACCCCAATGTTTCTATATATCTGTAACCTTGTTATGGGCTAAGGGGGCCCAGCCTGAAGGCCAGTTAGGGGGGGATTTGGGGTGAGTGCTTATTTGTGCCCTGGGTACCCCTGGAACTATAGCGGGGTGACTGTTACCCCAATGTTTCTATATATCTGTAACCTGGTTATGGGCTAAGGGGGCCCAGCCTGAAGGCCAGTTAGGGGGGGATTTGGGGTGAGTGCTTATTTGTGCCCTGGGTACCCCTGGAACTATAGCGGGGTGACTGTTACCCCAATGTTTCTATATATCTGTAACCTTGTTATGGGCTAAGGGGGCCCAGTCTGAAGGCCAGTTAGGGGGGGATTTGGGGTGAGTGCTTATTTGTGCCCTGGGTACCCCTGGAACTATAGCGGGGTGACTTGTTACCCCAATGTTTCTATATATCTGTAACCTTGTTGTGGGTTAAGGGGGCCCAGCCTGAAGGCCAGTTAGGGGGGGATTTGGGGTGAGTGCTTATTTGTGCCCTGGGTACCCCTGGAACTATAGCAGGGTGACTGTTACCCCAATGTTTCTATATATCTGTAACCTTGTTATGGGCTAAGGGGGCCCAGCCTGAAGGCCAGTTAGGGGAGGATTTGGGGTGAGTGCTTATTTGTGCCCTGGGTACCCCTGGAACTATAGCAGGGTGACTTTCACCCCAGTGTATCTATATTTAGACCCCAAATGGGGGCTTCAATCAAAACATAGTGAAAACCCCCTGGTTTAATTTAGTGATAGAGAATGCTAGTTGCAATGCCTCCCTCAGACAGCAGGTGGTGCTATAAAGCATCTCAGTCTCAGCTCTATGTGCTTCCTCCCTGACAGATGGACGATGAAGACTCCCTGTTACCCCGGAAGCTACAAGCGGCCCTGGAACAAGCCCTGGAGCGGAAAAATGATCTGATCAATCAGGACTCTGACAGTGACTCTGATGAAGGTGTGGGTCTGTTCCATAGAATGCAGCAGTAAAGCATTATGGGAAATGTCTCTGTCCCAGGGCCTGTCGGTACAAGGGAAGCACTGTGGGGTTCTCAAATAGGAAATTCACAAGAAATGCATTAGGGGTTTCTTTGTTATTCTGCTTTCCTGTAGCCGGGGTCACTGACCATAGCAACAAGCTGCAGAGGGAATAGGATTCTCATGTTTCACTGAATTCATCTTTTTTCCCCCAAACCCATCGCTGTGTCCCTTCCCCTCTATACAGAGTACAACTCCCTCAATGCCCTGGTCTCAGAGGTCTTTATCCGCTTCTTCGTGGAGACCATCGGCCATTACTCCCTGTTCCTGGTGCAGAACGAGAGAGGGGAGCGAGTCTTTCAGAGGGAAACTTTCCGCAAGTCTGTGGCCTCCAAGAGCATCCGCCGCTTCCTGGAGGTCTTCATGGAGTCTCAGATGTTCACTGGGTTTATCCAGGATAGAGAACTGCGAAAGTGCCGGGCGAAAGGTAAGTCATTAAATTGCCGGCAGTCCTGCCCTGCTTTATGGCTGAGATTCTAGCTATCTGTATAACAGAGCATTCTGTCACAGTGGCACAGATCCTATCTGATCCCCCCATTGTAAGCAGCAGTCCTGCCCTGCTTTATGGCTGAGATTCTAGCTATCTGTATAACAGAGCATTCTGTCACAGTGGCACAGATCCTATCTGATCCCCCCATTGTAAGCAGCAGTCCTGCTCTGCTTTATGGCTGAGATTCTAGCTATCTGTATAACAGAGCATTCTGTCACAGTGGCACAGATCCTATCTGATCCCCCCATTGTAAGCAGCAGTCCTGCCCTGCTTTATGGCTGAGATTCTAGCTATCTGTATAACAGAGCATTCTGTCACAGTGGCACAGATCCTATCTGATCCCCCCATTGTAAGCAGCAGTCCTGCCCTGCTTTATGGCTGAGATTCTAGCTATCTGTATAACAGAGCATTCTGTCACAGTGGCACAGATCCTATCTGATCCCCCCATTGTAAGCAGCAGCCCGGCCCTGCTTTATGGCTGAGATTCTAGCTATCTGTATAACAGAGCATTCTGTCACAGTGGCACAGATCCAATCTGATCCCCCCATTGTAAGCAGCAGTCCTGCCCTGCTTTATGGCTGAGATTCTAGCTATCTGTATAACAGAGCATTCTGTCACAGTGGCACAGATCCTATCTGATCCCCCCATTGTAAGCAGCAGCCCGGCCCTGCTTTATGGCTGAGATTCTAGCTATCTGTATAACAGAGCATTCTGTCACAGTGGCACAGATCCTATCCCCCCCCATTGTAAGCAGCAGTCCTGCCCTGCTTTATGGCTGAGATTCTAGCTATCTGTATAACAGAGCATTCTGTCACAGTGGCACAGATCCTATCTGATCCCCCCCCCATTGTAAGCAGCAGTCCTGCCCTGCTTTATGGCTGAGATTCTAGCTATCTGTATAACAGAGCATTCTGTCACAGTGGCACAGATCCTATCTGATCCCCCCATTGTAAGCAGCAGTCCTGCCCTGCTTTATGGCTGAGATTCTAGCTATCTGTATAACAGAGCATTCTGTCACAGTGGCACAGATCCTATCTGATCCCCCCATTGTAAGCAGCAGTCCTGCCCTGCTTTATGGCTGAGATTCTAGCTATCTGTATAACAGAGCATTCTGTCACAGTGGCACAGATCCTATCTGATCCCCCCATTGTAAGCAGCAGTCCTGCCCTGCTTTATGGCTGAGATTCTAGCTATCTGTATAACAGAGCATTCTGTCACAGTGGCACAGATCCTATCTGATCCCCCCATTGTAAGCAGCAGTCCTGCCCTGCTTTATGGCTGAGATTCTAGCTATCTGTATAACAGAGCATTCTGTCCCACTGGGCACATATTTAAACCCAGTTAAAGCATTAGCCCTGTGTTTTTTTTATCAGCGTTTTGGGACCTGGTTCTTATTTCCCTTTCTCATTGCAGGTCTCTTTGAGCAGCGGGTGGAGCAGTACTTGGAGGAGCTGCCGGACACAGAACAGAGTGGAGTGAATAAGTTTTGGAGAGGACTTGGTGAGTCGGAATAAAATTGCCCCTTATTGGGGGCAGAACAGCCCTATTGGGTTTATTTCATGGTTAAATGATTCCCTTTTCTCTGTAATAATAAAACAGTACCTGTACTTGATCCCAACTAAGATATAATTACCCCTTATTGGGGCAGAACAGCCCTATTGGGTTTATTTAATGGTTAAATGATTCCCTTTTCTCTGTAATAATAAAACAGTACCTGTACTTGATCCCAACTAAGATATAATTACCCCTTATTGGGGGCAGAACAGCCCTATTGGGTTTATTTAATGGTTAAATGATTCCCTTTTCTCTGTAATAATAAAACAGTACCTGTACTTGATCCCAACTAAGATATAATTACCCCTTATTGGGGCAGAACAGCCCTATTGTGGCCTGTTGCCCCCGCAGCTGATACTTTTTCTATCTTCCCTGCAGGCAACAAAATGAAGTTTCTTCACAAGAAAAACTGAGAAGTGCGCCCCCTCCTGGCCGTTCTAATGACTCTTAATAGCACTATGCACAGAGCTGTGGGGGTCGGACAGGGGGTCCCGGACGTCCCGCCCCCAATTAAAACCACTGTTAAAGCTCCTCGGAAGAGCGAATCACTGAGGCCCCCGCCGGATCTTTATACATATTGTAAATAATGCGCCGTAGGCTTTTTCTATGGAATCTGTGGTGAACGTGTCGGTTTTGCGGAAAGCGCGAATGTGAAGCGACTGCGCCGAGGAACAGACGATGGAAGGGATACGTGTTATTTAGATTGTCTTTGGCTCCGCCTCTAATTACACTTGTTAATGAAGAAGGTCGTTAATTTGCCTTTTTTTTTTTTTTTTTTATGGTCAGTAAACTGTATTCTGCCCCTTCTGCACTAGGACTGCGCCAAATACCCCCAGAGACGATGATTGTGCGGTCCCCCCCGTGCTGCCAATGAATAGGTACAACCCTTCAATAAACCGTGTACAGAAACTCCCCTCGTTTGCTGCTCAGTTGCATTGTGGGTAAAAAAATGTGCACTTTTTTTTTGCAGGTATTTCATTTTTGTTATACTTGCCCTTTAATAGCTGAACCTTTAGCATATTTTCTGGGCCGGGGGTTACAGAACTGGGGCCCCAAGCTGATGTGCAACCGGCTGGCTGACCCCCATTTGTGCGCAGGAGGAGGGGCCAGATGACACTGTGAATTGTGGGTGGTTGAGACTTGCGCAGGCCTCTCTCTAGCATTGAATGAGGGTTGCTTAGAGTCTCACAGAGCAACGGGAGAAAGTGTGAGCGCTGGGAATATACAGATATTATCTTCCTGCCAACACTCCTCCGACATTCCCATTTATCCTATGGAACTACTGGCTTATCATACAGTACAGTTCAGCAGGAACAGCCCCCTAAGTTTGCTCATAGGCTGTACAGAGAGATACCATAAAAATATGGCACATAGGGATTCCCCTGTACTAAGCACAATTCAGCAGGAACAGCCCCCTAAGTTTGCCCATAGCCTGTACAGAGAGATACCATAAAACTATGGCACATAGGGATTCCCCTGTACTAAGCACAATTCAGCAGGAACAGCCCCCTAAATTTGCTCATAGCCTGTACAGAGAGATACCATAAAACTATGGCACATAGGGATTCCCCTGTACTAAGCACAATTCAGCAGGAACAGCCCCCTAAGTTTGCTCATAGCCTGTACAGAGAGATACCATAAAACTATGGCACATAGGGATTCCCCTGTACTAAGCACAATTCAGCAGGAACAGCCCCCTAAGTTTGCCCATAGCCTGTACAGAGAGATACCATAAAACTATGGCACATAGGGATTCCCCTGTACTAAGCACAATTCAGCAGGAACAGCCCCCTAAGTTTGCCCATAGCCTGTACAGAGAGATACCATAAAACTATGGCACATAGGGATTCTCCTGTACTAAGCACAATTCAGCAGGAACAGCCCCCTAAGTTTGCCCATAGCCTGTAGTACAATACAGCAGATGGCTCCAGCATTACAAAAATCTCTAACCGGGGGAAATATTTGCGCTCAGTTTCAGACAAGTGAATATAAACAAGAAGAAAATGAATCTCATGTAACTGCATGGTGGTTTGTGTACATGTAAATGTCTGTGGGGACAGGAAGTGCTCTCACTATTACACAGGAAGTGCTCTCACTATCACACAGGAAGTGCTCTCATACCTCCCAACATTTGAAAAAGGAAAGAGGGACAAAAATATTTAGCGCGCGCAGCTCGCCAAATTTTTTGACCACGCCCACTTTGTGTGGCCACGCCCCAATTGCCACTCCCCATTTTTTAAAAAAAATACTCCTTTTATATAGTTGAAATGGCGGGATTAGACGCAAATGTGCTATACCCTCATACTGTACTACCTAAGGAAAACCATATAGCAACTCCTACATATAAAATACAAATATAGAGAGAAGGCATAAGTGAGTTCTAACTATCTACCAGTTTTGCCCCCCCATACACAGTACCCCCCCATAAACAGTAGCCCCCCATACATAGTAGCCCCCCACACAGTGTCCCCCATACACAGTAGTCCCCCCCATACACAGTAGCCCCCCCACACAGTAGCCCCCCCATACACAGTAGCCCCCCCACACAGTAGCCCCCCCATACACAGTAGCCCCCCCACACAGTAGCCCCCCCACACAGTAGCCCCCCCATACACAGTAGCCCCCCCCATACACAGGTTCCCCACCCATACAGAGTAGCCCCCCCATACAGAGTAGCCCCCCCATACAGAGGTGTCCCCCCATACACATTAGCCCCCATACACAGGTGCCCCCCCATACAGAGTAGCCCCCCCCACAGTGTCCCCCCCATACACATTAGCCCCCCATACACAGGTGCCCCCCCATACAGAGTAGCCCCCCCCACAGTGTCCCCCCATACACATTAGCCCCCATACACAGGTGCCCCCCCATACAGAGTAGCCCCCCCCCCACAGTGTCCCCCCATACGCAGGTGCCCCCCCCATACAGAGTAGCCCCCCCCACAGTGTCCCCCCATACACATTAGCCCCCATACACAGGTGCCCCCCATACAGAGTAGCCCCCCCCACAGTGTCCCCCCATACAGAGTAGCCCCCCCATACACAGGTGCCCCCCATACAGAGTAGCCCCCCCCATACACAGGTGCCCCCCATACAGAGTAGCCCCCCCCCCACAGTGTCCCCCCATACAGAGTAGCCCCCCCCATACACAGTAGCCCCCCCCCACAGTGTCCCCCCATACACAGGTGCCCCCCCATACAGAGTAGCCCCCCCCATACACAGGTGCCCCCCATACAGAGTAGCCCCCCCATACAGAGGTGTCCCCCCATACACATTAGCCCCCATACACAGGTGCCCCCCCATACAGAGTAGCCCCCCCCACAGTGTCCCCCCCATACACATTAGCCCCCATACACAGGTGCCCCCCCCACAGTGTCCCCCATACACATTAGCCCCCATACACAGGTGCCCCCCCATACAGAGTAGCCCCCCCCATACACAGGTGCCCCCCATACAGAGTAGCCCCCCCATACAGAGTAGCCCCCCCCCATACACAGGTGCCCCCCATACAGAGTAGCCCCCCATACACAGGTGCCCCCCATACAGAGTAGCCCCCCCATACAGAGTAGCCCCCCCCACAGTGTCCCCCCATACACAGGTGCCCCCCCATACAGAGTAGCCCCCCCCATACACAGGTGCCCCCCATACAGAGTAGCCCCCCCATACACAGGTGCCCCCCATACAGAGTAGCCCCCCCCACAGTGTCCCCCCATACACAGGTGCCCCCCCATACAGAGTAGCCCCCCCATACACAGGTGCCCCCCATACAGAGTAGCCCCCCCCCACAGTGTCCCCCCATACACAGGTGCCCCCCCATACAGAGTAGCCCCCCCCATACACAGGTGCCCCCCATACAGTGCCTCCATACATGCTGCCGATGCTGCAGCTTCTTCTTCGGCGTCCCCTCTCTATATGCGGCTCCTTGTTCTGTGGAGCCAGGCCCTTTTATAAGGTTGCGCCCGTGTGTGCGTGTGTGCGTGTGTGCGTGTGACGTCAATACGCACGGGCGCAACCTTATAAAAGGGCCTGGCTCCACAGAACAAGGAGCCGCATATAGAGAGGAGCCACTGGGGGAATGCCTGACTGCAGCCAGTGCGTCCCGCTGTCGGGATAGCTCCATGAATGTCCCCCATTACAGAAATGCGGGACATTCATGGAACTATCCGGGACAGCGGGACGCGCTGCCAAAACCGGGACTGTCCCGCGGAAAGCGGGACAGTTGGGCAGTATGTGCTCTCACTATCACACAGGAAGTGCTCTCACTATCACACAGGAAGTGCTCTCACCATTACACAGGAAGTGCTCTCACTATCACACAGAAAGTGCTCTCACTATCACACAGGAAGTGCTCTCACCATTACACAGGAAGTGCTCTCACTATCACACAGGAAGTGCTCTCACTATCACACAGGAAGTGCTCTCACTATCACACAGGAAGTGCTCTCACTATCACACAGGAAGTGCTCTCACCATTACACAGGAAGTGCTCTCACTATCACACAGGAAGTGCTCTCACTATTACACAGGAAGTGCTCTCACCATTACACAGGAAGTGCTCTCACTATCACACAGGAAGTGCTCTCACTATCACACAGGAAGTGCTCTCACCATTACACAGGAAGTGCTCTCACTATCACACAGGAAGTGCTCTCACTATCACACAGGAAGTGCTCTCACCATCACACAGGAAGTGCTCTCACCATCACACAGGAAGTGCTCTCACTATCACACAGGAAGTGCTCTTGCACAAACATAACATAAACGCCTCAGGTACTGGGAGAGAACTCACCGTCACAAACAAAAGCAGATTTTGGGGTGAGGAAAGGATACTTTTTGCCAAATGAATGTGCAATGAATTTAGATTGGAGCAAATTGTAAACATGATATTAAACTACAATTAAAGTGCAAACCAGTATCTATAATATCTCCCTGGATATGGCCGAGGGTCTGGGCCCCCTGACTAGAGAGGGATTCTCTGCTGTTCCCCTGTCTCCCCTCCTTCTGTGGCAGGTCCAGCGCTGCCCTTACCTCCCAGTGGGGTACAAACTACCAACCAGGGTAACTACAAATATCTGCCCTCTGTGTGTGTGTTTGGGGGGGCAGAATATGTGGGGGCTTCTGAACCGGAGTACAGAGAAGAGCGACTAAGCTGATAAAGGGAATGGGCTCAGTTATGGGGAAAGGCTGGCCCAGTTGGTATTGGTTACACTGGGGGGGGCAGTTAAGGGGGGGGGGTCACTATATATAAATATATAAGGGGGGGCAGTAATGAAATAGAGAAAGTACAGGGAAGAGCGACTAAGCTGATAAAGGGAATGGGCTCAGTTATGGGGAAAGGCTGGCCCAGTTGGGATTGGTTACACTGGGGGGGGGGGCAGTTAAGGGGGGGTCACTATATATAAATATATAAGGGGGGGCAGTAATGAAATAGAGAAAGTACAGGGAAGAGCGACTAAGCTGATAAAGGGAATGGGCTCAGTTATGGGGAAAGGCTGGCCCAGTTGGGATTGGTTACACTGGGGAAGGGGCAGTTAAGGGGGGGGGGTCACTATATATAAATATATAAGGGGGGGGCAGTAATGAAATAGGGAAAGTACAGGGAAGAGCGACTAAGCTGATAAAGGGAATGGGCTCAGTTATGGGGAAAGGCTGGCCCAGTTGGGATTGGTTACACTGGGGAAGGGGCAGTTAAGGGGGGGTCACTATATATAAATATATAAGGGGGGGGCAGTAATGAAATAGGGAAAGTACAGGGAAGAGCGACTAAGCTGATAAAGGGAATGGGCTCAGTTATGGGGAAAGGCTGGCCCAGTTGGGATTGGTTACACTGGGGGGGGGGGGGGCAGTTAAGGGGGGGTAGGATCACTATATATAAATATATAAGGGGGGGCAGTAATGAAATAGAGAAAGTACAGGGAAGAGCGACTAAGCTGATAAAGGGAATGGGCTCAGT
This sequence comes from Xenopus tropicalis, assembly GCF_000004195.4. Lineage (NCBI taxonomy): Eukaryota > Metazoa > Chordata > Amphibia > Anura > Pipidae > Xenopus > Xenopus tropicalis. The sequence continues at coordinate 3,904,501 of NC_030680.2, read as the reverse complement.
TATGGGGAAAGGCTGGCCCAGTTGGGATTGGTTACACTGGGGGGGGGGGGGGGCAGTTAAGGGGGGGTAGGATCACTATATATAAATATATAAGGGGGGGCAGTAATGAAATAGAGAAAGTACAGGGAAGAGCGACTAAGCTGATAAAGGGAATGGGCTCAGTTATGGGGAAAGGCTGGCCCAGTTGGGATTGGTTACACTGGGGGGGGGGGGGCAGTTAAGGGGGGGTCACTATATATAAATATATAAGGGGGGGCAGTAATGAAATAGAGAAAGTACAGGGAAGAGCGACTAAGCTGATAAAGGGAATGGGCTCAGTTATGGGGAAAGGCTGGCCCAGTTGGGATTGGTTACACTGGGGGGGGGGGGGGGCAGTTAAGGGGGGTAGGATCACTATATATAAATATATAAGGGGGGGCAGTAATGAAATAGAGAAAGTACAGGGAAGAGCGACTAAGCTGATAAAGGGAATGGGCTCAGTTATGGGGAAAGGCTGGCCCAGTTGGATTGGTTACACTGGGGGGGGGGGGCAGTTAAGGGGGGGTCACTATATATAAATATATAAGGGGGGGCAGTAATGAAATAGAGAAAGTACAGGGAAGAGCGACTAAGCTGATAAAGGGAATGGGCTCAGTTATGGGGAAAGGCTGGCCCAGTTGGGATTGGTTACACTGGGGAAGGGGCAGTTAAGGGGGGGGGGTCACTATATATAAAATGTTATATTTTTGGTTGCTGGGATCAGGGACCTCCAACAAATACATTACAATTTCAGTAGAAAAGGGATAATAATTTGGAATCTGTATGGACAGAGCCGGTTTCTATGCAGCAAAGTATTTGCCACTAATTAGCCCAGAGATACAGGGCTGTCAGTGCAGAAAGGCACAAATCTCTCAGTAATTGTCAGTTTTAGCGCCGCCAGTTATTATGTCCCTTTGGCCGCAGATGGATAATAATAAAGCCCCTACAGATGGATATTGTACAGGGGCAATTTCTTATGTACCCCAAGTATCTCGGTTCACAAACTGCGATTTTACCAGGGTCCGACCCATGTGTGTGAATAAGTTTATTATTTCAGATACAGGAATTCTCAGGGGGGAGAGGTTGGTCCCACAAGATTTACCCCAGACATTAATCTATTGTCCTCCCAGCCCCCTGAACTGTATGGAGCGGAAACCACCCTGGGGCTAATGATGTAACATGTGGCAACAAATTCACATTTAATAAATAGAACCTTTATGAGCCAAATGCTGGCACTACTTTATTTATTAATTATTCATATTATTATTATATTCATTTGTTCCACGGCCACAACACATACTGCAGTGCCTTATATACAGGCAAGTGTATTCTCTGTAGCAGTGACCTTATTGGCCCTCTTTCACCCCCTTACTATATAATAAGGTTACAGATGGTATAGTTCCAGGGGTACCCAGGGCACAAATAAGCACTCACCCCAAATCCCCCCCTAACTGGCCTTCAGGCTGGGCCCCCTTAGCCCATAACAAGGTTACAGATATATAGAAACATTGGGGTAACAGTCACCCTGCTATAGTTCCAGGGGTACCCAGGGCACAAATAAGCACTCACCCCAAATCCCCCCTAACTGGCCTTCAGGCTGGGCCCCCTTAGCCCATAACAAGGTTACAGATATATAGAAACATTGGGGTAACAGTCACCCCGCTATAGTTCCAGGGGTACCCAGGGCACAAATAAGCACTCACCCCAAATCCCCCCCTAACTGGCCTTCAGGCTGGGCCCCCTTAGCCCATAACAAGGTTACTGATATATAGAAACATTGGGGTAACAGTCACCCCGCTATAGTTCCAGGGGTACCCAGGGCACAAATAAGCACTCACCCCAAATCCCCCCCTAACTGGCCTTCAGGCTGGGCCCCCTTAGCCCATAACAAGGTTACAGATATATAGAAACATTGGGGTAACAGTCACCCCGCTATAGTTCCAGGGGTACCCAGGGCACAAATAAGCACTCACCCCAAATCCCCCCCTAACTGGCCTTCAGGCTGGGCCCCCTTAGCCCATAACAAGGTTACAGATATATAGAAACATTGGGGTAACAGTCACCCCGCTATATACCCAAATAATAAATGGAACCCTTCTTGCCATTATTAACATTAGATAAAATGAATATATTTTCTGTGAGACTGGGAACCCAGACTGAAGCCCCCCGTGCCTGCCCCCATCCCCTGTGCAAACCTCCCCACATATTTGGAAATAAGCATCTAAATAAAATTCACAATATTTACGGCATGATTTTATCTCTCTCTGGATTAGATACTTTCAGATATATTCTTGCTATTTCTAATTGGGTCCCGGGGGTGCGGAGAATCATTGTCGCAAGCAGAGAGCAAAAAAAAATAAAAATACTCAGGGAGGGTAATTATCCGGCTGGTTCCCGGCAAGTAACAAAGGATTCTGGGAGTAGGAATGGGCCGGGCAGTATTACTGGGATTGTAGTTACACCGGGATCCTTCTTATTTGGTCTGTAAGGAACGGGTGCAAAATTCACTTGTCTGACAGTGTTTGGCACCCATGGGAGATGCTACTAGCAAAACAATGCAATTTAACCCCTCAGCAGCGGTATAAGGAGACATTGCCATTGCAGGAGATACCTACAGTAGGTCAGGCAGCCAACTAGTTAATAAAAGCAGTGACTCGGGCAGGAGAGGGTTAGATGCTCGGATAGGAACCTACTGGATTCTATGGGGAAATGCAAGTTACTGTATGAAACTATACCAGATACTTAGCTCAGAAATGCCAGGTTCTCTGCTGAACCCCAATAGGAGGCATATACAGGGGCGGTGGCACAATTAGATGTTACTGGGCCCCCCAGCAAATTCAATTTGGGGCTACATTGAAATTGTTCAGTAATTTGGGCCTTACCAGTCCCCCTACATCCCTGGGCCCCCCTAAACCCGTAGGATCTGCTTCCTCTGTAGTTACACCCCTGGCAGGGTGGTAGGAGTACAGTGTGCGGGGAGTTGTAGTAGAACAGTAGGAGGCAAAGGGGCAGGAGTACAGTGTGCTGGGAGTTGTAGTAGAACAGTAGGAGGCAAAGGGGCAGGAGTGCAGTGTGCAGGGAGTTGTAGTAGAACAGTAGGAGGCAAAGGGGCAGGGGTACAGTGTGCTGGGAGGTGTAGTAGAACAGTAGGAGGCAAAGGGGCAGGGGTACAGTGTGCTGGGAGGTGTAGTAGAACAGTAGGAGGCAAAGGGGCAGGGGTACAGTGTGCTGGGAGTTGTAGTAGAACAGTAGGAGGCAAAGGGGCAGGGGTACAGTGTGCTGGGAGTTGTAGTAGAACAGTAGGAGGCAAAGGGGCAGGGGTACAGTGTGCTGGGAGTTGTAGTAGAACAGTAGGAGGCAAAGGGGCAGGGGTACAGTGTGCTGGGAGTTGTAGTAGAACAGTAGGAGGCAAAGGGGCAGGGGTACAGTGTGCTGGGAGTTGTAGTAGAACAGTAGGAGGCAAAGGGGCAGGGGTACAGTGTGCTGGGAGTTGTAGTAGAACAGTAGGAGGCAAAGGGGCAGGGGTACAGTGTGCTGGGAGGTGTAGTAGAACAGTAGGAGGCAAAGGGGCAGGAGTACAGTGTGCGGGGAGTTGTAGTAGAACAGTAGGAGGCAAAGGGGCAAGAGTACAGTGTGCTGGGAGTTGTAGTAGAACAGTAGGAGGCAAAGGGGCAGGAGTACAGTGTGCTGGGAGTTGTAGTAGAACAGTAGGAGGCAAAGGGGCAGGGGTACAGTGTGCTGGGAGTTGTAGTAGAACAGTAGGAGGTAAAGGGGCAGGGGTACAGTGTGCTGGGAGTTGTAGTAGAACAGTAGGAGGCAAAGGGGCAGGGGTACAGTGTGCTGGGAGTTGTAGTAGAACAGTAGGAGGCAAAGGGGCAGGGGTACAGTGTGCTGGGAGTTGTAGTAGAACAGTAGGAGGCAAAGGGGCAGGGGTACAGTGTGCTGGGAGTTGTAGTAGAACAGCAGGAGGCAAAGGGGCAGGAGTTGAATGTTATAGAATGGCCAATTCTAAGCAACCTTTCAATTGGTCTTCATTATTTATTTCTTATAGTTTTTAAATTATTTGCCTTCTTCAGTCTCTTTGCAGCTTTCAAATTATTATTGTTACTTTTTTTTTAATTAATTTTCTTTCTCTTTAGGCCCTCTCCTATAAATATATCAGTCTCAGTCGTCCAATGCCTGGTCGCTAAGTTCATTTGTACCCTAGCAACCAATTTCGAATGGTCTCAGAATATCACTCTGTACATAGTACTCAAAGCTAAACAAACCCCTTTAAAGTGGGGGTGCTGGATTCTGCGCGGTGCTGTCGCTTCCAGCCGGGATGGAAGGGGTTAAACCGTGCGCCTCTCGCTCTTGTTGTTGCTGTAGGTGCTGCCAAGGTCGGATAGAGAATAGGCTGAAGCCTCCTATCTGCCTGCTGACTGGTGGCACTTACACCTCCTCCTGTTGGGAAAGTGGCAGCTGCTGGGGGGGGGGACATCTGGTAGAATTAACCCTCTCCTGCTCTTGGGGGCCTTTGTTTGACTTTGTTAGTTCTAGTGCTGTCAGGTCCCCAGTTCCCCAAAGCCGTGAGTTTTCCCCCTGGGTCGCTATTTGGATACCAGGGTTGCATCAGGCACAATTTCGTATAAACAGCTTGTCGCTGGGGAGCAGCCTGGCAACTCCCGGCCCCCTTACTGGCAGCCTGATACCGCTCCGAGCTGGGAGAGGCGCTGGGTGCAAGCTGCCGGGGCTAACGAGTGGGCTAACGAGCGGGCAAAGGGCCAACGAGTGGGCAAAGGGCGACCTGGGACTGGCAGGGACTCGTTACTGGAATGGGATACATCGTAGCGCTGTAACTGGCACATGTGATACATTGTAACAAGGAGAGGAAGAGGAAGATCCATTATCCAGAGAGACCCAGGTAAGGTGGAATCTTGTACAGAGGCACAGGGGCAGGATAGGGTTAAGGTAGGGCAAACCTTGGGCATCTGGGGGACGAGTAATAGGAAACATATACAGGTTTAGGACCCGTTATCCAGAATGCTCGGGACCAAGGGTATTCCGGATAAGGGGTCTTTCCATAATTTGAATCTCCATACCTTAAGTCTACTAAAGAATCAATAAAACATTAAATAAACCCAATAGGGCTGTTCTGCCCCAATAAGGGGTAATTATATCTTAGTTGGGATCAAGTACAGGTACTGTTTTATTATTACAGAGAAAAGGGAATCATTTAACCATTAAATAAACCCAATAGGGCTGTTCTGCCCCAATAAGGGGTAATTATATCTTAGTTGGGATCAAGTACAGGTACTGTTTTATTATTACAGAGAAAAGGGAATCATTTAACCATTAAATAAACCCAATAGGGCTGTTCTGCCCCCAATAAGGGGTAATTATATCTTAGTTGGGATCAAGTACAGGTACTGTTTTATTATTACAGAGAAAAGGGAATCATTTAACCATTAAATAAACCCAATAGGGCTGTTCTGCCCCAATAAGGGGTAATTATATCTTAGTTGGGATCAAGTACAGGTACTGTTTTATTATTACAGAGAAAAGGGAATCATTTAACCATGAAATAAACCCAATAGGGCTGTTCTGCCCCAATAAGGGGTAATTATATCTTAGTTGGGATCAAGTACAGGTACTGTTTTAATATTACAGAGAAAAAGTAAATCAGTTTTACAATTCTGAATTATTTGATTGAAATGGAGTCTATGGGAGACGGGCTTTCCGTAATTCGGAGCTTTCTGGATAATGAGTTTCCGGATAAGGGATCCCATACCTGTAATTGTATTTCAGCCAATTTGATGTTCCACATATTCACCCCCCAAAGCTAAAGTCCCATTGACTATGAAAAGCTGGACTGGATATCCCTGATTCATTTCATTACTCCCCTTCCTTTGTGGCTTTTCATGGGGACCCCCTATTCTAGGGTAATGGCCAGGCAGACCTGTGGGGGACAGGTAATGGGGTACTAAGGGGTTAATAGCAACAGCCAGAATAGTGGGGTGATACTGACAGAATTGTTTCTAAAACTGGATTCTATTTTGTTTGCTCAAGGATAATAATATATATTTATGGTTACTGCTGTATTTGTGAGTATTGGTGAACTATTATGAATATTTTTTTCTTTTATTATTATTATTATTATTATTATTTTGACAGAATGCTCTGTTATACAGATAGCTAGAATCTCAGCCATAAAGCAGGGCAGGACTGCTGCTTACAATGGGGGGATCAGATAGGATCTGTGCCACTGTGACAGAATGCTCTGTTATACAGATAGCTAGAATCTCAGCCATAAAGCAGGGCAGGACTGCTGCTTACAATGGGGGGGATCAGATAGGATCTGTGCCACTGTGACAGAATGCTCTGTTATACAGATAGCTAGAATCTCAGCCATAAAGCAGGGCAGGACTGCTGCTTACAATGGGGGGATCAGATAGGATCTGTGCCACTGTGACAGAATGCTCTGTTATACAGATAGCTAGAATCTCAGCCATAAAGCAGGGCAGGACTGCTGCTTACAATGGGGGGATCAGATAGGATCTGTGCCACTGTGACAGAATGCTCTGTTATACAGATAGCTAGAATCTCAGCCATAAAGCAGGGCAGGACTGCTGCTTACAATGGGGGGAATCAGAGGCTGCTGGGAGCTGTAGTCCAGTCACTGCTAAAGGGCAGCACACACTTATCTAAAGACTGGGGCAGGAATAGTACAGAGCATACAAAATACATTTCATGTGGTTGCGCTGAGAGCATTACTGCAGGGCACTATGGGAATGGGGCAGGTGTGCAATGAGGGGCCAAAGGGAACTGAATTTGCCGGTGATCACTATAGAATTAATATATCAAAGTTTAATTTTTATGAATCATTTTTCTATTCCAGCACTCAACCTGGCATTCAAACCACTGTCTGGTTGCTAGGGTGAATGAAGCTTTAGATTTAGAAATATCTGTCCATAGGAAATCATCAGCAATATCTGAGCCCTAGCCCCTTAGGCCCCCCTGTTCCCGTGCAGGCAATATCTGGGTCCCTAGTTGCTATGGGGGCCCGGCCACAATGCACTGGTAAACCGATCAAGGTCTCTACTACCCCTGCAGAATATCCCTTAGCAAAGTGGCCAGTGAAAGAAAAGACTTTTACCATTTGTAATAAAAAGGCACTAAGTTTGCCCAGGAGCAGTAACCCATAGCAACCAATAGTATGTTTGCTTTTAAACAGTTAATGCTACTTGCTGATTGGTTGCTATGGGTTACTGCTCCTGGGCAAAATTAGTGCCTTTTATTACATAACCCCCTATGACTTACAGGCAATATTAGTTGCTGAGCCCCTTGGGGTGCCGAGCAGACCCTCAGGCCCCCCCACACTGTGTGTGTGGCATCAGATTGCCTCAGCCCGGTGTCCCTAAGAGAAAAGGGGCTTATGATGTAATCGGCTCGGCCTTGGACTCCCAGCAGCGCCCCCTGGGGACCAACCGGCGCCATGGGGCACTAATCAAGTTATCATGGTAATAAGGATGTAGGTTGCCTCTCTAGGCCCATAGCAACAGGATCAGCATCCGTCGACAACTGAAGGCAGCTGGGGGGCTGTAGCCAATTAGCAACTAGAAAGATCCTGGTTGGACAAGACTGATATGAATATGTACAGGAAGTGCAAGGGAATATTCTTCCCCTCACGTCCAATCAATGACCTAAATACGTTTCTGTATGTCATTCAGTTGCCCATGGAAGCGCTGTGCGTAATTAGTCCTGGGATTAGAATATCATCTGACAATATTCCCGCCGGTACCCGCGGCGCCATCAGGGGCAGCTTCCTGCGCGGGAGGAATGCATTAGAGCTGCGCGGGTACCTGGGGGCTGAGTGGAGAATAAGGCGCATTCTGAGCCTCACAGTTATGGGGTTATGTAATAAAGGGCACTAAGTAACCCCTAGCAACCAATCAGCAGATAGCTGATAGCAAACCTTATTGGCTGCTGAAGGTCATTGCTTCTAGGTACACTTAGTGGGGGTCATTGATAAACACCGGGCAAATTTGCCCACGGGCCCTAACCCATGGCAACTAACCAAGTTGTTGCTTTCATTGTTCTACCTGTAGCCGGCTGAAAAAAAGCTAATCGCTGATTGGTTGCTATGGGTTACTGCCCACGAGCACATTTGCCCAGTGTTGATAAATGAGCCCGACATTTAAATTTATTTCTGGAAGTGCAGATAGGGTTAATGCACCTTTTCTAATAAACAAGCTCATGTTAAAGTCGTTCTATTTTCCCTTTAAAAAGCGAAATCAGTTTTTTACTCCCGTTTATTTGTTTTATGGTCGGTACCAGGGTCGGACTGGGCCGCCGGGACACCGGGAAAAATCCTGGTGGGCCCCGGTGGCCAAGACCCGACCCCTGCCCGACTGTTCCTCCCCTGACATGTAAAATATATGCGTGCTTGGGGAGGATGTTGGGGGGAGGCCCCTGCGAGGGGGGTTTGGGGGCCCCATGTGGGGGGGCCCTGGGGGGGTTAGGGGGGCTCCTTATGCGCGCTTGGGGAGGATGTTGGGGGGAGGCCCCTGCGAGGGGGGTTTGGGGGCCCCATGTGGGGGGGCCCTGGGGGGGGTTAGGGGGGCTCCTTGCGGGGGGGGGTTAGGGGACGCGGCCGGTGGGGGAACCTGCAGGGCCCCTGGGGCAGGAGCCCCGGTGGGCCCTGCAACCCCCAGTCCGACCCTGTTCAGTACTGGGAGTACTGGCCTTGCAGGGCTCATTGGTTTAGCCTTATACCAGTGGAATGACTATAGAGGGGCAGAAACCTGGACGCCTGGGGTGGTTCTAATGAAATGATAACAAAATGCTTTATGTTACAGGGGTGCCCCGTGTCGGGGGGATGTCATTGAGAACATTTTCCTAAAGGATTTCTCAGATGCAAATTCCATCATGGCCAAGGTGGGTCCCAACGATTTCGTATACCTTACATTGCATAGGTAAAGGGGAACTTCACCCAAAATCTGTTGCTATGGGACATTCTGATGTCTATAATTCATTGGGCCCAACATCTGGTCCCCATTTTTAAAAGAAAGCCCAGAATATCTAGTTGATTTAGTGCAAAGGGTTAATTAACCCCTGGGACACCAAATCTATCAGGTCCCCATTTTTAAAAGAAAGCCCAGAATATCTATTACCTCCAGCACAAAGGGTTAATTAACCCCTGGGACACCACATTTATCATGTCCTCATTTTTAAAAGAAAACACAGAATATCTAGTTCTTTCAGTGCAAAGGGTTAATTAACCCCTGGGACACCAAATCTATCAGGTCCCCATTTTTAAAAGAAAACCCAGAATATCTAGTTCTTCCAGCACAAAGGGTTAATTAACCCCTGGGACACCAAGTCTATCTGGTCCCATTTTTTAAAGAAAGCCCAGAATATCTAGTTATTTCAGTGCAAAGGGTTAATTAACCCCTGGCCAACAAATATAACTGGTCCCCATTTTTAAAAGAAAACCCAGAATATCTCTTACCTCCAGCACAAAGGGTTAATTAACCCCTGGGACACCAAATCTATTAGGTCCCCACTTTTAAAAGAAAGCCCAGAATATCTAGTTCTTCCAGCACAAAGGGTTAATTAACCCCTGGGACACCAAATCTATCAGGTCCCCATTTTTAAAAGCAAACCTAGAATATCTAGTTCTTCCAGCACAAAGGGTTAATTAACCCCTGGGACACCAAATCTATTTGGTCCCCACTTTTAAAAGAAAACCCAGAATATCTAGTTCTTCCAGCACAAAGGGTTAATTAACCCCTGGGACACCAAATCTATCAGGTCCCCATTTTTAAAAGAAAACCCAGAATATCTAGTTCTTCCAGCACAAAGGGTTAATTAACCCCTGGGACACCAAATCTATTAGGTCCCCACTTTTAAAAGAAAACCCAGAATATCTAGTTCTTCCAGCACAAAGGGTTAATTAACCCCTGGGACACCAAATCTATCTGGTCCCCATTTTTAAAAGAAAACCCAGAATATCTATTACCTCCAGCACAAAGAGTTAATTAACCCTTGGGACACCAAATCTATCAGGTCCCCATTTTTTAAAGAACACCCAGAATATCTCATTTTTCCAGCACAAAGGGTGAATTAACCCCTGAGATACCAAATCTATCTGGTCCCCATTTTTAAAAGAAAACTCAGAATATCTAGTTCTTTCAGCACAAAGGGTGAATTAACCCCTGAGATACCAAATCTATCTGGTCCCCATTTTTAAAAGAAAACTCAGAATATCTAGTTCTTTCAGCACAAAGGGTGAATTAACCCGTGACACACCAAATCTATCAAGTCCCCATTTTTAAAAGAAAACCTAGAATATCTCATTTTTCCAGCACAAAGGGTGAATTAACCCCTGAGATAACAAATCTATCAGGTCCCCATTTTTAAAAGAAAACCTAGAATATCTCATTTTTCCAGCACAAAGGGTGAATTAACCCCTGAGATACCAAATCTATCAGGTCCCCATTTTTAAAAGAAAACCTAGAATATCTCATTTTTTCCAGCACAAAGGGTGAATTAACCCCTGACACACCAAATCTATCAGGTCCCCATTTTTAAAAGAAAACCTAGAATATCTCATTTTTCCAGCACAAAGGGTGAATTAACCCCTGAGATACCAAATCTATCAGGTCCCCGTTTTGAATGCAGAACAAACCAATGAGCGCCAGCGACCGATTTGGCGTTTATCTAAACCAGTCGAGTTGCCCCGATTACTCACCTGCGCCCGCGAGGGTTTGGCCCAATAAATACACAGCAGGAGAGGAACCATCTGGCTTAGTGGGACTTTTCTCAGCGGTGACCCAGCAATTAACTTGTTTTCCTTGCTCTGCTGGAAAATACACTATTTTTAGCTTAGAGACCAATCTCGCAGCGTTTGGGTAATTATAGGGCTGAGTGTGCGCATTGCGGGGAGCAGGCTGATCTCTCTCATCCACATGTGGCAGTTCTGCCAACCTTCCCTATCCACCAAAATGCACGTTTAGTAAAAAATAAAGGGCATATAAACCCAAAAATAACATTTACTTAATAAAAAAAAATGTCATTTAAACACCTTTCCAATATACATTAAAGGGGTTGGAGTTTATTTTTATTATGATGTAGAGAGTGATATTCTGAGATAATTTGCAATTGGTCTTCATTTTTTATTATTTGTAGTATTTAGTTATTTTATTTTCAGTTTAGCAGCTCACCAGTTTGGTGTTTCAGCAGCTATATGGTTGCTAGGGTCCAAGTTATCTTAGTAACCAGGGAGTAGTTTGGATGAGAGACTGGTATATGAATAGGAGAGAAAAAATTTTTACAAAAAGTAACAATAACAATAAAACTGGAGCCTCACAGAGTGATAGGGTTTGGCTGCCGGGGTCAGCGACCCCCATTTGAAAGCTGCAAACAGTTGGAAGAAGGTAAATAATTTAAGAATGATAAATAAATAATGAAGACCAATTGAAAAGTTGCTTAGAATTGGCCATTCTACAACATACTAAAGGTGAACATAAAGGTGAACTGCCCCTTTAAGCTGTGGGAGGGGCTAAAACATGGATGGCGGGAAGAAGAGGGCGTGTACTATGCAGAATAAGTCATGGCTGGATGTTGCAGGTTGTAGTTCAGCAACAGCCCCCATTCTGGCTTCCCTGTGATAAAATATATGTATTTATTTATGTTTTTCATGTCAGAGCTGCTTTGATTGTACAGAGAAAAACTCCGCCCACAGTCTGTGCATCACATGCAACAAATGGCTTTGCAGCACCTGCGCCGAGCAACACCGGCACACCAAGAGTGTCAGCGACCCCTTCATACCCGCTGTCCAGAGGGGCTCCGCAGGTACCCCCCCCCGGGGCATTATACTGGTTAGTTACAGCTTTATACAATGACCCCCATCACTTACCTTGGGTCCCTTTGTTGCTACAGGCAATGATGGCACCTCGGGAAATTTCCTTTGCTGCCCGCTGCACCACCAAGAGTCCCTGAAGTTATTCTGCGAGACCTGCGATACCTTGGTTTGCCGCCATTGTGTCGTCATGGAGCACAAAGACCACAGGTAAGCGCCATCGGCAACACAATTGGGTGCTTATGGGTCATTCCCAGCCCAGGTCCATAAAACTGGCCAATAGAGTGAGCAAATGTACAGTGACCGGAATGAACAGTAAGCCTTTGTGCCTCCGATAATAGGATCATGCATAGGACCAATAGCACATTAGAAAAAATGGTCACCTGACCATAGGGAAGAGAACACCCACAAAGTTCAGAAAGTCCAAAAGTATTGGGGTTAATTTAGCCAGAGTGAAGATCCTGTCTGACAATGGGAAATAGAGCGTCCCATAAGCAATAAGTATAGAGAATTAGAGAGTTATGGGTCCCTTACCCAGGGGAAGGTCTCTGTCTGACAGTGGGGAAGAGAGCAGCCCAGCATATTAAGGCAAAGGCTTACCTGTTTATTTTATCAGATTCCGAAGGCTGGATGAGGCCTTGCAACACCAGAGAGCCGTCCTGGAGAATGTTATAACCCAAGTGGAGGAGAAGAAGGTCGTGGTTCAGGCAGCAGGCAAACAAATTGAGGACAGGTAAGAAGTATTGTATTATAAGTGATAATGTACCCCCTACTGTAAATGATAAGGATATTAGCAGTCACTGAGGGGTTCTGTGCCCCCCATATAAAGGCACAAGGCTGCAGGCTGAGTTATACAGGGAACTCTGAGTATCACTCATGTATTATAAGGGATAATGTACCCCCCTACTGTAAATGATAAGGATATTAGCAGTCACTGAGGGGTTCTGTGCCCCCCATATAAAGGCACAAGGCTGCAGGCTGAGTTATACAGGGAACTCTGAGTATCACTCATGTATTATAAGGGATAATGTACCCCCTACTGTAAATGATAAGGATATTAGCAGTCACTGAGGGGTTCTGTGCCCATATAGGCAGGCAATGAGCTGATGATCAGTAATTTTGGCTGTATATATATATATTTGTGGCATACATTATATACAAAATATATAAAAAAACTAAAAACCACTAATGAAACATTGTTATAACTTGTTCCTCAGGTTGTATGAAATTAAGCACATGCACAGTAAAGTAGAAAACCAGATCAAAGTGACCAAAATGGTGCTGATCAATGAGCTGAACAAGAGGACAAATGTACTGCTGGAACAGCTGGAGGTCAGTGATCTGGGTTGGAGCTGCCATATTGGCATATAGGATTAAGGTACAGCTTATTGTGTGCCCAGAACATTCCTTCTCTGTATATTTGTATTTATAAATATGGGTAGGAGGTGCCATAGTGTTTCCCTTAGACAGTACAGTATGGGGGTACAGCTTATTGTGTGCCCAGAACATTCCCTCTCTGTATATTTGTATTTATACATATGGGTAGGGGGTGCCATAGTGTTTCCCTTAGACAGTACAGTATGGGGGTACAGCTTATTGTGTGCCCAGAACATTCCCTCTCTGTATATTTGTATTTATACATATGGGTAGGGGGTGCCATAGTGTTTCCCTTAGACAGTACAGTATGGGGGTACAGCTTATTGTGTGCCCAGAACATTCCCTCTCTGTATATTTGTATTTATACATATGGGTAGGAGGTGCCATAGTGTTTCCCTTAGACAGTACAGTATGGGGGTACAGCTTATTGTGTGCCCAGAACATTCCTTCTCTGTATATTTGTATTTATACATATGGGTAGGGGGTGCCATAGTGTTTCCCTTAGACAGTACAGTATGGGGGTACAGCTTATTGTGTGCCCAGAACATTCCCTCTCTGTATATTTGTATTTATACATATGGGTAGGGGGTGCCATAGTGTTTCCCTTAGACAGTACAGTATGGGGGTACAGCTTATTGTGTGCCCAGAACATTCCTTCTCTGTATATTTGTATTTATACATATGGGTAGGGGGTGCCATAGTGTTTCCCTTAGACAGTACAGTATGGGGGTACAGCTTATTGTGTGCCCAGAACATTCCTTCTCTGTATATTTGTATTTATACATATGGGTAGGGGGTGCCATAGTGTTTCCCTTAGACAGTACAGTATGGGGGTACAGCTTATTGTGTGCCCAGAACATTCCTTCTCTGTATATTTGTATTTATACATATGGGTAGGGGGTGCCATAGTGTTTCCCTTAGACAGTACAGTATGGGGGTACAGCTTATTGTGTGCCCAGAACATTCCTTCTCTGTATTTATACATATGGGTAGGGGGTGCCATAGTGTTTCCCTTAGACAGTACAGTATGGGGGTACAGCTTATTGTGTGCCCAGAACATTCCCTCTCTGTATATTTGTATTTATACATATGGATAGGGGGTGCCATAGTGTTTCCCTTAGACAGTACAGTATGGGGGTACAGCTTATTGTGTGCCCAGAACATTCCTTCTCTGTATATTTGTATTTATACATATGGGTAGGAGGTGCCATAGTGTTTCCCTTAGACAGTACAGTATGGGGGTACAGCTTATTGTGTGCCCAGAACATTCCTTCTCTGTATATTTGTATTTATACATATGGGTAGGGGGTGCCATAGTGTTTCCCTTAGACAGTACAGTATGGGGGTACAGCTTATTGTGTGCCCAGAACATTCCCTCTCTGTATATTTGTATTTATACATATGGGTAGGGGGTGCCATAGTGTTTCCCTTAGACAGTACAGTATGGGGGTACAGCTTATTGTGTGCCCAGAACATTCCTTCTCTGTATATTTGTATTTATACATATGGGTAGGGGGTGCTATTTAGGGGCAATTTATCCCTCTCATCAGACTTTTCTATGTCACCATCGCTCTCCCTGCAGAAAATCACAACAGAAAAGCGCCACAAATACGAGCAGCAGCTTCAGTCGATACTGGTCCTGAATCGCCAGTTGGAGCACGTGCAGAACTTTATTAACTGGGCCATGTATGGAAAGAACAGTATCCCGTTCCTGTTCAGTAAGGAACTGGTAAGAATGAACACGCAGGGCATTAGCTATTTCACTTTTTGTACCGCATCTCTTCAGTTTAGAGTTTCAGCAGCTATCTGGTTGCTAGGCACCAAATTACCTTAGCGACCAGGGAGCAATTTGAATGAGAGGCTGGTATATGAATAGAGGAGGGGCTGAATAGAAAAACAATTTATAAAAAGTAACAATAACAATAAAACTGGAGCCTCACAGAGCAATAGGTTTTGGCTGCCGGGGTCAGTGACCCCCATTTGAAAGCTGCAAAGGCTTAGTAGAGAAGGATAAAAGATCAAAAATTATAAGAAATAAATAAGACCAATTGAAAGGTTGCTTAGAAGAGGCAGTTCTATAACAAAAGTTGAACCTTCCCCTTTAATATAAGTTTTTGCCTTTAGATTGTTTATCAGATGCAGCGGCTCCTGGACACCAGCTGTGGGGGGGACGTGGGGCGCACGTCGAAGATCCGGTTCAGTTGGGAGCCATCTTTCTGGACCAAACAAATATCCAATTTGGGTAAGTGGCTAGCGATTGCGCCTGCGTTCTGGTTGGGGTACCGAGCCCTCTATACCCCCTGCATCTGTCGCTATTATACACATGTGCCCTTTTACTATACCGCGCTGTAGAATATGTTGGTGCCATAAATGCTTATTAGTAATAATGATAGGGAGGCACTAACCCAACCTGCTGCTTTTATCTTCTTCTGTGCCTCTTATCACTTCTGTTCCTCAGGCTGCCTAATGGCGGATGGAGCCCACTTGCCAACGCCGGACATACCCACCTACGGAACAGAAAATGCCCAAGCCCCGTATTACCCAGCACCCCATGTACCCATTACAGCCCACCCTGGTACCATCACCAGTTCCCCACATTACACATCTTCAGTCCAGTGTCCCACGCCCATGTGTTGCACCCATTGCCATACCTTGCCAACCGTGCCAAAGAACCAGCCGGCCACGGGCACAGTGACCCCCCACGTGAGCTTCGCCCACCCAACGCCAATCAAACAACAGCAGCCCCCATCTACCCAGTATAACTCCAGCAAAGAGCAAAAGCCAACCGTCCGTCCTTTGAGGGTCATCCAGCCTTGGGTATCCCACCAGCCTCAGGCGGAACAGGAGAACTCCCCCTACTGGCTGGACCATCAGCAGCAGAAGCCACAGGTGCCACCGAGCCAACCAAATGCCCCACCTGTTTGCCCAGTGCCCCCACAGGATTTCAACCAAGTGCACAATGTGCATACGATCCAACATACGGTGCCCATCACCACGCCAACCTCTCTGCAGGCACCATCAGTACTTCAGACGCCCTCGGTGCTCCAGGCACCATCGGTACAAATGCAAGTGAGCTCGGTGCACAGCCTTAGCCACATCCAACCCCAGAGGCTCCAGCAGCAATCGGCCCTGTGCCAGGCGGAGAGCGCCCACGAGCAGGTCATGCACCACAGCCTGGACATTATTAACCAACAGTTTGAGTTGGAGCAGATGCAGAAGGGCCTGGAACTTCTTCTCCAAAGTCAACCGTCCAACGTCCAACTGAACCCGACCAAGCAGCCTCAGCACGTGCAACAGACTATTGTGGGGCAAATCAACTACATAGTCAGGCAGCCGGCAACAGCCCCACTTCAGCCCCCGGAGGAAATTCCACAGGTGAGTTCCTTGCACTTCAGTAGAAAGGACGGGGGGGGCAAAGTATTGACCACGAGCCAAAGATAATGTCTGTCTGACTGCCCTGCAGGTCTGCGATGAGCCCATATCTCCGGGCAGTCACACCGTGGACCTCTCGCCGGTCACCACCAGTTCTCCCAGTAACATGCAGTCCCAGTCTATAGCAGATGAAATCATCGCTGCCGTGGAAAATGACGCGTGCCAGAGGAACCAACTGGCGGCCAATCCCGAGAGGAAGGTATCTGTTTCACCTATAATGGGGGTATCCCCAGCATTTCCATGGTGGGCACAACAAAGCTTTGTCAGTGCCACCCAGGGTTCCTATAAGGCAATGATCCCCAACCAGTGGCTCGGGGGCAACATGATGCTCTCCAACCCCTTTGGTGTTGTCCTAGGGACCTCAAAACAGGTGCTTATTTTTGAATTTCTGACTTAGGGGCAAGTTTTGGAAGTATAAAGACCATGTGTACTGCCAAAATGAGCCTCCAGTAGGCTGCCAGTCATCATTGAGCTACCAAATAGCCAATTATAGCCCTTATTTGGCACCCCCAGCAACATTTTCTTGCTTGCGTTGCTCCTCAACTTTTTTTATATCTAAATGTTGCTCGTGGGGACCCCGGGTGTAAGTAATGGTGGGGCCCTATACACCCATTCTGGCCTTGTCCCCAATCTGCCAAACCCCATCCTGATCCACCTAATTTTACCCTTGATAGTCTTGACCCCCGATAGGGCTTCTGCCTACCCCCATAGAAGATCAGTCAGGCTAGGATCTCCTAATGGGGCAAACTCAGCCAATAGGAGGGCACTATGCCCATCATTTGACCCATTCTGTCCTCTTGAGTAGGTCCATCAGCCTCACAGCTTCATGGCCACCGATACCCGTGCCTTTTGCCTTCCAGAGATCGGCCTCGGTGGGTTTCTGTAACGTGCCAGAGATGGAACTGTCTTCTCCGAGACTCTCTAGGTCTGTGGATCCTCAGATGCCAACTGTCTCCTGTCAGTTCTTTGAGCCGCCGGAGGACAGGGGGTTCCTGCCCGGCACAGAGGCGGAGAGGTTGGCAGAGTACACGGCAGTGGAAGCAGCTGTCGCAGACAATATACACGTAGCAACCGAGGATCACCAGGCAACCGGTGCCGCTGTCTTGGGAAATGCCATATGCAAGGTAGGGACTGTTGGCACGTGCGGGGATTGAAATGATGCCAGCGCCCAGGGAGGTTGGGAGGGGGGTGTCTTATTAGAGCTTCAGCTAATATATCAGCTTAAATGCTCTTTCAGAGGTAAGTTGTCAAATCAGTCATAGGCCTCTCCAGCCAGCAGTGCTGTCAGATAAGGAAAAACTAAATAAATACGAATATACAGAGAAGGAATGTTCTGGGCACACAATAAGCTGTACCCCCATACTGTACTGTCTAAGGGAAACACTATGGCACCTCCTACCCATATGTATAAATACAAATATACAGAGAAGGAATGTTCTGGGCACACAATAAGCTGTACCCCCATACTGTACTGTCTAAGGGAAACACTATGGCACCTCCTACCCATATGTATAAATACAAATATACAGAGAGGGAATGTTCTGGGCACACAATAAGCTGTACCCCCATACTGTACTGTCTAAGGGAAACACTATGGCACCTCCTACCCATATGTATAAATACAAATATACAGAGAAGGAATGTTCTGGGCACACAATAAGCTGTACCCCCATACTGTACTGTCCAAGGGAAACACTATGGCACCCCCTACCCATATGTATAAATACAAATATACAGAGAAGGAATGTTCTGGGCACACAATAAGCTGTACCCCCATACTGTACTGTCTAAGGGAAACACTATGGCACCCCCTACCCATATGTATAAATTTATATTCAAGACCAGTATTTTAATCTGTATCTAATTGCTACTTTCTATTAACCAATAAATACAGGTTGAGAATGAAGATTTTAGCTGCGCTAACAGTGCCGCCATAGACACTGATTTGCAGACAGAAAGTGCCCCTCCAGTAATTTCCAGCGAATTCATCCTGCCGCTGCCCGAGGCATTTGAGGAGCCAATCAACCTCTCGGTGAAGAAATGCCCCCCCCCAGAAACCTCCTCGGTGATTGTGAAAAAGCCCACTCACCTTCCTCCTGCCCCCGGCAAACCACTCAAACATGAGACAGGTATTTCCCACCCGTTTTATCCTGATAATTCGGTTATCATATAATAACATAATACAGAGACCCAAAGAGATGAAATCACACTAAGCACAATCCAGGCTCTGTACAGGCTATGGGCAAACTTAGGGGGCTGTTCCTGCTGAATTGTGCTTAGTACA
Source organism: Xenopus tropicalis (assembly GCF_000004195.4). Lineage (NCBI taxonomy): Eukaryota > Metazoa > Chordata > Amphibia > Anura > Pipidae > Xenopus > Xenopus tropicalis. The sequence continues at coordinate 3,885,548 of NC_030680.2, read as the reverse complement.
GGGGAATCCCTATGTGCCATAGTTTTATGGGATCTCTCTGTACAGGCTATGGGCAAACTTAGGGGGCTGTTCCTGCTGAATTGTGCTTAGTACAGGGGAATCCCTACGTGCCATAGTTTTATGGTATCTCTCTGTACAGGCTATGAGCAAACTTAGGGGGCTGTTCCTGCTGAATTGTGCTTAGTACAGGGGAATCCCTATGTGCCATAGTTTTATGGTATCTCTCTGTACAGGCTATGAGCAAACTTAGGGGGCTGTTCCTGCTAAATTGTGCTTAGTACAGGGGAATCCCTATGTGCCATAGTTTTATGGTATCTCTCTGTACAGGCTATGAGCAAACTTAGGGGGCTGTTCCTGCTGAATTGTGCTTAGTACAGGGGAATCCCTATGTGCCATAGTTTTATGGGATCTCTCTGTACAGGCTATGAGCAAACTTAGGGGGCTGTTCCTGCTGAATTGTGCTTAGTACAGGGGAATCCCTATGTGCCATAGTTTTATGGTATCTCTCTGTACAGGCTATGAGGAAACTTAGGGGGCTGTTCCTGCTGAATTGTACTTAGTACAGGGGAATCCCCATGTGGCATAGTTTTATGGTATCTCTCTGTACAGGCTATGAGCAAACTTAGGGGGCTGTTCCTACTGAATTGTGCTTAGTACAGGGGAATCCCCATGTGCCATAGTTTTATGGTATCTCTCTGTACAGGCTATGAGAAAACTTAGGGGGCTGTTCCTGCTGAATTGTGCTTAGTACAGGGCAATCCCTATGTGCCATAGTTTTATGGTAACTCTCTGTACAGGCTATGAGCAAACTTAGGGGGCTGTTCCTGCTGAATTGTGCTTAGTACAGGGGAATCCCTATGTGCCATAGTTTTATGGTATCTCTCTGTACAGGCTATGGGCAAACTTAGGGGGCTGTTCCTGCTGAATTGTGCTTAGTACAGGGGAATCCCTATGTGCCATAGTTTTATGGTATCTCTCTGTACAGGCTATGAGCAAACTTAGGGGGCTGTTCCTGCTGAATTGTGCTTAGTACAGGGGAATCCCTATGTGCCATAGATTTATGGTATCTCTCTGTACAGACTATGAGCAAACTTAGGGGGCTGTTCCTGCTGAATTGTGCTTAGTACAATCTTTCCTGCTGATCAATTTGCTCAGTAGGATTCTGCTTTTCTCCCTGCTGGGCCCCTAATACAAACAACATTATCTCTGTATTTTTGCCATAGAAGACAGAGGGTTCAAGCCGAGCTTTGCAGAAGGCAGAAAGGGCAAGGAAAACACACCCAGGTAAAACAGACCTTATTGTGATATTCACATTAATAATCAAGTTATTATTATACGTTGCTTTGGACAGTGGCCCTGGCAACCAAAAGATAAACTGAATTTGATGGTCTCCGGTGGGGTCGCTGACCCTAGAAATATTAGAATGTCATAAAATACCAAAGTCAGTTGTTAAAGTGCCCCCCTCTATTGTGCCCCCAGGACGCCGGCGAGGGAAACCCGAATCCCCTACGTGCGACTGGAGCGGCTAAAGATCCAGGCTCCCAACTCCGGGGAACTCCCTGTTTTTAAGGTTCAGCCGCAGAAAAAAGATGAAGACGGGTCGGTGCGTTTAGTTGTCAAATATGGCGCCCAGTCCAAGAGCATGTCCATAAAGGTAACATTGTAGTACTGTAACTCCCTGCACCCTTACATAGAGCTGTGTGCCCACCGCTGCCAATCATTTCTGTTAATCCAGGTTAACCCAGACTGCCCGTACTCATCCCCCCACCCCGCCCCGCAACCCGCAATGCCTTATGGGACAGAACCAATCCCTTACACCACCAGCCAAACCATTTCTGAACTGGAGCAACAAGTGAACAATCTGGCGAGGGTGAGTCCCTACAGCGGGGAGAGCCCGGCATTCAGGAACAGAATCGAGGCCCCGGCGGCTCCCATAGAAGATCCTGAGGTGACGTGCAAGGTCAACGCTGCCCCTCAGCCAACCAGAAAGCCCGTCCAATCAGAAGACCATGATCAGCTTGAGAATGAGGATTTCTGTGCTGTTTGTCTGAATGGAGGGGAAATGCTTTGCTGTGACCGTTGCCCAAAAGTCTTTCACCTTTCCTGCCATGTTCCAGCCCTGCTCAGCTTCCCTGTGTGAGTAACTCCTTCCCCTCCTCCCCATCTCTCCCCTCTGTATCCCTCCTCCCCATCTCTCCCCTCTGTATCCCTCCTCCTCCCCATCTCTCCCCTCTGTATTCCTCCTCCCCATCTCTCCCCTCTGTATCCCTCCTCCTCCCATCTCTCCCCTCTGTATCCCTCCTCCTCCCCATCTCTCCCCTCTGTATCCCTCCTCCCATCTCTCCCTTTGTATTCCTCCTCCCATCTCTCCCTCTGTAATCCCTCCTCCTCCCCATCTCTCCCCTCTGTATCCCTCCTCCTCCCCATCTCTCCCCTCTGTATCCCTCCTCCTCCCCATCTCTCCCCTCTGTATCCCTCCTCCTCCCCATCTCTCCCCTCTGTATCCCTCCTCCCATCTCTCCCTCTGTATCCCTCCTCCTCCCATCTCTCCCCTCTGTATCCCTCTCCCCATCTCTCCCCCTCTGTATCCCTCCTCCTCCCCATCTCTCCCCTCTGTATCCCCTCCTCCTCCCCATCTCTCCCCTCTGTATCCCTCCTCCCCCATCTCTCCCCTTTGTATTCCTCCTCCCCATCTCTCCGCTCTGTATCCCTCCTCCTCCCCATCTCTCCCCTCTGTATCCCTCCTCCTCCCCATCTCTATGCTCTGTATTCCTCCTCCTCCCCATCTCTCCCCTCTGTATCCCTCCTCCTCCCCATCTCTATGCTCTGTATTCCTCCTCCTCCCCATCTCTCCCCTCTGTATCCCTCCTCCTCCCCTTCTCTCCCCTCTGTATCCCTCCTCCTCCCCATCTCTTCCCTCTGTATCCCTCCTCCTCCCCATCTCTCCCCCTCTGTATCCCTCCTCCTCCCATCTGTATTCCCCTCCTCCTCCCCATCTCTCCCCTCTGTATTCCTCCTCCCATCCTCTCCCCTCTGTATCCATCCTCCTCCTCATCTCTCCCCTCTGTATTCCTCCTCCTCCCCATCTCTTCCCTCTGTATCCCTCCTCCTCCCCATCTCTTCCCTCTGTAATCCCTCCTCCTCCCCATCTCTTCCCTCTGTATCCCTCCTCCTCCCTCTCTCCCCTCTGTATCCCTCCTCCTCCCCATCTGTATTCCTCCTCCCCATCTCTCCCCTCTGTATTCCTCCTCCCCCATCTCTCCCCTCTGTATCCATCCTCCTCCTCATCTCTCCCCTCTGTATTCCTCCTCCTCCCCATCTCTCCCCTCTGTATCCCTCCTCCTCCCCATCTCTCCCTCTGTATCCCTCCTCCTCCCCATCTCTTCCCTCTGTATCCCTCCTCCTCCCCATCTCTTCCCTCTGTATCCCTCCTCCTCCCCATCTCTTCCCTCTGTATCCCTCCTCCTCCCATCTCTTCCTCTGTATCCCTCCTCCTCCCATCTCTCCCCTCTGTATCCCTCCTCCTCCCCATCTGTATTCCTCCTCCCCATCTCTCCCCTCTGTATTCCTCCTCCCCATCTCTCCCTCTGTATCCCTCCTCCTCCCCATCTCTCCCCTCTGTATTCCTCCTCCTCCTCCTCCCCACCACTCCCCTCTGTATTTCTCCCCCCCCATTTGTGTCTCATCCCCTCTCCTTTCTTTTTCTATCCCCCCCCCAACTATTTGGCCTTACTCCCCCCATCCTCCCTCTTCTCCCCTCTTCTAATATTTCCCCTCTCCCCCCATTTGTCTCTCTACTCCCGAACCCCCTTTCCCTTCCCCTCTCTCCTTCTGTCTCTCATCCCCTCTCCTTTCCTTTTCTATTCCCCCCCAACTGTTTGGCCTTACTCCCCCCCATCCTCCTCTTCTCCCCCTTCTATATTTCCCTCTCCCCATTTGTCTCTCTACTCCCGAACCCCCTTTCCCTTCCCCTCTCTCCTTCTGTCTCTCATCCCCTCTCCTTTCCTTTTCTATTCCCCCCCCCAACTGTTTGGCCTTACCCCCCCCATCCTCCCTCTTCTCCCCCCTTCTATATTTCCCCTCTCCCCCCATTTGTCTCTCTACTCCCCGAACCCCCTTTCCCTTCCCCTCTCTCCTTCTGTCTCTCATCCCCTCTCCTTTCCTTTTCTATTCCCCCCCCCCCAACTGTTTGGCCTTACTCCCCCCCATCCTCCCTCTTCTCCCCCCTTCTATATTTCCCCTCTCCCCCCATTTGTCTCTCTACTCCCCGAACCCCCTTTCCCTTCCCCTCTCCCTTCTGTCTCTCATCCCCTCTCCTTTCCTTTTCTATTCCCCCCCCCCCAACTGTTTGGCCTTACTCCCCCCCATCCTCCCTCTTCTCCCCCCTTCTATATTTCCCCTCTCCCCCCATTTGTCTCTCTACTCCCCGAACCCCCTTTCCCTTCCCCTCTCCCCTTCTGTCTCTCATCCCCTCTCCTTTCCTTTTCTATTCCCCCCCCCAACTGTTTGGCCTTACTCCCCCCCATCCTCCCTCTTCTCCCCCCTTCTATATTTCCCCTCTCCCCCCATTTGTCTCTCTACTCCCCGAACCCCCTTTCCCTTCCCCTCTCTCCTTCTGTCTCTCATCCCCTCTCCTTTCCTTTTCTATTCCCCCCCCCCCAACTGTTTGGCCTTACTCCCCCCCACCCTCCCTCTTCTCCCCCCTTCTATATTTCCCCTCTCCCCCCATTTGTCTCTCTACTCCAATAAACCCCCTTTCCCTTCCCCTCTCTCCTTCTGTCTCTCATCCCCTCTCCTTTCCTTTTCTATTCCCCCCCCCCAACTGTTTGGCCTTACTCCCCCCATCCTCCCTCTTCTCCCCCCTTCTATATTTCCCCTCTCCCCCCATTTGTCTCTCTACTCCCCGAACCCCCTTTCCCTTCCCCTCTCTCCTTCTGTCTCTCATCCCCTCTCCTTTTCTATTCCCCCCCCCCAACTGTTTGGCCTTACTCCCCCCATCCTCCCTCTTCTCCCCCCTTCTATATTTCCCCTCTCCCCCCATTTGTCTCTCTACTCCCCGAACCCCCTTTCCCTTCCCCTCTCTCCTTCTGTCTCTCATCCCCTCTCCTTTCCTTTTCTATTCCCCCCCCAACTGTTTGGCCTTACTCCCCACCCTCCTCCTTCTTCTCTCCCCCCATTTGTCTCTCTACTCCCCGAACCTGTTCAATTCCCATTACCGTTCCAACCCAATTTGTTTCCTTTTTGTCCCCTTAGTATCGGGGGTTACGGGGGGGCTGGTACTAAAACACAATATCCCACCATTCCTGTGGCCCAGAAAGTCGTTTTTAGAATCCTTTGGCCCCTCCCCCTGACAATCTGATTGTAAAGGGCCCTAAAGTGATAGGTGGGTGTGTAATGAGGGCCATTCTTAGAATTCTGTGATTGGACAGAAGTACCCCACTATGTGATTGGCCACAACAGGAGTTTTACAGCTGAATCTCCTGCCCAAAGGTTATGGGAATAGAGCCATGGGGCTAAAAGGATTTAGGCCAACTGGTTGGGCAGACAAAAGCTTGGCGCTATTTCTCCTTTAGGGGCAGTTGCCGCAATCCTACCACTGAGGGAATAGCCTAAATATACTTACTGGGAAAGGATACACTTTGGTTTAAAGGGAACAGCAATGTTCTAGAGAATGTGACTTTGCTGATTGTTATAGGGGCGAATGGCTTTGCACCTTGTGCCGAAACCTGACCAAACCAGAGGTAGAATACGACTGCGACAATGTCCGCTATTGTCTAGAGAATAAAATGGAGATTGCGGCTTTTCCCAACCTTGACGACTACGACCAAAGGGTAAGTACAATGGACAAAATGTGAATGCAGAACCAAAACACAGAGGATATTTATGGGAATGTCTCTTTAAAAACTGTGTTTTCCTCATTCTCACTGGGTTTATAGTTATGTGTAACTGTCACTGTGTCTGTCCCTTTCCCTTCCCTGCACTGCTGGTTCTGACTCCTGATACAACTCCCCCATATCCATTCATTCCTCATTCTCACTGGGTTTATAGTTATGTGTAACTGTCACTGTGTCTGTCCCTTTCCCTTCCCTGCACTGCTGGTTCTGACTCCCGATACAACTCCCCAATACCCATTAATTCCTCATTCTCACTGGGTTTATAGTTATGTGTAACTGTCACTGTGTCTGTCCCTTTCCCTTCCCTGCACTGCTGGTTCTGACTCCTGATACAACTCCCCAATACCCATTCATTCCTCATTCTCACTGGGTTTATAGTTATGTGTAACTGTCACTGTGTCTGTCCCTTTCCCTTCTCTGCACTGCTGGTTCTGACTCCTGATACAACTCCCCAATACCCATTCATTCCTCATTCTCACTGGGTTTATAGTTATGTGTAACTGTCACTGTGTCTGTCCCTTTCCCTTCTCTGCACTGCTGGTTCTGACTCCTGATACAACTCCCCAATACCCATTCATTCCTCATTCTCACTGGGTTTATAGTTATGTGTAACTGTCACTGTGTCTGTCCCTTTCCCTTCCCTGCACTGCTGGTTCTGACTCCTGATACAACTCCCCAATATCCATTTATCCCTCATTCTCACTGGGTTTATAGTTATGTGTAACTGTCACTGTGTCTGTCCCTTTCCCTTCCCTGCACTGCTGGTTCTGACTCCTGATACAACTCCCCAATATCCATTCATTCCTCATTCTCACTGGGTTTATAGTTATGTGTAACTGTCACTGTGTCTGTCCCTTTCCCTTCCCTGCACTGCTGGTTCTGACTCCTGATACAACTCCCCAATACCCATTCATTCCTCATTCTCAGTGGGTTTATAGTTATGTGTAACTGTCACTGTGTCTGTCCCTTTCCCTTCCCTGCACTGCTGGTTCTGACTCCTGATACAACTCCCCAATACCCATTCATTCCTCATTCTCACTGGGTTTATAGTTATGTGTAACTGTCACTGTGTCTGTCCCTTTCCCTTCCCTGCACTGCTGGTTCTGACTCCTGATACAACTCCCCAATACCCATTCATTCCTCATTCTCACTGGGTTTATAGTTATGTGTAACTGTCACTGTGCCTGTCCCTTTCCCTTCCCTGCACTGCTGGTTCTGACTCCTGATACAACTCCCCAATATCCATTCATTCCTCATTCTCATTCGGTTTCTAGTTATGTACAAATGTAATTGTCTATAACTTTCCCATCTGTCGGTCTGACTCTCCTCCAGCCCCCCAGGGTATATAAAGTGCCCCTGTGTATGTGCCCAAAGCCTGGGTAGGTCTGTACTGGGCCAGTATATCTAGCATGGTGTTGTCCCTGTAATGAGCTAATCTCCGGGCACGTTCCTGCTTGATCCCTGCCAACTCACGTTCCTCGCTCCCAAGCAAACAATCCAGTGTCAGTATTTCAGTTATTTAATGCACAATAACAGTGATCATGCTGCCGGGGTTTGATTGGGCACCGGGCACGTATGTGCGAAACTGTCCAAAAATCGTAAATACGCGGATATTGTGTTACTGCGACTCAATAGAAACACTTCTGCGCTCACTCACACGTAAAAAGAATATTGTTTGTAGGTGAAATTGAATTAACATTCAAGAGCAAATGGGCTTATTTAACTAAAGGAAAAGTAAACAAAATATTGTGCCATTATTATTAACTCAATTAATTACCAATGCTAAATTAATTTCTTATAATTGTACCGCTCTGTTTTCTCATCCACTATAATTCTTGGCTATGGACAACAATTTTGCTTGAAAGAAGCTGCACCTTTTCCTTTTATGGTATCTCTCTGTACAGGCTATGAGCAAACTTAGGGGGCTGTTCCTGCTGAATTGTGCTTAGTACAGGGGAATCCCTATGTGCCATAGTTTTATGGTATCTCTCTGTACAGGCTATGAGCAAACTTAGGGGGCTGTTCCTGCTGAATTGTGCTTAGTACAGGGGAATCCCTAAGTGCCATAGTTTTATGGTATCTCTCTGTACAGGCTATGAGCAAACTTAGGGGGCTGTTCCTGCTGAATTGTGCTTAGTACAGGGGAATCCCTATGTGTCATAGTTTTATGGTATCTCTCTGTACAGGCTATGAGCAAACTTAGGGGGCTGTTCCTGCTGAATTGTGCTTAGTACAGGGGAATCCCTATGTGCCATAGTTTTATGGTATCTCTCTGTACAGGCTATGAGCAAACTTAGGGGGCTGTTCCTGCTGAATTGTGCTTAGTACAGGGGAATCCCTATGTGCCATAGTTTTATGGTATCTCTCTGTACAGGTTATGGGCAAACTTAGGGGGCTGTTCCTGCTGAATTGTGCTTAGTACAGGGGAATCCCTATGTGCCATAGTTTTATGGGATCACTCTGTACAGGCTATGGGCAAACTTAGGGGGCTGTTCCTGCTGAATTGTGCTTAGTACAGGGGAATCCCTATGTGCCATAGTTTTATGGTATCTCTCTGTACAGGCTATGGGCAAACTTAGGGGGCTGTTCCTGCTGAATTGTGCTTAGTACAGGGGAATCCCTATGTGCCATAGTTTTATGGTATCTCTCTGTACAGGCTATGGGCAAACTTAGGGGGCTGTTCCTGCTGAATTGTGCTTAGTACAGGGGAATCCCTATGTGCCATAGTTTTATGGTATCTCTCTGTACAGGCTATGGGCAAACTTAGGGGGCTGTTCCTGCTGAATTATAAGTGAATGTTATATATATATACTGAACTGATTACATGATTGGTTGCAGAAGTGTGAGACGCTGGTGCTGTCGCTGTGCTGTAACAGTCTGAGCCTCCCATTCCAGGAACCCGTCAGCCCCTTGGTAAGTGAATCTTAGTTTTCCATGAATGTAATTTTTTGTGACTGTTCGATATCCTCAGCAGCCAATAGGAATGCTGTCAGGCACTAAACTACTAACTGAGTCCTGGAGGCGGGGACAATGGTTAGTTTAACTCTAACAGTCTGACCCAAACATAACTAAGCATGTCCAAAGCAACCAATGGGAACAGACACAAATTGGGTAATAATATATATATATATATATATATATATATATATATATATATACAGGTATATATAAAATTAAACCAATCTGACCCAGAGGGAGAAAACAAAAATCATGTCCAGAGAAACCAATGGAGCCCAGTGTCAGACAAGAAGCAACCAATAACATTCACAGCAGCCAATCAGGCGCTTGCTTTCATTATGCTACCTGCACTAGGCTGATGGAAGCCGATTGCTGATTAGTTGCTATGGGTTTTTGCACTTTGGGCAGAGTGGGTAAGTGAATGTGATTGTGTTCCAGGCGCGGCACTACTACCAGATCATAAAGCGCCCGATGGACCTCTCCATTATACGGAAGAAGCTCCAGAGACGCAATATCCCGCATTACTCGGCGCCGGAGGAACTGGTGTACGATATTCGCCTCATGTTCTGGAACTGCGCAAAGTTTAATTATGTGAGTTGTGTAGCAATGAGCCCCCACTGCCCCTTTCCCTCCTGTACAAGACATAGCGGGGGGTGGGGTATAGATTAAAGGGGAAATTCACCTAATATTGAGTATCATGTAGATGTTGAGCTGTTTAACATTTTGTACTGAAACCCTACAGATTAAAGGTCCATCTGATATCCGGTTACTACTAGTAACCAGCCTCATAGACATGTTAAACCCATGTAGTTCTGCAGGAACCCAAACCAAGTTATGAACAGGGGGTCCCTCATATCATCGGCTTTATCCCCCCCAAACTGCAGCAAATCAGCCGCCATTTCCCTTCCAGTCAGGGCTCCACTGGCCAAGCAGGTACTGGGATACTCTGGTAACCGGGGTTTCTTCAGCTTTATTCTAGGCCCATGTATGAATATCAGATCTCCTGTCCAATCACAGTGTGGGATGCCATGGTCCAATCACAGCATAGACAGCAGCAATTACAGCACAGTGTGCTCATATCCAATCACATGAGGATATGTTCATACAGTGCGCTATGCCCACCCCCATAGGGCGGGTTCCTCCTAAGCGTCATTACCATTCAAATTATCAGTCTAAGGCCCTGTAGAACTAGGACTTCATGGGGCCTTGCAAGTTCTTAAAACTTCTTGTTAGACCCCCCCCAGGAATAATGAGGTCCTATTGGTATGGGGGTTATGGGAGTAGAGAGACAAATGGGGGGAGAGGGGAAATATAGAAGGGAGGAGAAGAGGGAGGATGGGGGGGAGTAAGGCCAAACAGTTGGGGGGGGGGAATAGAAAAGGAAAGGAGAGGGGATGAGAGACAGAAGGAGAGAGGGGAAGGGAAAGGGGGTTCGGGGAGTAGAGAGACAAATGGGGGGAGAGGGGAAATATAGAAGGGGGGAGAAGAGGGAGGATGGGGGGAGTAAGGTCAAACAGTTGGGGGGGGGGGAATAGAAAAGGAAAGGAGAGGGGATGAGAGACAGAAGGAGAGAGGGGAAGGGAAAGGGGGTTCGGGGAGTAGAGAGACAAATGGGGGGAGAGGGGAAATATAGAAGGGAGGAGAAGAGGGAGGATGGGGGGGAGTAAGGCCAAACAGTTGGGGGGGGAATAGAAAAGGAAAGGAGAGGGGATGAGAGACAGAAGGAGAGAGGGGAAGGGAAAGGGGGTTCGGGGAGTAGAGAGACAAATGGGGGGAGAGGGGAAATATAGAAGGGGGGAGAAGAGGGAGGATGGGGGGGAGTAAGGCCAAACAGTTGGGGGGGGGATAGAAAAGGAAAGGAGAGGGGATGAGAGACAGAAGGAGAGAGGGGAAGGGAAAGGGGGTTCGGGGAGTAGAGAGACAAATGGGGAAGGAAGGATGGGGTACAGTAAGGCCAAAGGGGAAATGTCGAGAAGTTGAAATAAGTTAATGTTTCTGTCCCTACAGTTCCCTGTTACAGTCCCTTATTGGGGACATTGGCCAGACCGGGGGGTACCCAGCCAACCCCATATGCCTAATGTTATAGGGAAATAAAGAGGCTGCAGAGATTACAGAGCTCGAGGGGGATGAGGCCGATGTGGTTCAGGCACCTCCAGCCCAGAACTTGACTGTGGGAGTTTGAGGTTCATCCCTCACTCTTTAAAGCTGATGAATTGGTAACCAGTATTTTCCTGAGGGATGGGGGGCACTGGGGGGGTAAGAGGTAAATATTCCCAACCTAAATGTCCCCTCTAATGTCCCTTCTGTAGACTTTTCTTGAGGGGCCTGTAGAAACAGAGGAGCCCTTGGGGGGGGGGGTTGTTTATAAAAGTACAAAGGCCATATATTGTGTAACAATTATTAGATATTTTCATTATATACATTAGGAAAGCAACCCTCCTGCTGTTGATGAAATGCAACTCTCAGCATCTCATTAGTATAGTTTCTTTTTTTGGGGGGGGGATGCTGGGAGTTGTAGTTCGCCAATGGTTGGTAGGCTGCTGGTTATACAGGCCTCATTTATGTAATATTAAGGGCCCCTAACCCTCCTGTGCTGCCGGGGGGTGGCCCCATTCACTATTGCTGCCCCCTTGCTTGATATTCTTTGTCGTTGAAACCATTAACCGTTTAGCTGCCAACCTCTGAACCGTCTCTGTTTTGTTAATATCTTTCTATAGATAGGGCCCGCAGAACAGAAGGCAATATTCAAGGTGAGGCCTCACCAGCAACTAATGCATCCTCCATGTTTCTGCTATTAACCCCTCTTCCTCCGCAGTTTAGTGCTCCTGTATCCACTGCATTGCTCGCCATTCATCCAATGATAACACTTGTGCTCTTTAATTGCTACTGCCCCTCCATTGGCCTGAATGGTAATTGCCCCGACAATGGGCCATTATAGCTAAGAGCTTGGTACTTGATTGTATGGTATTTTTGGCTATTTATTTGTTATTGCATTTATTCCTTATGGTACCAACCTGATATTGGCATCCAGTAAGTGCGTGTGTGTCTGCATGTTGTATAAGCTGAGAACCCACGTCCCACCTACCTTATACCTATTATATATATATATATATATATATTTACAGTATATATATATATCCAGCACTGGCAAATGCTGCATACAGGAAAGTGAATTCAGTTGCATTCAGTCAGTGCAAAGGGCAAGAAACTTCCCCTTTAATCTGTAAATATAATTATTAGGAATTCTGAATAGATTTGTTGCCCAGATGTACTGACCTATAATGCATGCAGGGAGGGAGGCCGGGGCATTAAAGCATGTTCTGCCCTATACATATCCATCGCCAAGCGAGCGGATCATCACCCGATATGCCCACCTATGGGGGGCGATATAAGGCCCCCTTATGATGATAATAAGGACTGGTGCACTGGGGAGACAGACAGCCAGAGAGGACGAGATGCCCATCAAGGATAATGCAAGGACTGGTTCACTAGAGAGACTGCTAACCAGATAGATTGAGACTCCCCGATGGTCAGGAAAGTACTGGTGCACTGAGGAGACAGTTAGCCAGAGACAGAGAGAGCCCCTGATGAAAATGCAATGGCTGATGTACTAAAGAGACAGTTAGTCAGACGGTCAGAGACTCCCTGATGATAATTCAGGGACTGATGCACTAAGGAGACAGCTAGCCAGAGAGGGCAAGAGACTGCCTGATGATAATTCAGGGAGGGCAAGAGACTCCCCAGTGATAATTCTGGGACTGAGGAACTAAGGAGACAGCTAGCCAGAGAGGGCAAGAGACTCCCTGATGATAATTCAGGGACTGATGCACTAAGGAGACAGCTAGCCGGAGAGGGCAAGAGACTCCCTGATGATAATTCAGGGAGGGCAAGAGACTCCCCGATGATAATTCAGGGAGGGCAAGAGACTCCCCAGTGATAATTCAGGGACTGAGGAACTAAGGAGACAGCTAGCCAGAGAGGGCAAGAGACTCCCTGATGATAATTCAGGGACTGATGCACTAAGGAGACAGCTAGCCAGAGAGGGCAAGAGACTCCCTGATGATAATTCAGGGAGGGCAAGAGACTCCCCGATGATAATTCAGGGAGGGCAAGAGACTCCCCGATGATAATTCAGGGACTGATGCACTAAGGAGACAGCTAGCCAGTGAGGGCAAGAGACTCCCTGATGATAATTCAGGGAGGGCAAGAGACTCCCCGATGATAATTCAGGGAGGGCAAGAGACTCCCCAGTGATAATTCAGGGACTGAGGAACTAAGGAGACAGCTAGCCAGAGAGGGCAAGAGACTCCTCTATGGTGTGAAGTTTCCATTGCACATAATTTCTAGCCTCTGCAATAATATTGACAGTATGAGCTGTTTGTATCATCTTATGGCTTTAGTTGCCCTTGCATTAGAATTTCCCTTGTCTTAAAGTAACAGTAACACCAAAAAAATAAGAAAATCTATCAAAGTTTTTTGCCCTGCGTTGGTAAAAGTTGTGTGTTTGTTTCTTAGTCTCGGGGGCAGCCATAAAAGGAGAAAAACCCAGGTTACACAGCGGGGTATTTATACAAACTATAGTAGGGTTTCAGTTACCAGTGCAGGGCAACAATACATTATATATTGATACATTTTCATTAATTTGGTGTTACTGTTCCTTTAAGTGACATGCTGTGTCTGTGTTGGTTGAGCTGTGTAGTTCGGCGTTACATTTCTCCCTTTCCCTCCTATAGGAAGACTCTGAAGTGGCCGAAGCCGGACGGAACCTGGAGATGTACTTTGAGAACATGCTGAAGGAGGCCTACCCCGAGAAGGTCTTCCCTTTCCCACAGGAGGAAGATTCCGACACGGAGGAGATCGGCAGTGAGAGCTGCCACCTGAGCCTGAAAGGCTTTCACTGGCCACCCTACGGGCCGGACTACCTGCAGCCCAAGCGTAGGAGGCGCCATACCCTTAGCCAGAAGCCCAGGGAGTTCGACATCTGCTAAATCCCACGCAATTACATTGGGGCGACGTTGGCAAACTCTGGCGATTAAAGGGCAACCGTGATATAAATTCCACTGACAGTGACTTTCAGAACTCAGAATGGGCCACTGGCCCCCCCGGCTATCAAGGCCCAGGGCTGATTAATGTATGTAATGGGCCGTTACTTCTCCTGAGATCTTCCCTACGTTTCCTTTATTCTTTCTGTATAACCCGCCTTTCCCACTGCCTACATGGGCCCTATACCATATTATCCATTTAAAGGGGAAGTAAACATTCTGACTGAAATAAACCGAACATTGAAAAAATCTTCACCATCGCTTGTGAAATGTCGCAAGTCGCATTGGGGCAAGATTGTGTATCAGGATTTGTAACTCCATAATATCATGTCTAATTACTGCTCTTTTGATTCATGTCATGCTGTTAGATAGTCACTATTAAATGGAAAGTAAGGTCTCAAAAAAAAAAAAAAGAAATTGTATAAATGATGCCTGGGACTTGTTTGATTTCAAACTTAACACTAACATGTTCCTGCTGAATTGTGCTTAGTACAGGGGAATCCCTATGTGCCATAGTTTTATGGTATCTCTCTATACAGGCTATGAGCAAACTTAGGGGGCTGTTCCTGCTGAATTGTGCTTAGTACAGGGGAATCCCTATGTGCCATAGTTTTATGGTATCTCTCTGTACAGGCTATGAGCAAACTTAGGGGGCTGTTCCTGCTGAATTGTGCTTAGTACAGGGGAATCCCTATGTGCCATAGTTTTATGGTGTCTCTCTGTACAGGCTATGAGCAAACTTAGGGGGCTGTTCCTGCTGAATTGTGCTTAGTACAGGGGAATCCCTATGTGCCATAGTTTTATGGTATCTCTCTGTACAGGCTATGGGCAAACTTAGGGGGCTGTTCCTGCTGAATTGTGCTTAGTACAGGGGAATCCCTATGTGCCATAGTTTTATGGTATCTCTCTGTACAGGCTATGAGCAAACTTAGGGGGCTGTTCCTGCTGAATTGTGCTTAGTATAGGGGAATCCCTATGTGCCATAGTTTTATGGTATCTCTCTGTACAGGCTATGAGCAAACTTAGGGGGCTGTTCCTGCTGAATTGATGATACTTATCCAGTTCTGTTTTGCTGCCAAACCTTCCGGGACATCAATAACAATTTGCTGGAATAGCGGCTGTTGCTGTAAGCGGTGCCACCTGTCTAGTTTGGACCCAGACCCACCCTCTTTTCGGTAGCACCAAAACTGCCTGCCTGGTTTTCCCAATTTGGACCCATGGGAGAGATTAAGCCAATATGTGCAGGGCCATTCTCTGGGGCCCCCTGTTCCTGGGGGTGAGTGAGGATTCAGGATTCAGGCTTGGTGAAAGTTTTTCAACTTCAAGTCACATGATATTCAACCGGCCTGAAAAAAGGCCGAATCCCAAACCAAATTCCGGATTCGGTGCGTCCCAGAGATTTACTAGAACCCAAGCCCAGTACTTTCTAGTAGAACCACTGAGTAAATGGGTTATTGGTCTGTGGGTATCTGACTTCTCCCAGTCAATAACTGCCCCCTCCCTGCACCCACTACACCACACAGAATACAGGATTTGCCCATAACTCCTGGCACCATATTGCTTTATACTGTTTATACACCCTGCCCCTCTATCCCCCCATGTGTACCCCCCCATGTGTACCCCCCATGTGTATCCCCCATGTGTACCCCCCATGTGTATCCCCCATGTGTACCCCCCCATGTGTACCCCCCATGTGTATCCCCCCATGTGTACCCCCCATGTGTATCCCCCATGTGTACCCCCCCATGTGTACCCCCCATGTGTACCCCCCATGTGTACCCCCCATGTGTATCCCCCCATGTGTACCCCCACTACTGCTCTACTGCCCCCTAAAAACCCCCCTCAGCCAAACATATTCATTAAGGCAGGGGAAAAGCAAATACAGACCTGAGCCCAGGGGTTCTCCTCTCATTTGCCCTCAGGAACTTCCCCCTAAACTCAGGCTGCTAGAAGCTTCCTTCTCATTGGCTGCAGGAATCTCTCCTCTATTGCATACAGTTTCAGGAAATTGCCCCACAGAGATGAGACGGGAAGTTGCCCCAAAGATATGAGACAGGAAATTGCCCCACAGAGATGAGACAGGAAATTGCCCCACAGAGATGAGACAGGAAGTTGCCCCAAAGAGATGAGACAGGAAATTGCCCCACAGAGATGAGATGGGAAGTTGCCCCAAAGAGATGAGACAGGAAATTGCCCCACAGAGATGAGATGGGAAGTTGCCCCACAGAGATGAGACAGGAAATTGCCCCACAGAGATGAGATGGGAAGTTGCCCCACAGAGATGAGACGGGAAGTTGCCCCAAAGAGATGAGACAGGAAATTGCCCCACAGAGATGAGATGGGAAGTTGCCCCACAGAGATGAGACGGGAAGTTGCCCCAGAGGAACTTGCCCCACAGAGATGAGATGGAAAGTTGCCCCACAGAGATGAGACAGGAAGTTGCCCCATAGGGATGAGACGGGAAGTTGCCCCACAGGAAGTTTCCCCACAGAGATGAGACGGGAAGTTGCCCCACAGAGATGAGATGGGAAGTTGTCCCACAGAAATGAGACAGGAAGTTGCCCCACAGGAAGTTTCCCCACAGAGATGAGACAGGAAGTTGCCCCACAGAGGTTAGATGGGACGTTCCCCCACAGAGATGAGATGGGAAGTTGCCCCACAGAGATGAGATGGGAAGTTGCCCCACAGAGATGAGATGGGAAGTTGCCCCACAGGGATGAGACGGGAAGTTGCCCCAGAAGAACTTGCCCCACAGAGATGAGATGGAAAGTTGCCCCACAGAGATGAGACAGGAAGTTGCCCCACAGAGATGAGACGGGAAGTTGCCCCAGAAGAACTTGCCCCACAGAGATGAGATGGAAAGTTGCCCCACAGAGATGAGATGGAAAGTTGCCCCACAGAGATGAGACAGGAAGTTGCCCCACAGGAATGAGACGGGAAGTTGTTCCACAGAAATGAGACAGAAAGTTGCCCCACAGGAAGTTTCCCCACAGAGATGAGACAGGAAGTTGCCCCACAGAGGTTAGATGGGACGTTCCCCCACAGAGATGAGATGGGAAGTTGCCCCACAGAGATGAGATGGGAAGTTGCCCCACAGAGATGAGATGGGAAGTTGCCCCACAGGGATGAGACGGGAAGTTGCCCCAGAAGAACTTGCCCCACAGAGATGAGATGGAAAGTTGCCCCACAGAGATGAGACAGGAAGTTGCCCCACAGAGATGAGACGGGAAGTTGCCCCAGAAGAACTTGCCCCACAGAGATGAGATGGAAAGTTGCCCCACAGAGATGAGATGGAAAGTTGCCCCACAGAGATGAGACAGGAAGTTGCCCCACAGGAATGAGACGGGAAGTTGTTCCACAGAAATGAGACAGAAAGTTGCCCCACAGGAAGTTTCCCCACAGAGATGAGACGGGAAGTTGCCCCACAGAGGTTAGATGGGAAGTTGCCCCACAGGAAGTTTCCCCACAGAGATGAGACGGGAAGTTCCCCCACAGAGATGAGATGGGAAGTTGCCCCAGAGGAAGTTGCCCCACAGAGATGAGATGGGATGTTGCCCCAAAGAGATGAGACAGGAAGTTGCCCCACAGAGATGAGACAGGAAGTTGCCCCACAGAGATGAGACAGGAAGTTGCCCCACAGAGATGAGACAGGGGGAACATGTTCAGCAATGGGGCTCGGGGGGCAGATCCTTACTGGCACCCCTCTCTCTATCTGCCCCCCCCCTATAGTTACTCCACTACCTGCATAACTAGACTCTGAGCCCAGGAAGGGCTACAGGGACTGCCCCCTGATCTCCTACTGTAAAGGCCGCTGTAACCCCCCCACCGACAGTATAGAAAGTACCGGGGCATTGGGCGAGGGGTCTCCTTATTCCTGTATTTGTCTCATTGAGGTTAAGGCTAAAAAATAGGGGAATTGATATAAACCCACTCAGGGTTTTCCGACATTTTCAGAATGATAATTACAGGCTTTTAGCACAACCGAAAGTCAGCAACCTTAGGGTTAATGAAATGGAACTGCGTTAAAAAGTGTATATCGCCTTTAAAAAGGACATTTACATCCGGGACCAAATCCCAGGCTGAATACATGCATTCTAACTTATACTGCTGTGATTCTTAAGCCTTCACTTCCCCTTTAATGCTGCCAGCCCCTCCCAGTTAGAGCCTGGTCACATGACCAAGTGATGTCAGCACAGTTGTATAGTAGAGGCTCGGAGGTGGCAGGCAGCGAATCAGGATGTGGGAATGCCAGGGGGTCCGGCTTGAGAGGGAAACCCAGCGCAGGCTGCAGCAGTATGGCAGTCTCAGAGGTACCTGGGGGCAAATGGGTAATAAGAGAGAAACTGCCCCCCTCATTTGTACATAGCAGAGCCATTGGGGCCCAAGCCTGCTGTTTATATATTAACCCTATGGCTTCATTGTAACAACATGTTTCAGACTTCAGGAGAAGAGCTAACAATTCTACTTCTGTTCAGGGAGGCGGGGTTTAAACTTTTGCCTTTGCCCCTGTTATGAACTACAACTCCCAGAATGCTTTAGCTGCTTGCATTGTTAGTAACCCTGGGTCAGGTGATCTTTAACACCTGTCACAGAAATACTATTCCCCGCTGAGCTGGCAGAGGATTGTGGGAGTTGTAGTTTCAGAGACGTTGCTGCTGTACTCAGATTTGGGCTTAGTTACCCTTTAAAATAAAAAGTCGGCTCAGCTCAGTGTGACCCGTGGTCGGACCAGTCTGGCAGCTCCCGCACCCGGCGCTTGTTGGTTTTATTGCCCTGAATCTTTAACACCAGAGGGCCCCTTCCAGCTGTTTCTGTGGGATGCTGGGAGTTGTAGTGCTGAAGGATTTCTAGATCTGACTGGTTTTATTTGTCTGTGTCCAGGGAAGGAGGCGCGGCCTGGGGAATTCTGGGATGTGGTGGTCATCACGGCCGCTGACCGGCAGCAAGAGTCGGCCTACCAACAGCAGATTGGGGATAAACTGGCGAGGAAAGAGCTTCCCCTCGGCGTTCGCTATCACGTCTTCTCCGATCCGGCGGGACCAAAAATAGGTGAGTTATACAGGGAACTCTGAGTATCACTCATGTATTATAAGGGATAATGTACCCCCTACTGTAAATGATAAGGATATTAGCAGTCACTGAGGGGTTCTGTGCCCCCCATATAAAGGCACAAGGCTGCAGGCTGAGTTATACAGGGAACTCTGAGTATCACTCATGTATTATAAGGGATAATGTACCCCCTACTGTAAATGATAAGGATATTAGCAGTCACTGAGGGGTTCTGTGCCCCCCATATAAAGGCACAAGGCTGCAGGCTGAGTTATACAGGGAACTCTGAGTATCACTCATGTATTATAAGGGATAATGTACCCCCTACTGTAAATGATAAGGATATTAGCAGTCACTGAGGGGTTCTGTGCCCCCCATATAAAGGCACAAGGCTGCAGGCTGAGTTATACAGGGAACTCTGAGTATCACTCATGTATTATAAGGGATAATGTACCCCCTACTGTAAATGATAAGGATATTAGCAGTCACTGAGGGGCTCTGTGCCCCCCATATAAAGGCACAAGGCTGCAGGCTGAGTTATACAGGGAACTCTGAGTATCACTCATGTATTATAAGGGATAATGTACCCCCTACTATAAATGATAAGGATATTAGCAGTCACTGAGGGGTTCTGTGCCCCCCATATAAAGGCACAAGGCTGCAGGCTGAGTTATACAGGGAACTCTGAGTATCACTCATGTATTATAAGGGATAATGTACCCCCTACTGTAAATGATAAGGATATTAGCAGTCACTGAGGGGTTCTGTGCCCCCCATATAAAGGCACAAGGCTGCAGGCTGAGTTATACAGGGAACTCTGAGTATCACTCATGTATTATAAGGGATAATGTACCCCCTACTGTAAATGATAAGGATATTAGCAGTCACTGAGGGGTTCTGTGCCCATATAAAGGCACAAGGCTGCAGGCTGAGTTATACAGGGAACTCTGAGTATCACTCATGTATTATAAGGGATAATGTACCCCCTACTGTAAATGATAAGGATATTAGCAGTCACTGAGGGGTTCTGTGCCCATATAAATGTATGAGGCTTCATATATTCCTTCTTTTTTCAGGTAACGGGGGATCTACCCTTCATGCAGTTCAGCGCCTACGGCAGATCTACGCGGCAGAGCTGGAGAGATTTACAGTTATGCTCATTCACGCCGGTACGTGCCATTTCCATATTTCTCAGGAATATCTTTGCCACGAGATTCATTGGGGAAAGTTCTAGGTCGCCCCTCCAGTCTTGGTTTATTCCCACTGAAAGGACCAATGGCTTCTGTCTGACTCTTTCTCTTCTCTGATAGGTGGGTACAGTCAGCGCTTGCCCAGTGCCAGTGCCCTGGGGAAGATTTTCACCGCTTTGCCCCTCGGGGAGCCGACCTACCAAATGCTCGACCTGAAACTGGCCATGTACATCGACTTCCCCAGGAACATGAAGCCGGGGGTCTTGGTCACTTGCGCCGATGACCTTGAACTTTACGCCAGCGGGGATCTAGCGGTGACGTTCGATAGGCCGGGCATCACGGCCCTGGCGCACCCATCGACGTTGACTATTGGTACAACCCACGGGGTGTTTGTGTTGGAGGCTACTACTTCTGGGTATGAGGAGCTCGAGTACAGACAATGCAAGTCGTATCTCCATAAACCTTCCGTGGAGAAGATGCGCCAATCAGGGGCCGTAAATATCCTCCAATCAGGAGACAGCATGCCGGATCCCGAGATCGTCTACACGGATAGCTTATTCTACATGGATCACAATACCGTCGGATTGTTACTGGGGTTCTTCCATGACTCGGGGGGGCTCTCCTGTGAAATCGACGCCTACGGGGACTTCCTCCAAGCTCTGGGGCCCGACGCCACCGCCGACTACACGGAGAACGTGGAGAACGTTTCCAAAGTGGAATCTGAACTGACGGAGGTCAGAAAGAGAATCTATTATCTGCTCCGCGGCACCGGTTTCACCGTGATCCTGCTGAATAATTCCAAGTTCTACCACATCGGAACCACGCGGGAATATTTGCACCATTTGACGTCCGACCCCAAACTCAAGGCGGAACTCGGGTTGAGGTCGAAGGTTTTTAGCATTGTTCCGGGTCAAGATGAAGCGGCCAATGAGACGGTGTGTGTCATTCAGAGTGTTCTGGATGCGACAGCCACGGTTTCGCCGCACTCGGTGGTGGAATATTCTAGACTGGGTCCCAACGTCTCCATAGGGGAGCACTGTATTATTAGTGGGGTCTCCATACACGTTGGGTCTCATATCCCCCCCAAATCCTTTGTGAGCTCCTTCAGCCTGAGGCTTGGAGGGCAACTCATGTATTCAACAGTCACATTGGGCATAGACGACAATCTAAAGGCCAACGTCGGCTCCTTGTCCAATGTCGGTTCCCTTCGGTTCTGTGGGAGGAGCCTATCGGAATGCCTGGGTATCTGGGGAATTGATGCGTCGGAAGAACTGTTTTCCGGGGATTCAGCGGCTCGGAGTCTGTGGACCGCCCGGTTATTCCCAGTGTGTTCGGCTTTAGCCGATTCTGTTAAATTATCTATAGAAATGCTGAGTGCGGCGACGCGCGGCGAGTCTGCGGGGAATCCGGGCAGCGCCAAACGGGTCTCCATGGAGGAAATTCTGTTGCACAAAGATGTAGAAGACATGTTGGGGTTCCGGCAACTTCTCTACACGGACATTGTCTCTCAGAACCAAGGGGGGGATGTTACTCATTGACTGGTACCCGGGCCCAGACTGGCATTAAAAATACTGTAGGCCCTGGCATTCCCAGTACCCAGGGGCCCAAACAGCCCAATAAATAGTGACTTTCTATGGCATCTTACAGCTGGTATTTGCCAGAGCCCATAGATTGCCAGTCTGGGTCTGATCCAGGGTTATAGGGAGAAATTTAATACTACCAATGTAAAGGGGGCATTTCAATAATGCCCCTCTCTGTGCCTTATGTTACCTCAGCTAATGCCCTATAGCAACGTGAATTATTGCTCCAAAGAACAATATATATTAATTATAAACCTTGTTATGGGCTAAGGGGGCCCAGCCTGAAGGCCAGTTAGGGGGGGATTTGGGGTGAGTGCTTATTTGTGCCCTGGGTACCCCTGGAACTATAGCGGGGTGACTGTTACCCCAATGTTTCTATATATCTGTAACCTTGTTATGGGCTAAGGGGGCCCAGCCTGAAGGCCAGTTAGGGGGGGATTTGGGGTGAGTGCTTATTTGTGCCCTGGGTACCCCTGGAACTATAGCGGGGTGACTGTTACCCCAATGTTTCTATATATCTGTAACCTTGTTATGGGCTAAGGGGGCCCAGCCTGAAGGCCAGTTAGGGGGGGATTTGGGGTGAGTGCTTATTTGTGCCCTGGGTACCCCTGGAACTATAGCAGGGTGACTGTTACCCCAATGTTTCTATATATCTGTAAAGGTGTTATGAAGTAACGTAGTCAAAAACTAATGTTGGATCACAAGGAGTTGGGGTTTGGGCAGGGTAGAGATGAACTAATACTGTCGACATTTTGACTGAAAATAATGAAGAATTAAACGGGTTGTTGATCTCTATGAGCTGATAATACGGAATAACTTATTAAAATATTTGAAATAAACAGGGTCTGTCGGACAAAGTCTTTATTTTTTTTTACTCATTAATTAGATTATATATATATATATATATATAAACACATAAACAGTTTATTTTAGTTTTTGTGCAGGTTCCGAATGAACACACTGCCCCCTACTGGTCACTTTTATATAGAGAGTATCTCTCCTAGCAGTACAGTTACAATGGATCAGAACCCCCGGCACAGGTTATATGGGTCCCCACTATTACCAGGCACCCAGCGCCAGAGGGGGCCCTTATTTCTATTAATTCGAGGTTATCTATTGGTTGTTACACTGAGTGATCGGGTTCTTGGCCCCCAGATGCCAGACAGAGTTATTGAACAGCATGGTTTCCAGCCGGTCAGGTCAGCCTGCGCTTTATACCTTGGGAAACAATGCGATTGATTGGCTTTGCTATCCGCGGCCAACTTGGCTAGTTAATCCCTGGCAAGGACTGTCTGTCTGGGTCTGTATGTCTCCATCCATGAGGCGTTATGGAATGTTAATTACCCCGAGTCTGGCAGCTACGGTACATAGTGACTCTGTTTCCCAGCACCCACCTCCCACTGGCAACTCCCTGCAGCCCGTGCCCTGGCCAACATTACTGGACATTGTGCCCTGTGCCCAAACAAAGCATATCGGCATATCCTGCCTGTTCCAAAACAAATAAGGGGGTTGTTTATTATGGGATGGAATCTGTTAGTCAGTTTATTAATAGGAGTGTGAGGCTGAGTGTCCCTTAATCACTTATCCCTTCTGTAGGCTGCAGGGCAGTGAGGGAACGTGAGAACCCCCAGCACGTCAGGTAAGTGTTATCTGGGATTAGGGCAATATATGGGCACAGAGCCCCTCAGTGACTGCTAATATCCTTATCATTTACAGTAGGGGGTACATTATCCCTTATAATACATGAGTGATACTCAGAGTTCCCTGTATAACTCAGCCTGCAGCCTTGTGCCTTTATATGGGGGGCACAGAACCCCTCAGTGACTGCTAATATCCTTATCATTTACAGTAGGGGGTACATTATCCCTTATAATACATGAGTGATACTCAGAGTTCCCTGTATAACTCAGCCTGCAGCCTTGTGCCTTTATATGGGGGGCACAGAACCCCTCAGTGACTGCTAATATCCTTATCATTTACAGTAGGGGGTACATTATCCCTTATAATACATGAGTGATACTCAGAGTTCCCTGTATAACTCAGCCTGCAGCCTTGTGCCTTTATATGGGGGGCACAGAACCCCTCAGTGACTGCTAATATCCTTATCATTTACAGTAGGGGGTACAGTATCCCTTATAATACATGAGTGATACTCAGAGTTCCCTGTATAACTCAGCCTGCAGCCTTGTGCCTTTATATGGGGGGCACAGAACCCCTCAGTGACTGCTAATATCCTTATCATTTACAGTAGGGGGTACATTATCCCTTATAATACATGAGTGATACTCAGAGTTCCCTGTATAACTCAGCCTGCAGCCTTGTGCCTTTATATGGGGGGCACAGAACCCCTCAGTGACTGCTAATATCCTTATCATTTACAGTAGGGGGTACATTATCCCTTATAATACATGAGTGATACTCAGAGTTCCCTGTATAACTCAGCCTGCAGCCTTGTGCCTTTATATGGGGGGCACAGAGCCCCTCAGTGACTGCTAATATCCTTATCACCTATACTAGGGGGTACATATTCAGGTTTACTTATTTTATTGTAATTGGGTCGGTGTTTATTCTTTGAATCATGAGAGATATGGACTGTTCTGCTGACTCTTATCCTCATGCTGTTAACCCCCTGCCCAAGCTGAGTTACAGCACAGTCTGCTGTCACAGGCATCTCTAGGCAGCAGTGCTGTACAGATAAAGGTTAAGCCAGAATCCCATAAAGTGAGGCATTGCTGCTGTTCTCTGTTTTCCAGTAGAATATCAGGAATTTGTCTATGTACTTTTTTCAGTACTTAGTACGTTCCTCCCTAAACCCCAGTGCTGAACTCAATAGACGCACAATGAGGTTTCAAGCTTCTGGCAACCGCTTTTCCCAGAATTCCATTAAGACAAATACTCAGAGCTGCATTATTGTGCGGTGCCTAATCTGTGCCAGTCTCGTCCTGTTGGGTCTGTGAAACAAAACATAATGTGATGCCAACCTGCAAGGGATCAGCAGAGAGCGGCGAATCCAGTACCCTGGCACATCCCGCGGTTATCCCTCCATTAGCCGGCGGATTACTGCGCTCTCACATTGCCCGGGAACTAACATGAATATTTAATGTGGGAGAATTTGTTAAATTGTCTGTTCAGCAGGAACAGCCCCCTAAGTTTGCTCATAGCCTGTACAGAGAGATACCATAAAACTATGGCACATAGGGATTCCCCTGTACTAAGCACAATTCAGCAGGAACAGTCCCCTAAGTTTGCTTATAGCCTGTACAGAGATACCATAAAACTATGTCACATAGGGATTCCCCTGTACTAAGCACAATTCAGCAGGAACAGCCCCCTAAGTTTGCCCATAGCCTGTACAGAGAGATACCATAAAACTATGGCACATAGGGATTCCCCTGTACTAAGCACAATTCAGCAGGAACAGCCCCCTAAGTTTGCTCATAGCCTGTACAGAGAGATACCATAAAACTATGGCACATAGGGATTCCCCTGTACTAAGCACAATTCAGCAGGAACAGCCCCCTAAGTTTGATCATAGCCTGTACAGAGAGATACCATAAAACTATGGCACATAGGGATTCCCCTGTACTAAGCACAATTCAGCAGGAACAGCCCCCTAAGTTTGATCATAGCCTGTACAGAGAGATACCATAAAACTATGGCACATAGGGATTCCCCTGTACTAAGCACAATTCAGCAGGAACAGCCCCCTAAGTTTGCCCATAGCCTGTACAGAGAGGTACCATAAAACTATGGCACATAGGGATTCCCCTGTACTAAGCACAATTCAGCAGAAACAGCCCCCTAAGTTTGCCCATAGCCTGTACAGAGAGATACCATAAAACTATGGCACATAGGGATTCCCCTGTACTAAGCACAATTCAGCAGGAACAGCCCCCTAAGTTTGCCCATAGCCTGTACAGAGAGATACCATAAAACTATGGCACATAGGGATTCCCCTGTACTAAGCACAATTCAGCAGGAACAGCCCCCTAAGTTTGCTCATAGCCTGTACAGAGAGATACCATAAAACTATGGCACATAGGGATTCCCCTGTACTAAGCACAATTCAGCAGGAACAGCCCCCTAAGTTTGCTCATAGCCTGTACAGAGAGATACCATAAAACTATGGCACATAGGGATTCCCCTGTACTAAGCACAATTCAGCAGGAACAGCCCCCTAAGTTTGCTCATAGCCTGTACAGAGAGATACCATAAAACTATGGCACATAGGGATCCCCCTGTACTAAGCACAATTCAGCAGGAACAGCCCCCTAAGTTTGCCCATAGCCTGTACAGAGAGATACCATAAAACTATGGCACATAGGGATTCCCCTGTACTAAGCACAATTCAGCAGGAACAGCCCCCTAAGTTTGCCCATAGCCTGTACAGAGAGATACCATAAAACTATGGCACATAGGGATTCCCCAGTACTCTGTTACCCCCGGGAGCTGGTGGGCCCCATGGCTGCAGCTGATTGGTGCATTTGCAGCCGCCGGTTACTCACTGATACAATGTAACTGCCGACAGGCTCATGTGGCAACAACACAAACTGGGCTTTGAAGTCAATCTGTTTATTTGTTGCCTGGTTGGAAACCATTGTGGCAGCTTCACAAGCCCAGGGATCTATTTCCCATTGTGTCCCCAGCGCCAGGTGAGCAGCGTTATATCCCGGGGGCCCTGGGGCCACAGAGGTGTCCCATTAGCCCTGTCACCCTTATTCCACCACATTAGCCTGTTAATTAACTATAAGTCCGGCATAGGCAGTGATATTCTAAAACAATTTGCAATTGGTCTTCTTTTTGCTCTGCCGTTCCCTCCAGCCTTAATTAAATACTATCAGATACCTGAATAACTTCACATACATACTATGTGGTGCATTTATAGTAATGAGCTGCGAGT
Organism: Xenopus tropicalis; assembly: GCF_000004195.4. Lineage (NCBI taxonomy): Eukaryota > Metazoa > Chordata > Amphibia > Anura > Pipidae > Xenopus > Xenopus tropicalis. The sequence continues at coordinate 3,858,935 of NC_030680.2, read as the reverse complement.
GAGTTGCAGTTCAGCAACAGCCCCACAATCGCTACGCACTGCCCTACAGCTATAGAGGCTGCATGAACTGCGCAGGCGCAGACGGAAGCCGCAGAACCTGTGGCTGATTACTGGCACACAGCCCTCATCCAATCAGGAGAGAGGGGTGGGCGGAAGAAGCTTTTGCTAAGTCTCCACCCCCTACTCAGTTGCTAACTGCACGGCAAACAGCGCTCAGTATGGAGAAAAGCGGCCGCAAAATGCTTTGAAAAAAAGGTAATTTCTGTTTTTCATCCCCAAATTATTGTTTTTCTGACATTGGCCCCTTTAGTGCTGTTGTTTTATTGGCGCCTTACTCTTCCGCTTTGCGACTGTGTCGGTCTCTGCAGCCCACCGGCGGGAAACCCCTTTACTCACCCAGGTACACAAATGCGGTAACCCATAGCAACCAATCAGATATCTGCTTTCTTCCTACTCAGGGTCCTGGCTGATTGATGGGGACCGCTCATTGGTTGCTATGGGTAAAGGCATTTCTATGTTCATTATGTGCCTGTTGGCTGAGGGGATGGGGTGCTGGGATTGGGTGGGGGGTCTTGCTAATATCTAACATCTGAAACTACAGCACCCATCAACCTCTGTGCTGGGAGTTGCAGCTCCACAACAGCTGGAAAGCCGCAGGTTGCACATAACTAGAGGTGCTGGGAGTCGCAATGCTGGAGGTTGTAGTTCACTTTGGACATAGGGATGCTGGGAGTTCTACCGGCGGGCAGAAAGGGTTAATGTTAGCTCTGCGCTGAGACAAAATGCCCCCAAATTTGCCCCATTTAATATAAAGGCAAAGTTACCCCTGTGTTAAATAAAGTCATTTTGCAAAAGGTTTGGCTGTGAGCGTCGCGGGGATGAGAGAGCTGCGCTGAGGCAGAGCAAACAAAACCACCGAACGTTCCAAATGCATCGAACTGTGTATGTGAAATAATAACAGCAAAGAGATGGAAGGGGGCAATAGAGAGGGGCATTTATAGGCCCCTGGGAAGGCCCACAATATGGAGGGTCCTGGTGCGTTAGTGGAGACACTGGAATAGACCCGGGGCACTTACCTGCTGGGGATCAGGCACCTACAGTGTAGGGGGGGGAGATTGTGACACTGGGGCCATAGAACCCCCCCCCCCCCCCGGGTGCTTCCTAATATTCAAATATAGAGCAGCAGCGACGGGTGCCTTTCATTAAATACAGCAATAGGGGTTTCTGTATATGGGACCCTCTGTACATGGGACCCTCTGTACATGGGACCCTCTGTACATGGGACCCTCTGTACATGGGACCCTCTGTACATGGGACCCTCGGTACATGGGACCCTCGGTACATGGGACCCTCGGTACATGGGACCCTCGGTACATGGGACCCTCGGTACATGGGACCCTCGGTACATGGGACCCTCGGTATATGGGACCCTCTGTATATATCATTGGTTTTTGGGTAGATATTGGCCCCTTGTTACCCAGTGCTGCCAATTAATATTTATATGGGGCAAAGCTCGGGGTACTTGTGGTCAGGGGGGTGGGAGAGGGGTGCAATAAAGTCCCATGATTCCCCATTTTACCCCTGCCTGATTGCATCCACAAGTTTCACCCCACCCCACAGACAGGGGATGGGGTGCTGCACGCAGGGTGGTGGGGCTTCTGGGGCAAAGGGAGGCAGTTTTATGCCCCCCAGCTACAGTTGACACCCCCCCCCCCCCCCCAATAATGTAATTACTGCCCCAGCATCTCACAGAGAAGGACCTGAAACACATTAAAACTGTTTATTGCCCCCTAAGAGATGTACCCAGGGGCAGTTTGGTGCATTCAGGGGCTAAACTGAAGCAGAATTTAGATTTCATCCCCCCCCATCCCCCATGTTAAGGGGCCCAAGAAACTCCCCTTTAACTTCATACACTTCATAGGCTATTACTGTATTTTTACAGTGTCCCAAAAGCTAGCAATCTATTTTGTTAGATTCTTTTATTGCCTTTCAGACAAAAGTATCCACTTCATGGCTGGTCATTTGCATGACTATAGCCAGCTGCCCCGGGCTAATGACCCCCTAAAGCAGCGGGGTCCCCCCTATAAACCCTTGCATGCCCGAGGCGGTGCCTTACAATCATCTTGCTGAGTGTGCGACTCAGTAGTAACAGGATCATTGCTGAGTGTGTGACTCAGTAGTAATAGTATCATTCCTGAGTGTGTGACTCAGTAGTAACAGGATGATTGCTGAGTGTGGGACTCAGTAGTAACGGTATCATTGCTGAGTGTGGGACTCAGTAGTAACAGGATCATTGCTGAGTGTGCGACTCAGTAGTAACAGGATCATTGCTGATTGCGACTCAGTAGTAACAGGATCATTGCTGATTGCGACTCAGTAGTAACAGGATCATTGCTGATTGCGACTCAGTAGTAACAGGATCATTGCTGAGTGCGACTCAGTAGTAACAGGATCATTGCTGAGTGTGCGACTCAGTAGTAACAGGATCATTGCTGATTGCGACTCAGTAGTAACAGGATCATTGCTGATTGCGACTCAGTAGTAACAGGATCATTGCTGAGTGCGACTCAGTAGTAACAGGATCATTGCTGAGTGTGCGACTCAGTAGTAACAGGATCATTGCTGATTGCGACTCAGTAGTAACAGGATCATTGCTGATTGCGACTCAGTAGTAACAGGATCATTGCTGATTGCGACTCAGTAGTAACAGGATCATTGCTGAGTGCGACTCAGTAGTAACAGGATCATTGCTGAGTGTGCGACTCAGTAGTAACAGGATCATTGCTGAGTGTGCGACTCAGTAGTAACAGGATCATTGCTGAGTGTGCGACTCAGTAGTAACAGGATCATTGCTGAGTGTGCGACTCAGTAGTAACAGGATCATTGCTGAGTGTGCGACTCAGTAGTAACAGGATCATTGCTGAGTGTGACTCAGTAGTAACAGGATCATTGCTGATTGCGACTCAGTAGTAACAGGATCATTGCTGATTACGACTCAGTAGTAACAGGATCAGTTCCTGCCCAGGGATTTGCTAATGGATCAGCTTTGTATGCTAATTGCCCCGCGTGTCGGGTTTCTCCGCAGAGTCGCGTCGCCCTCGGCCAGTGAAATGCGTCGCTCCCTTCGACCCCTGTAGAACCCGAACTCCCCACAGAAACCATGGAAAGGGCCGGACTGTTGATGGCGTGAGTTGGAACGTCGGACTCGGAGGTACGTGCTGAACCCCAATATGCCCCAGAGTGGGGTGTTTCATACCAGGGACATGGGGCACCAGGGAGGCCGCTGCTTTCTGACCATATTCTCCTACACAAACTGGTCCCGTGCCTCTCCAGCCGGCAGTGCTGTAAATATAAACAGCTTAAGGGAAATGGATCCTGATTGGCTGGTGGGGACCATTTTGGACTTTTTAGGGCTTTTAAAATTCCCCCAGTAACCCAAACCCACCGTGTTTCTAATATTGTTGCTTTTAGTCTCCGAGCAACAGGAGGGTGGGAGCAGCGAATGAGCACTCAGCGTGTCCCTGGTGTCGGCCAATCGTATTCCCCCACTGCAACAATAGGGTCTGAGTGTCCCTTAACCCAGAACTATCTGTGCATTCCTAGGGGAGGATTGTATGGCCGGGGTAATCAGCACTTGCCTGGCATCCCATAATTATCAGACAATCGCTCTCCTGAAATGAACATTTAGTAACTCGATGCCTTAATTATAGGGTTAATTCTAACGATGTCTCTATTTCTAGTTACAAATGTGCCTCTTACTGCCCTGTAATTAAGCACTCGCCCCAGTCTCCTCCCATTGGCCCTCAGGCTGGGCCCCCCAAGCCCATAACGAGGTTACAGATATATAGAAACATTGGGGTAACAGTCACCCCGCTATAGTTCCAGGGGTACCCAGGGCACAAATAAGCACTCACCCCAAATCCCCCCCTAACTGGCCTTCAGGTTGGGCCCCCTTAGCCCATAACAAGGTTACAGATATATAGAAACATTGGGGTAACAGTCACCCCGCTATAGTTCCAGGGGTACCCAGGGCACAAATAAGCACTCACCCCAAATCCCCCCTAACTGGCCTTCAGGCTGGGCCCCCTTAGCCCATAACAAGGTTACAGATATATAGAAACATTGGGGTAACAGTCACCCCGCTATAGTTCCAGGGGTACCCAGGGCACAAATAAGCACTCACCCCAAATCCCCCCTAACTGGCCTTCAGGCTGGGCCCCCTTAGCCCATAACAAGGTTACAGATATATAGAAACATTGGGGTAACAGTCACCCTGCTATAGTTCCAGGGGTACCCAGGGCACAAATAAGCACTCACCCCAAATCCCCCCCTAACTGGCCTTCAGGCTGGGCCCCCTTAGCCCATAACGAGGTTACAGATATATAGAAACATTGGGGTAACAGTCACCCCGCTATAGTTCCAGGGGTACCCAGGGCACAAATAAGCACTCACCCCAAATCCCCCCCTAACTGGCCTTCAGGCTGGGCCCCCTTAGCCCATAACAAGGTTACAGATATATAGAAACATTGGGGTAACAGTCACCCCGCTTTAGTTCCAGGGGTACCCAGGGCACAAATAAGCACTCACCCCAAATCCCCCCCTAACTGGCCTTCAGGCTGGGCCCCCTTAGCTGATAACAAGGTTACAGATATATAGAAACATTGGGGTAACAATCACCCCGCTATAGTTCCAGGGGTACCCAGGGCACAAATAAGCACTCACCCCAAATCCCCCCCTAACTGGCCTTCAGGCTGGGCCCCCTTAGCCCATAACAAGGTTACAGATATATAGAAACATTGGGGTAACAGTCACCCCGCTATAGTTCCAGGGGTACCCAGGGCACAAATAAGCACTCACCCCAAATCCCCCCCTAACTGGCCTTCAGGCTGGGCCCCCTTAGCCCATAACGAGGTTACAGATATATAGAAACATTGGGGTAACAGTCACCCCGCTATAGTTCCAGGGGTACCCAGGGCACAAATAAGCACTCACCCCAAATCCCCCCTAACTGGCCTTCAGGCTGGGCCCCCTTAGCCCATAACAAGGTTACAGATATATAGAAACATTGGGGTAACAGTCACCCCGCTATAGTTCCAGGGGTACCCAGGGCACAAATAAGCACTCACCCCAAATCCCCCCCTAACTGGCCTTCAGGCTGGGCCCCCTTAGCCCATAACGAGGTTACAGATATATAGAAACATTGGGGTAACAGTCACCCCGCTATAGTTCCAGGGGTACCCAGGGCACAAATAAGCACTCACCCCAAATCCCCCCCTAACTGGCCTTCAGGCTGGGCCCCCTTAGCCCATAACGAGGTTACAGATATATAGAAACATTGGGGTAACAGTCACCCCGCTATAGTTCCAGGGGTACCCAGGGCACAAATAAGCACTCACCCCAAATCCCCCCTAACTGGCCTTCAGGCTGGGCCCCCTTAGCCCATAACAAGGTTACAGATATATAGAAACATTGGGGTAACAGTCACCCCACTATAGTTCCAGGGGTACCCAGGGCACAAATACCCACTCACCCCAAATCCCCCCCTAACTGGCCTTCAGGCTGGGCCCCCTTAGCCCATAACAAGGTTACAGATATATAGAAACATTGGGGTAACAGTCACCCCGCTATAGTTCCAGGGGTACCCAGGGCACAAATACCCACTCACCCCAAATCCCCCCCTAACTGGCCTTCAGGCTGGGCCCCCTTAGCCCATAACAAGGTTACAGATATATAGAAACATTGGGGTAACAGTCACCCCGCTATAGTTCCAGGGGTACCCAGGGCACAAATAAGCACTCACCCCAAATCCCCCCCTAACTGGCCTTCAGGCTGGGCCCCCTTAGCCCATAACAAGGTTACAGATATATAGAAACATTGGGGTAACAGTCACCCCGCTATAGTTCCAGGGGTACCCAGGGCACAAATAAGCATTCACCCCAAATCCCCCCCTAACTGGCCTTCAGGCTGGGCCCCCTTAGCCCATAACAAGGTTACAGATATATAGAAACATTGGGGTAACAGTCACCCCGCTATAGTTCCAGGGGTACCCAGGGCACAAATAAGCACTCACCCCAAATCCCCCCCTAACTGGCCTTCAGGCTGGGCCCCCTTAGCCCATAACAAGGTTACAGATATATAGAAACATTGGGGTAACAGTCACCCCGCTATAGTTCCAGGGGTACCCAGGGCACAAATAAGCACTCACCCCAAATCCCCCCCTAACTGGCCTTCAGGCTGGGCCCCCTTAGCCCATAACAAGGTTACAGATATATAGAAACATTGGGGTAACAGTCACCCCGCTATAGTTCCAGGGGTACCCAGGGCACAAATAAGCACTCACCCCAAATCCCCCCCTAACTGGCCTTCAGGCTGGGCCCCCTTAGCACTCTGACTCCAGCTCGGATCCGATTGGCCGGTAATTACACACCTATGCGTGCAAAGGGATCCCAGGAGTAGTCCTGATCCGCCGCTCAGTAACTCCCGGTGCCACAAACATTGGAGCCGCAGGACCCGCACCCTGTGTATTGTCCCTTTATGGTGACATTGACGTCAGTTCTGGGCAGATACCGGGGCCGGAGTCGGGGCAGACTGATAACAGGGTAAATAAATGGGGCACTGACCTCTGTGTCTCTGTGTGTGTGTGCAGATTGGGCAGATCAGTCCTAGGGAGGGAGAGAGATGCAGTCACACAAGTCCCTGGATATAAATGTATCTGCCAGTACCAACGTCACAGCTCTCAATGTCGGAACCCCTCTTTCTTATCTCAGGGGTCCCCACCTACCGGTGAATAAGGCACCAGGGAGTTTATTGTATGCTGGGAGTTGTAGCACAACAACAGCTTTCGGGCAGCAGGTCAGTAGCAATTACAATAGGTGGGACTGCTCCTGTTACTAAGCATCTGATTGGCTGCTCGCTGGTTGTAGAGCCGGCCATGGCCAATAAATGCTCCCTATTTAGTCCCTCCGGCCTGCAGCTTATTGGCCTGTACAGAGCCACCATCAGTAGCCATGGGGCCCCATACTGACCAGTTAGAACCTACCCCCCTGGGTGGCCACAGTTATTAGCCTATTGGTCATTGGGGCCCTGCCAACAAGTAGGCTGGGGCCCAAATGGCTGAACTGCCCCGACCAACACCCATTATACCCACCCAAAACCATTCAACACCCCCTCAAGCCCCAACCCCTTTGCGACCCACAAATTGCATTTCTTGGGGCCCCTGACTGAATTGCCCTCCGCCTGTGTATGGGGCCTGCTGATTGGCCAATATCTATTGGGCAGGGTGGAATATCCCATTGGCAAGGGCGGCACGGGGGGCAACAATATGGTCCTTGGCCAAAGGGTCTCTCTCTAGTCATCAACTATGATTTGGTCTGTGGCCCCGGGGCCAACCGTGATTATGATTTGTCCTGTGGCCCCGGGGGCCCACACTGGTTCCTAGAGAGCCAGAGCCCTTTGTGCCGCTGCCGGCGGGTCCCTCTTGGCGCAACTCAATGCCAGAAAGAAGAAAACGAGTGTAAATAAGTAATCCGGCCTTTATGGCCGCCGGGGCTAGGGTTGCCGTGCGTTTAGTGTGTGAATGCTGTTGCTATGGTATCAGACGGCAACAAAGGAAACTGAAGGGAATTTCAGACCTCTTGCAAAGAGCCGGGTCCGGCCGGAAGCCGCGGTTCTACTGAGTCGGCACAAGTTATGCCACACAAGCCCTGGCAGGCACTTTGCCTTATATAGGCCCGGGCAGATATCACTCTTAAAGGGACAGTATCATTATTTGGTATCGAACAGTATAAGGATCTGAGCCCCCCCAGATAATTCACCATTAGATTGTAAGCTCTTGTGCACACAACCTTTTATGCTTTACTGTAAGTCAGTGCTTTATACTCCTGCCCCTGATCTCTAAGGAGTAGGGGCCCAAGTCTTTAAATGTGGCCCCTGAATGGGCTGAACACTTAGTATTAGGAGTTATGACCCCCCCTAAGTTTGCTGTGTGGCCCAATAATGCCCTCAGGGCTATTTTGTTGGGGGTTGGCCCATACTCTGAACCCTGAGATACTGGGTCAATGCGTGGCCCTAATTAGCCATGTTGGGCCCTAACTTTCCTGTTTCCCCTTTAATAGGGGGTGTGGCTTAGGAAGTAGTTGTGCTTTGGGCAGGCTTGGGTGGGGTTTGGGCAGATTGCAGACAGGGGGGCACTTCCTCAGAAATAAGGGTAGGTGGGCTGTTCCCATTGTGGCTCCTCCCCATACTGGTCCCAAATAGGATTTCCTGTACCCCTATAACTGTAATCTGGGGGTGCATTATCCTTGTGTGATCCCACAGCCCTACTATAATGGTGACCCAATATTAAGGACCAGTAGGGTGGTGGGGGGCACCCTGGCAAAAACATAAACTGGGGGAATCCCAATGGGGGTCCTCCAGCTGTTTTTAATATGCTGGCGAGAGCGTCTCCTACACAAGGAGAATGGCCCTTTGCTGCCACCTAGTGGGGTAGTAACACATTTAGATAAATGCAGAATTTGATAATATACTATCTATCTATCTATCTATCTATCTATCTATCTATCTATCTATCTATCTATCTATCTATACTATACTATACCTGAATGTTTATGTCATCACCCCCTTTTTTCTGGGGGGCTCTAATTGCTCCTCTAACCCGAGGCTATGGGGCCCTTCACTCTGCCTTTATTTTGAGGGCCACGTTCTACCAGCCGGTGCCTAGGGGGCCACGTAACCAGTGATACCCGACTGGGAGGCCGCTCCTATCTGTCTGGTTACCAGTTACAGCCATTTGGCTGCCACAGCCATGATTTTAACCCCATAAATCCCGATCCTTACCCACATTCAGTTTAAGGGCAAAGCCTTATATAATACAGGTATATGGCTTGGGGCAGAAAGCCCTGACAAGTGAAAGTAAATGTATTTTTAGGGAACATACACGGGGGGACAGGACCAGACTGGGATTCACAATAGGACCCCAGGGGGCTATAATGTGACTCTCTCCTGATACGGACCCCCATGGGATCCAGTTATTGGCCTTAGGGATGGGATAAGCCCCGGCTTTGGTAGCCAATGGCCAGTTCCTTATTGCCCTGTATCTGTGTTCCAGATGCTGCAGTCAGAAGGGAGAGAGGCCAATAGGAAGATGCCGTCCCAGTGGTCCCGCGACAACAGCGCCGAGAGCAAAGTTCCCCACACGCGAATGGACGATGAAGCTGCCATACAGGTACGGGCACCGACATGCCATGCTGTGTGGTACCTTCTGGTACCGGTTCCGGCTCCATTCTAGGCAGTCTCTGTTCTTATCTTCTAGTCCTGGGGGTGTTCTAATGCTCTGATTGGCTACAGGTTGCTCCGACTTTCTGATTGGCTACAGTTTGGCTGAGGTCCATAAGCTGCAGGTGGTTCTGTTGCTGTTGTTGGTTCCTGTCTGATTACAATAGGTGCTCACGGCCCATTGACGCCCAATGGGGCGACTGTGACTGGGCACATTCCCGTGATCGCTGTTTAGTACATATGGACCTCATTGGCTGCCCTCGTATTTACTCAGCGGCAATAAGAGAGCGAATACCTGGCATAGTTCCCCTTACACGCAGGGCGCGGCCCTTTCTCTGTAGGGAATAATGGTGCGTGAACAGCCACCCCTTCTGATAAATGTACCTGCTGTCGGGAGGCTTAGAGATCGGGCCCCGGCCCACGGCATAGGGGCCCCAGGGCAGCCACGTGGGGATGTGTTTATATTTGCTACATTTAGGGGTCTGCGTGGTTATAGAATTTTGGGGCCCCTGGCAATGCCGACCGTTTGGGTGCGGAATTACTTTTGACTCCGCCTCCTGTGTATATCAGTATTAATGGGGTACCATGGGGTACAGAGGGGGTATAACGGCCGATGTGACTTTATATTCCAGCAAATCTACACGTTTGGGAAGAAACTGGGCCAGGGAAGCTTCGGGGTCGTGATCGAAGCCACCCACAAGGAAACGGCCACCAAATGGGCCATGAAGAAAGTCAATAGAGAAAAGGTAAAAACTGAGGACCCTCTTGGTTCTGTAACATAACTGGTACCGAGCCCATATAGTATAATCCAATCTACTGTCCTGTCCATCAGTTCTACTGTACTGACCCATTCATATCATTGGCTCTGTAATGTCAGTGACTGCTAATATCCTTATCATTTACAGTAGGGGGTACATTATCCCTTATAATACATGAGTGATACTCAGAGTTCCCTGTATAACTCAGCCTGCAGCCTTGTGCCTTTATATGGGGGGCACAGAACCCCTCAGTGACTGCTAATATCCTTATCATTTACAGTAGGGGGTACATTATCCCTTATAATACATGAGTGATACTCAGAGTTCCCTGTATAACTCAGCCTGCAGCCTTGTGCCTTTATATGGGGGGCACAGAACCCCTCAGTGACTGCTAATATCCTTATCATTTACAGTAGGGGGTACATTATCCCTTATAATACATGAGTGATACTCAGAGTTCCCTGTATAACTCAGCCTGCAGTCTTGTGCCTTTATATGGGGGGCACAGAACCCCTCAGTGACTGCTAATATCCTTATCATTTACAGTAGGGGGTACAGTATCCCTTATAATACATGAGTGATACTCAGAGTTCCCTGTATAACTCAGCCTGCAGCCTTGTGCCTTTATATGGGGGGCACAGAACCCCTCAGTGACTGCTAATATCCTTATCATTTACAGTAGGGGGTACAGTATCCCTTATAATACATGAGTGATACTCAGAGTTCCCTGTATAACTCAGCCTGCAACCTTGTGCCTTTATATGGGGGGCACAGAACCCCTCAGTGACTGCTAATATCCTTATCATTTACAGTAGGGGGTACATTATCCCTTTTAATACATGAGTGATACTCAGAGTTCCCTGTATAACTCAGCCTGCAGCCTTGTGCCTTTATATGGGGGGCACAGAACCCCTCAGTGACTGCTAATATCCTTATCATTTACAGTAGGGGGTTCATTTTTCTCTTTATATTACACCTTTAAGGCAGGAAGTTCGGCAGTGAAGCTCCTGGAGAGAGAAGTTTCCATTCTGAAGAGGGTTAAACACGATCACATTATTCACCTGGAGGAAGTATTTGAGACTCCCAAGGTGAGTGTCAGCCTTTGTGGGCAGGAACCACTTTTCCTATTACAATTCTGTTCTTGTCTGGATTTGATCCCCTTACTTTATGGGGGGGGGGGGGGGGGTGAGCAGAGAAGACAATAAATTACAGATCTCATCTAGTGAAACTCTCCCCTTATAGAGAACTAATGGGTCGGTGCTTAGAGATCTCTCAGATCTTATCCGGATATAATATTGTCTCCCACGGCTTTTCCCATTTATCTCTCTTCTCTACCAAAAAAGTAACTTTATCTCCTTTTATTGGGATCCTCAGCGCATGTATCTGGTAACCGAGCTCTGCGAGGGGGGGGAACTCCGAGAAATTCTGCACCGGAAAAAGTGTCTGTCAGAAGCGGAAACCCGGCACGTGATCCGCAGCCTCGGCTCCGCCATTGCCTACCTGCACCGGAAGGGTAATGAAAGGGTTACTGCCTGCTCTGCTCTCATTTCCCTACAGAAATAGGGGTTGGTAGCACTAGGTAGGTACCTAATATATAGGGGCAGAGACAGGGGAAAGTGTTGGAAGGGTTACTGCCTGCCCTGCTCTCATTTCCCTACAGAAATAGGGGTTGGTAGCACTAGGTAGGTACCTAATATATAGGGGCAGAGACAGGGGAAAGTGTTGGAAGGGTTACTGCCTGCCCTGCTCTCATTTCCCTACAGAAATAGGGGTTGGTAGCATTAGGTAGGTACCTAATATATAGGGGCAGAGACAGGGGAAAGTGTTGGAAGGGTTACTGCCTGCTCTGCTCTCATTTCCCTACAGAAATAGGGGTTGGTAGCACTAGGTAGGTACCTAATATATAGGGGCAGAGACAGGGGAAAGTGTTGGAAGGGTTACTGCCTGCCCTGCTCTCATTTCCCTACAGAAATAGGGGTTGGTAGCACTAGGTAGGTACCTAATATATAGGGGCAGAGACAGGGGAAAGTGTTGGAAGGGTTACTGCCTGCTCTGCTCTCATTTCCCTACAGAAATAGGGGTTGGTAGCACTAGGTAGGTACCTAATATATAGAGGCAGAGACAGGGGAAAGTGTTGGAAGGGTTACTGCCTGCCCTGCTCTCATTTCCCTACAGAAATAGGGGTTGGTAGCACTAGGTAGGTACCTAATATATAGGGGCAGAGACAGGGGAAAGTGTTGGAAGGGTTACTGCCTGCCCTGCTCTCATTTCCCTACAGAAATAGGGGTTGGTAGCACTAGGTAGGTACCTAATATATAGAGGCAGAGACAGGGGAAAGTGTTGGAAGGGTTACTGCCTGCCCTGCTCTCATTTCCCTACAGAAATAGGGGTTGGTAGCACTAGGTAGGTACCTAATATATAGGGGCAGAGACAGGGGAAAGTGTTGGAAGGGTTACTGCCTGCCCTGCTCTCATTTCCCTACAGAAATAGGGGTTGGTAGCACTAGGTAGGTACCTAATATATAGGGGCAGAGACAGGGGAAAGTGTTGGAAGGGTTACTGCCTGCCCTGCTCTCATTTCCCTACAGAAATAGGGGTTGGTAGCACTAGGTAGGTACCTAATATATAGGGGCAGAGACAGGACCCACGGAATGAGAGAAGGTTCTGGAATGTGTGTGTTTATTGCAGGAATTGTACATCGGGACCTGAAGTTGGAGAATATTCTAGTGAAGAGCAATGATGGAGCAGACAATGAGGAACTGATCCTGAATATAAAGGTAAAGGGCATGTAATTTAACCCCTTAGGTACTTGTGCATCCGGGTCTAAAATCCAAGATATCTCCAGGCAAACGGTCTGCTCTGTTCCCCCTTGGCTCTGGCATTCAGGCAGATGTCCGGTTGCTACACTGTGTTACTGTAGGAACCAGGGAGCGGGTGAAATGCCAGGCTGGGGGAATAAAAAGTTCAGCTGGAATTTCCCCGCGCTTATATTTCCTTCTGTTCATTTGAGCGCAGGTGACGGATTTCGGGTTGGCCGTGCAGAAAGGGGGCGTTGGCAGCGAGAATATGTTACAGTCCACCTGCGGGACCCCCATATACATGGGTAAGTTACGGGACCCCGGGCATCCTCTGCTTTAGTTCCAGGCAGGAATAGTGTCCCTGCAGCCCAAGGCACAGAGGGGATTCTGGGAGTTGTAGTTCAACATAGAGGCTCGCCCTAGGAGCAGTGCACCAGCAGGACTCATGGGGTCCCATACTATTCATCTTCCCCAGGGGGTCCCTGCAGCCCAAGACACACGGGATTCTGGGAGTTGTAGTTCAACACAGAGGCTCGCCCTAGGAGCAGTGAACCACTAGGACTCATGGGGTCCCATACTATTCATCTTCCCCTGGGGGCGCCGGACATCCTCTGCTTTAGTTCCAGGCAGGAATAGTGTCCCTGCAGCCCAAGGCACAGAGAGCATTCTGGGAGTTGTAGTTCAACACAGATGCTTACCCTAGGAGCAGTGCACCACCAGGACTCATGGGGTCCCATACTATTCATCTTCCCCTGGGGGCGCCGGACATCCTCTGCTTTAGTTCCAGGCAGGAATAGTGTCCCTGCAGCCCAAGGCACAGAGAGCATTCTGGGAGTTGTAGTTCAACACAGAGGCTCACCCTAGGAGCAGTGCACCACCAGGACTCATGGGGTCCCATACTATTCATCTTCCCCTGGGGGCGCCGGACATCCTCTGCTTTAGTTCCAGGCAGGAATAGTGTCTCTGCAGCCCACGGCACAGAGGGCATTCTGGGAGTTGTAGTTCAACACAGATGCTTACCCTAGGAGCAGTGCACCACCAGGACTCATGGGGTCCCATACTATTCATCTTCCCCAGGGGGCTGTGATTTTTGACCAATCGGCTGTCACCATCTCTGCACTAACACCCCCACTTTGCTACGTACCCCCATTGCCTGTAGTGGCCATTGCCCTTATTCTGCCGGGGGGGTCCCAAGCTGGACGGCCAGGGCTGCTGTCTATGGCAGTTTGTACAGCAGCCCTGTTCAGTGGCATTAATATAACATAGGGCCATAGCGCTTTGGCTTTACTTGCCCTTTAAAAGCTTTATCACTCTCCCAATTGTTGTCGTCCCTTTACTTTTTGTTCCATCCCTGAGACTCGAGGGCCCCCATTAGCAACCCCGTCACACCCGGCGAGAGCGCGCGCCACAGATCCGACTGTCACAAAGAGCAGCGTGGCGCTAATAACCTGGATTTATTCTGGCAGCCAATCGGTGTTCCTCTGACAGCTCGTGCAGCATCAGCACCCAACGTGTCAGTGCGACTCCCCGCACCTTCCGCCCCATCCGTGTCGCTCCGACAATTAAAAAGTCACATTTCTTCTCATTATTCACGCAGTCATCACTTCTGCGCCGGGGGGGGGGGCGCGAGTCCGTACATAATTCATTGGAACATCTGCCGCCCTCTCTCTTCCCTCGCCGGGGGGATAAATTATCCGCCATCAGCACATCCGCCGTTCCCTCTATTATTCATAACGCGGCTTTACTTTCCCTTTGCAGCCCCCGAAGTCATCAACGATCACGATTACAGCCAGCAGTGCGACATCTGGAGCACGGGGGTCATCATGTACATGCTGTAAGTCTGCATACGTGGAACATACAACCACAAACGGGTTGGCCAACAGAGCTTACAATCTAAAAGGAGAAAGAGGGGTCAGGCACACGAGGTGTGGGGGATGGGCGGCAATTCAAACGTGTGTGTATGGTGAAACGTCTTCCCGTCTTGGCAGGGATTGCAGATATATATATTTAAAGGGGATATAAACCCAGAAATAATAATTTGCCCGGTAAAAGAAAATAGAATTCTAAGCAACTTTCCAATTGGCATCAATCGCAGATTTTCATTGGTTCCCCAGTTATGTGTAAATGAAGTTGCTGTCGGAAGCAGCCATGATGTTCCCTTGATACAATGTAACAGAAGTTCCTCCCCAGCTGATTCTGATACATTGTTTCACCGTCAGACAACATGGCCGCGAGCGGGAAGCAGTTTCCTCTGCAGATAACTGGAAGCCAATGGAAATGCCCGATAAATGGACGCTGGGCGGTTGCGGAGAATGAGGTTTTCTTTCATTGGGCAGAAATTTAATTTGGGGTTTGTATGCCCTTTAATGCACCGCTGCTTGGAGATGCCTGTGACTGATTTAACTAGGGGAGGGGTAGCAAAGCTTGGCTGGGCCGGTCAGACTACCACCCTGAAATATGAAAATCTGGAATTTTGGTCCAATTCTGTTTTTGAAAATGTTTTTTTTTTTTCTAATTTATTCCTGCAAATGGTAATAAATTTGTGATAGTGGGAGGAGTCACTTGTGGTAGGCGGAATATATTAAGCTCAGGGGCAGAATTTTTTTTCCCCACTCATGAAAAACTTATATTTGGATTTTGTTTTTCACTATTTGTGATTTTTTTTTTTTCTTTTAAATGGAATATTTTACCCATTTTTATCAAAGCATTTTTTTTTTAAATTCCCAATTTCTTTTTTTTGTTGTTGTTCTACCAGATCTGATATTTTGAAAATTTCGAAATTTAAAAATAAATTTGTAAATTGTGCAATTTTTTTTCCAAAAAAGTTCTAAAAAAAATGTGAAATTTTGCAGAAAATGCAGGAAAATTCCCAAGAAACAACTAAACCAAGAAAAAAAATGAAATTTTTCAGATTTCAATAAATCGGCCTGCTGATATTTATGATTTTTTTTCAAAAATTATATCCAACGCCGACGCGGGAATTAATTCCTCCCCTCTTTGCTCTTCAGCGTCGGGAATTAATCTGATAAATGTTTATTAAATTCTGCGCCAGGAATGGAACGGCGGCTTCATGTTTATATTTATATCTGGAAATGAGGCCGAGTTCCGCTTTCTGCCAATAAGAACGATCCGAGATCGTTAGTCCCAGAAATGTTGTTTTAATTACAGTCTTCCTTGTGTATTTAAAGGGGAACTCTGCCCAAACCCAGTGAGAATGAGGAATGAATGGATATTGGGGAGTTGTATCAGGAGTCAGAACCAGCAGTGCAGGGAAGGGAAAGGGACAGACACAGTGACAGTTACACATAACTATAAACCCAGTGAGAATGAGGAATGAATGGGTATTGGGGAGTTGTATCAGGAGTCAGAACCAGCAGTGCAGGGAAGGGAAAGGGACAGACACAGTGACAGTTACACATAACTATAAACCCAGTGAGAATGAGGAATGAATGGGTATTGGGGAGTTGTATCAGGAGTCAGAACCAGCAGTGCAGGGAAGGGAAAGGGACAGACACAGTGACAGTTACACATAACTATAAACCCAGTGAGAATGAGGGATGAATGGGTATTGGGGAGTTGTATCAGGAGTCAGAACCAGCAGTGCAGAGAAGGGAAAGGGACAGACACAGTGACAGTTACACATAACTATAAACCCAGTGAGAATGAGGAATGAATGGGTATTGGGGAGTTGTATCAGGAGTCAGAACCAGCAGTGCAGGGAAGGGAAAGGGACAGACACAGTGACAGTTACACATAACTATAAACCCAGTGAGAATGAGGGATGAATGGGTATTGGGGAGTTGTATCAGGAGTCAGAACCAGCAGTGCAGAGAAGGGAAAGGGACAGACACAGTGACAGTTACACATAACTATAAACCCAGTGAGAATGAGGGATGAATGGATATTGGGGAGTTGTATCAGGAGTCAGAACCAGCAGTGCAGAGAAGGGAAAGGGACAGACACAGTGACAGTTACACATAACTATAAACCCAGTGAGAATGGGGAATGAATGGATATTGGGGAGTTGTATCAGGAGTCAGAACCAGCAGTGCAGGGAAGGGAAAGGGACAGACACAGTGACAGTTACACATAACTATAAACCCAGTGAGAATGAGGAATGAATGGATATTGGGGAGTTGTATCAGGAGTCAGAACCAGCAGTGCAGGGAAGGGAAAGGAACAGACACAATAAGGCAGAGGTGGTTCTGTTATACAGACATAGTGCTGTATGTGTATTGGCCAGAGGGGGGTGCTAGAGTTCCACATTCTGTTACAGAAAATATTAAGTCTCTGACCCAAAATGCCAGAATTATTTGCTCCATTAGTTTTATTCAAACATCAGTCTCGTTGCTCGGTGGGATTTATGTTTTTTAACTCTTTATGTACATTGCAGGTGGGGCAGTAGTAATTAGCCTGCCCCGGGGTCACAGTGGTGGCTCTGTATGGGCTGCCTGTACCCCCAAAAAACAGCAATACAGGACAAAGGACAGTTTTACATATTCCCCACAGTCAGTCAGTGTCGAAATCGAGCACGATGTGTATGTCTAGTTACCCTTAGATACTATTAGATACTATACAATACATAGGGCTGTGTGTGTATCCCACAATACAATACATAGGGCTCTGTGTGTATCACACAATACAATACATAGGGCTCTGTGTGTATCACACAATACAATACATAGGGCTCTGTTTATTACACACAATACAATACATAGGGTTCTGTGTGCATCACACAATACAATACAATACACTGGGCTCTGTGTGTATCACACAATACAATACAATACAATACACTGGGCTCTGTGTGTATCACACAATACAATACAATACACTGGGCTCTGTGTGTATCCCACAATACAATACATAGGGCTCTGTGTGTATCACACAATACAATACAATACATAGGGCTCTGTGTGTATCCCACAATACAATACATAGGGCTCTGTGTGTATCACACAATACAATACAATACACTGGGCTCTGTGTGTATCACACAATACAATACAATACACTGGGCTCTGTGTGTATCCCACAATACAATACAATACATAGGGCTCTGTGTGTATCCCACAATACAATACAATACATAGGGCTCTGTGTGTATCACACAATACAATACAATACACTGGGCTCTGTGTGTATCCCACAATACAATACAATACATAGGGCTCTGTGTGTAACACACAATACAATACATAGGGCTCTGTGTGTATCACACAATACAATACAATACACTGGGCTCTGTGTGTATCACACAATACAATACAATACACTGGGCTCTGTGTGTATAATACAATACAATACACTGGGCTCTGTGTGTATCCCACAATACAATACAATACATAGGGCTCTGTGTGTATCCCACAATACAATACAATACATAGGGCTCTGTGTGTATCACACAATACAATACAATACAATACAATACACTGGGCTCTGTGTGTATCCCACAATACAATACAATACATAGGGCTCCGTGTGTATCCCACAATACAATACAATACATAGGGCTGTGTGTGTATAATACAATACAATACATAGGGCTCTGTGTGTAACACACAATACAATACAATTCATAGGGCTCTGTGTGTAACACACAATACAATACAATACATAGGGCTCTGTGTGTAACACACAATACAATACATAGGGCTCTGTGTGTAACACACAATACAATACATAGGGCTCTGTGTGTAACACACAATACAATACATAGGGCTCTGTGTGTAACACACAATACAATACATAGGGCTCTGTGTGTATAATACAATACATGGGGTAATTGTGGGTAAATTGCACCCCTTTTTTCCCCTCTGCGCCCAGTTTATCGGGGAACCCCCCCTTTATGGCCGGCTCGGAGGAGAAGCTGTTCGAAGACATAAGGAGGGGAGAGCTGAAGTTCTCGGACGCGGTGTGGCAGGGCATTAGCAACGCGGGTAAGTGCTGCCGTTAGAGGTTTGGGGCACAGCGGGGGCCCCTGAAAGCTGCATTTAATATCAGCGCTCATTCCTGTGCCACGGGGTGTCTTGGGGACAACTAAGCTGCTGCACAGCACAGTAAAAGGCCTTTTAGCCGGGGGCAGGAGCGGCCATTGTTCCGGCTACAAGAATTTCTACTTAGGGAAGGGAATAATATTGATCGATTGCATTAGGCCCGTGTCCCTGCAATAAAGGGCAAGTCCGCTCGTTTGTTCTCTAATGTCATATTCCCGGCGGGGGGCGGGGGGTATTATTCATCTGACACCCCTCCGGTCACCATCAATTGCACTTTTATTTTATTCAATACAGTATTTATTGTATCTAGCTCCTCCGCGGCGCAGCCAGTAAAAGAGTTAGGAATCTAAAAAATGTAAAGGGCAAGTTCAACCTCTCGTGTCGCGAGTCTTCTGTCGCTCTGTGTATAATAAGGCAAAAGTTCCCCTTTAAAATGCTGTTCTTTCTGTAGCCAAGGACGTGCTACAGCGCCTCCTGAAGGTGGACCCGGCGCACAGGATCACCGCAAATGAACTGCTGGACAATCCTTGGATCACGGTGGGTTTCCACTTGAGATGATAAATCAGGGGTTTCCTGTAGGCATCTACTGCAGCTTCCAGTGCACCAGAGAACATGGTGGTCCCTAGGGTGGATGAGGGCACAATGTGGGCCTCATTAGCCATTAGAGACCACCCTAAAAAACATGTAGCAGATAAAGTAGACTAAGTTCAACCAACGTCTAACCAAACTCTATGGTCATCGTTATCTATAACTTGGCCCAAGGCCTTCAGACCTTGTGATGACCAATCCAAATATCTCTGAGGGGAAACAGCTCCACCCAAAATGGTCCCTAAATCTGCCCTTTCGTTCTTAATATCTTAATATCTCTAGACAGGGGTTTCTATGGTACGAAGGTCTCTCACTCTATGACCTTGTGTCTACATTGTCCAAGATCAATCATGGAAGACCCATGTCATTGACTTGAGTCACTTGTTGTAGAACTAGAGAACCCGTATATGGGAAGAGTTCCGCCCTTTCTATGGCACGAAGGTCTCTCAGCTCTATGACCTTGTGTCTACGTTGTCCATGATCAAACATGGAAGACCCATGTCATTGACTTGAAAACCTGAATATGGGAAGAGTTCCGCCCTTTCTATGGCACAAAGGTCTCTCAACTCTATGACCTTGTGTCTACGTTGTCCAAGATCAAACATGGAAGACCCATGTCATTGACTTGAGTCACTTGTTGTAGAACTAGAGAACCCGTATATGGGAAGAGTTCCGCCCTTTCTATGGCACAAAGGTCTCTTAACTCTATGACCTTGTGTCTACGTTGTCCAAGATCAAACATGGAAGACCCATGTCATTGACTTCAGTCACTTCTTGTAGAACTAGAGTTCCACCCCCTTCCCTACAAACTCACCACGGCAGCCATATTCAGTGCCATCTCTTGCTCCGTAGGGTGAAACTACCCTTGTTCAGAGACCAACCAATGTCCTGGAGTTGATGAACGCGTGGAAGAACCTTGACGCGGATGAACTCGATCACTTGGATGAGAATTCCAATGGCTTGTCCTTGGCCCACCTCATTGACATTCCCACGGTGGAGGAAAGGGCCAGTCCTGCCAGTAGTAATGGGACCTCCGAAATGGGTCTGGACACCGAGACAGACAGCAGTAGCAGCAAGCCGTCCACTCCAACAAATCAGGTGAGGGGAAACTGATTACATTGAATATGTCTCCTCCCCCTCTCTCTAGATGTCTATCTTACTATATAACCCAAACGTTCCAAGTCCACTTCTCACCTCTCTCCTTATATTGTAGGTGACCAAGAAAAAAACAGTCTCTTCTTCCCTAACCAGCAGAACAGTTAAAAAGAAAAGTTCTACTCTCAAGCCTGCCAGCTCTGTAAGTAGATGATGTGGGCATAAGGGTAAAGGGTACGGTAGCCCAAACCTGCAGAGCGTAGCCAGTGGGCATCTCCATAGTAACTTCCAGAACAATGACCAGTTAGTGCAACCAATGGAACAAAACGCAGTCAACTCTTCCACACAAACCTATGGTAGACTCTACGCTAAACTATGGTAGACTCCATATGGCTCTTCAAGATTTATCTCCTGGACATCCCAGGTGACACTTCTACTCTAACCTATGGCAGACTCCATCTAGTACTTTTAAATTTATCTGCTGGATATTCTAGGTGACACTTCCACTCTAACCTATGGTAGACTCCATGCTAACCTAGGTAGACTCCATCTGGCACTTCATTATTTATCTACTGGACATTCTAGGTGACACTTCTACTCTAACCTATGGCAGACTCCATCTAGTACTTTTAGATTTATTTACTGGACATTCTAGGTGACACTTCCACACTAACCTATGGTAGACTCAATCTAGTACTTTTAGATTTATCTACTGGACATTCTAGGTGACACTTCCACACTAACCTATGGTAGACTCCATCTAGTACTTTTAGATTTATCTACTGGACATTCTAGGTGACACTTCCACACTAACCTATGGTAGACTCCATCTAGTACTTTTAGATTTATCTACTGGACATTCTAGGTGACACTTCCATGCTAACCTATGTTAGATTCCACGCTAAACTATGGTAGACTCCATATGGCACTTCATGATTTATCTACTGGGCATTCTAGGTGACACTTCCACACTAACCTGGGTAGACTCCATCTCGCACTTCATGATTTATCTACAGGACATTCTGCTGGATATTCTAGGTGACCCTTCCACTCTAACCTATGGTAGACTCCACGCTAACCTAGGTAGACTTCATCTGGCACTTCATGATTTATCTACTGGACATTCTAGGTGACACTTCTACTCTAACCTATGGCAGACTCCATGCTAACCTAGGTATACTCCATCTAGTACTTTTAGATTTATCTACTGGACATTTTGGTGACACTTCCACTCTAACCTATGTTAGACTCCACACTAACATATGGTAGACTCCATGTGGCACTTCATGATTTATCTACTGGGCATTCTAGGTGACACTTCCACACTAACCTATGGTAGACTCCATCTGGCAGTTGTTACATGCTATACTGTGGTGCATGTGTTGTCCTAGCAGTAAACCTATTCTGGAACCCCCCCCCCCCCCAATATGAATCATTTCCCTGGAGTTGGGGATCTCAGATATTGTGGTGAGAGCACTTGGCCACCTATCAGTCATCTACTCATTATTCCCTTTCATGCTACGTTGCTCCTCCCCCACAGGTTTGATCTTGTGTGTCATTTCCTGTTTTGTAGCCCTCAACAAATGGAAACACATCTCCATGCTCTAATACAAGACGGTCCCCGGAAACCCAAGAGCACTCTGGGGGGTCTCTCTCCCGGTCACTCAGACGAGCGTCGGGCAAACTGAATGGATCGACAAATAATGGACTGGGAGCGAAACTGACCCCCAGAACTTCTGGAATAAGAAAGGCTTCCTAATGGCTGAGCCTCTACCCCCACCTCACACGGGGGGGTTATATTTGTGCCAAAACCAAGAGGATCGGACGGGGAGGCCCCCCCCAGAAGACTCCGTGTAACCTTCTTAGCTGAGTGTTAACCAGTGACTGTCACCTTCCTACTGAAACCAGAGAGGAGCCAGAAAGTGCCTCAACCATGAAAGCCTTGTGGCCACTGATTGGGCATCTTGTAAATATGGGTTTGTGTGGCCTGGGGGGGGGGGAGCACCCACAAACCCCTTCTTCTCTCTGCATTATGATTTTATTCTCCATTTTTACTTCCCTCATCCCCTCTCCTTTCCTATTGCCCCCCCCCTGTTTGGCCATACTCCCCCCCATCCTCCCTCTTCTCCCCCCTTCTATATTTCCCCTCTCCCCCCATTTGTCTCTCTACTCCCCGAACCCCCTTTCCCTTCCCCTCTCTCCTTCTGTCTCTCATCCCCTCTCCTTTCCTTTTCTATTCCCCCCCCCAACTGTTTGGCCTTACTCCCCCCCATCCTCCCTCTTCTCCCCCTTCTATATTTCCCCTCTCCCCCCATTTGTCTCTCTACTCCCCGAACCCCCTTTCCCTTCCCCTCTCTCCTTCTGTCTCTCATCCCCTCTCCTTTCCTTTTCTATTCCCCCCCCCAACTGTTTGGCCTTACTCCCCCCCATCCTCCCTCTTCTCCCCCCTTCTATATTTCCCCTCTCCCCCCATTTGTCTCTCTACTCCCCGAACCCCCTTTCCCTTCCCCTCTCTCCTTCTGTCTCTCATCCCCCCCCCCCATTTTTTTCAGTCTGTGTCGCTCTACAAACACAAAAAGTGCAAAACCAGTGGCCCCAGGGGGGGGGGGGGGGTACGATGCTTTCTCTGGAATGCGTAACTGCCCCCCCCGTATCCCCTATTCCCATTCCCTTTGGGTCTGACTATTTTACTCTCGTTTAGTAAATAAGCCGTTAAATATTAATATTAATTAACCGAAGGACCACACGAGAGGCGGGTTTGTCCTTTCTTGTGTTGTTGATCAAACTGACCGTTCCTGCTTGATCCAGACAATACTGTTATTACGTGTAATGATAATTACTAGAGCAGGTTTGATCCGCAGACTTTATGTTCCAGTATTTGTCCCGTGTTCCTGCGCGGGGAGCTGTTCCCAATGCACAAGGCT
Source organism: Xenopus tropicalis (assembly GCF_000004195.4). Taxonomy (NCBI): domain Eukaryota; kingdom Metazoa; phylum Chordata; class Amphibia; order Anura; family Pipidae; genus Xenopus; species Xenopus tropicalis. The sequence continues at coordinate 3,835,504 of NC_030680.2, read as the reverse complement.
ACGCAGAAATGTTTGTTTTTAATTAAAAAATTATTTTAACCCATTACAGACTGGAAGGGAGAAACGGAACCCGTTTGACAGTTTTCATGTGTCTGATCCCCTGGTTTGTGTGTGTGTGCGCTCCCCGTGCAGTTCCTTCATTAAACTGATTAATTGAATCTTTACAGGACGCAATAACCTCCGGTTGGATTGTTTCATAATATTTCCATGCAGCTCAGAGAATGCGGGGGCTGCGCTACTGCTTCATTATAGGGGCCCAGAAACTCTCCCCCCTTCATAGTCGCACAGTTATACGGCCTGAAACTGGCACCGGCCAGCAAAGCTTACTATTGGCTAATGTGCGGGGAGTATAGGGGGGCCAGTGGGGTCCCTGACTGATGTACAATATCAATATATGAGTGAGATACAGATCATTATCCCCAAGGTTTGGGGGTGCAGGAGTATAGGGGGGCCAGTGGGGTCCCTGACTGATGTACAATATCAATATATGTGTGAGATACAGATCATTATCCCCAAGGTTTGGGGGTGCAGGAGTATAGGGGGGCCAGTGGGGTCCCTGACTGATGTACAATATATGTGTGAGATACAGATCATTATCCCCAAGGTTTGGGGGTGCAGGAGTATAGGGGGGCCAGTGGGGTCCCTGACTGATGTACAATATATGTGTGAGATACAGATCATTATCCCCAAGGTTTGGGGGTGCAGGAGTATAGGGGGGCCAGTGGGGTCCCTGACTGATGTACAATATATGTGTGAGATACAGATCATTATCCCCAAGGTTTGGGGGTGCAGGAGTATAGGGGGGCAGTGGGGTCCCTGACTGATGTACAATATATGTGTGAGATACAGATCATTATCCCCAAGGTTTGGGGGTGCAGGAGTATAGGGGGGCGGGGCCCCTGACTGATGTACAATATATGTGTGAGATACAGATCATTATCCCCAAGGTTTGGGGGTGCAGGAGTATAGGGGGGCAGTGGGGTCCCTGACTGATGTACAATATATGTGTGAGATACAGATCATTATCCCCAAGGTTTGGGGGTGCAGGAGTATAGGGGGGCCAGTGGGGTCCCTGACTGATGTACAATATATGTGTGAGATACAGATCCTTATCCCCAAGGTTTGGGGGTGCAGGAGTATAGGGGGGCCAGTGGGGTCCCTGACTGATGTACAATATCAATATATGTGTGAGATACAGATCATTATCCCCAAGGTTTGGGGGTGCAGGAGTATAGGGGGGCGGGGCCCCTGACTGATGTACAATATATGTGTGAGATACAGATCATTATCCCCAAGGTTTGGGGGTGGAGGAGTATAGGGGGGCCAGTGGGGTCCCTGACTGATGTACAATATATGTGTGAGATACAGATCATTATCCCCAAGGTTTGGGGGTGCAGGAGTATAGGGGGGCCAGTGGGGTCCCTGACTGATGTACAATATATGTGTGAGATACAGATCATTATTCCCAGGGTTTGGGGGTGCAGGAGTATAGGGGGGCAGTGGGGTCCCTGACTGATGTACAATATATGTGTGAGATACAGATCATTATCCCCAAGGTTTGGGGGTGCAGGAGTATAGGGGGGCCAGTGGGGTCCCTGACTGATGTACAATATATGTGTGAGATACAGATCATTATTCCCAGGGTTTGGGGGTGCAGGAGTATAGGGGGGCAGTGGGGTCCCTGACTGATGTACAATATATGTGTGAGATACAGATCATTATCCCCAAGGTTTGGGGGTGCAGGAGTATAGGGGGGCCAGTGGGGTCCCTGACTGATGTACAATATATGTGTGAGATACAGATCATTATCCCCAAGGTTTGGGGGTGCAGGAGTATAGGGGGGCCAGTGGGGTCCCTGACTGATGTACAATATATGTGTGAGATACAGATCATTATCCCCAAGGTTTGGGGGTGCAGGAGTATAGGGGGGCCAGGGGGGCCCTGACTGATGTACAATATATGTGTGAGATACAGATCATTATCCCCAAGGTTTGGGGGTGCAGGAGTATAGGGGGGCCAGTGGGGTCCCTGACTGATTGCAGTTCAGCAGTAAGTTCCAATTAATAATGAAGAAGGGATTGTGCTCCGTGTAATACAATGTTAATGTGACACGTCCGGGTAGGAAAAATGGGGAATCGGGAAAAATTCACTGAATGAGATCTGGGAAAGGGACGGCAGCCAATCACAGCACAGCGTTATGTTTGCTAAAACAGAGAAGGCAAGATGGAGATTGGGCGGAGCAATCCGAATGATTGGTGGATCTGGAAATGGGACCCTTAGACCAGTAAAACTGGGGCCCGTGGGAAAGAACGAAGGTTGAAGATGGAAATAATAAAGCAATTTTTTATGAGAAGTTCCCCTTTAATCCAATAGAAATGGGCTCGGATTTCCATAAACCTGGCAGTTAACAGGTTAAATTTATATTGTGTTTAGTCGGGCCCTTCAGTTCTAAGGGCCAATTCAGGGCCTGTTTATAGTTTCTCAGATACCCCCAGTTACCCGGGGGCGCTGCTGCCAAGGGGGGAGTTGAGGCAAAAAGCTGCTTCTATTGGGAAGCGGGGGGGAGGGGGGAAAGGGGTGGGGCACATAGGACGGCCCACCTCAGGATGGGCAGGGGCACCGAATCGGCCCTACAAAACCCACTACAGGGCTTTGGCTTTCAGTGGGTGTGGGTGTCTCCATCTTGTCCTACTGTCTCCATCTTGTCCTACTGTCTCCATCTTGTCCTACTGTCCCCATCTTGCCCTACTGTCTCCATCTTGCCCTACTGTCTCCATCTTGCCCTACTGTCTCCATCTTGCCCTACTGTCTCCATCTTGCCCTACTGTCTCCATCTTGCCCTACTGTCTCCATCTTGCCCTACTGTCTCCATCTTGTCCTACTGTCTCCATCTTGCCCTACTGTCTCCATCTTGTCCTACTGTCTCCATCTTGCCCTACTGTCTCCATCTTGTCCTACTGTCTCCATCTTGTCCTACTGTCCCCATCTTGCCCTACTGTCTCCATCTTGCCCTACTGTCTCCATCTTGTCCTACTGTCCCCATCTTGCCCTACTGTCTCCATCTTGCCCTACTGTCTCCATCTTGTCCTACTGTCTCCATCTTGTCCTACTGTCCCCATCTTGCCCTACTGTCTCCATCTTGTCCTACTGTCCCCATCTTGCCCTACTGTCTCCATCTTGTCCTACTGTCTCCATCTTGTCCTACTGTCTCCATCTTGTCCTACTGTCTCCATCTTGCCCTACTGTCTCCATCTTGTCCTACTGTCTCCATCTTGTCCTACTGTCTCCATCTTGCCCTACTGTCTCCATCTTGCCCTACTGTCTCCATCTTGCCCTACTGTCTCCATCTTGTCCTACTGTCTCCATCTTGCCCTACTGTCTCCATCTTGCCCTACTGTCTCCATCTTGCCCTACTGTCTCCATCTTGTCCTACTGTCTCCATCTTGTCCTACTGTCCCCATCTTGCCCTACTGTCTCCATCTTGCCCTACTGTCTCCATCTTGTCCTACTGTCCCCATCTTGCCCTACTGTCTCCATCTTGCCCTACTGTCTCCATCTTGTCCTACTGTCTCCATCTTGTCCTACTGTCCCCATCTTGTCCTACTGTCTCCATCTTGTCCTACTGTCTCCATCTTGTCCTACTGTCTCCATCTTGCCCTACTGTCTCCATCTTGCCCAACTGTCTCCATCTTGTCCTACTGTCTCCATCTTGTCCTACTGTCCCCATCTTGCCCTACTGTCTCCATCTTGTCCTACTGTCTCCATCTTGTCCCTACTGTCTCCATCTTGTCCTACTGTCTCCATCTTGTCCTACTGTCTCCATCTTGCCCTACTGTCTCCATCTTGCCTTACTGTCTCCATCTTGCCCTACTGTCTCCATCTTGCCCTACTGTCTCCATCTTGCCCTACTGTCTCCATCTTGTCCTACTGTCTCCATCTTGTCCTACTGTCCCCATCTTGCCCTACTGTCTCCATCTTGCCCTACTGTCTCCATCTTGTCCTACTGTCCCCATCTTGCCCTACTGTCTCCATCTTGCCCTACTGTCTCCATCTTGTCCTACTGTCTCCATCTTGTCCTACTGTCCCCATCTTGTCCTACTGTCTCCATCTTGTCCTACTGTCTCCATCTTGTCCTACTGTCTCCATCTTGCCCTACTGTCTCATCTTGCCCAACTGTCTCCATCTTGTCCTACTGTCTCCATCTTGTCCTACTGTCCCCATCTTGCCCTACTGTCTCCATCTTGCCCTACTGTCTCCATCTTGTCCTACTGTCCCCATCTTGCCCTACTCTCTCCATCTTGTCCTACTGTCTCCATCTTGTCCTACTGTCTCCATCTTGTCCTACTGTCCCCATCTTGCCCTACTGTCCCCATCTTGCCCTACTGTCTCCATCTTGTCCTACTGTCTCCATCTTGTCCTACTGTCCCCATCTTGTCCTACTGTCCCATCTTGTCCTACTGTCTCCATCTTGTGTCCTACTGTCCCCATCTTGTCCTACTGTCCCCATCTTGCCCTACTGTCCCCATCTTGCCCTACTGTCTCCATCTTGTCCTACTGTCCCCATCTTGCCCTACTGTCTCCATCTTGTCCTACTGTCTCCATCTTGTCCTACTGTCTCCATCTTGCCCTACTGTCCCCATCTTGCCTACTGTCCCCATCTTGCCCTACTGTCCCCATCTTGCCCTACTGTCCCCATCTTGCCCTACTGTCCCCATCTTGCCCTACTGTCTCCATCTTGTCCTACTGTCTCCATCTTGCCCTACTGTCTCCATCTTGCGCCTACTGTCTCCATCTTGTCCTACTGTCTCCATCTTGCCCTACTGTCTCCATCTTGCCCTACTGTCTCCATCTTGCTTTACTGATTCCATCTTGCCCTACTGTCCCCATCTTGTCCTACTGTCTCCATCTTGCCCTACTGTCCCCATCTTGTCCTACTGTCTCCATCTTGCCCTACTGTCTCCATCTTGCCCTACTGTCCCATCTTGTCCTACTGACTCCATCTTGCCCTACTGTCTCCATCTTGCTTTACTGACTCCATCTTGCCCTACTGTCCCCATCTTGTCCTACTGTCTCCATCTTGCCCTACTGTCTCCATCTTGCCTTACTGTCCCCATCTTGCCCTACTGTCTCCATCTTGCCCTACTGTCTCCATCTTGCCCTACTGTCCCCATCTTGTCCTACTGTCTCCATCTTGCCCTACTGTCTCCATCTTGCCCTACTGTCCCCATCTTGCCCTACTGTCTCCATCTTGCCCTACTGTCTCCATCTTGCCCTACTGTCCCCATCTTGTCCTACTGACTCCATCTTGCCATACTGTTCCCATCTTGCCCTACTGTCTCCATCTTGCCCTACTGTCTCCATCTTGCCCTACTGTCTCCATCTTGCCCTACTGTCCCCATCTTGCCCCTACTGTCTCCATCTTGCCCTACTGTCTCCATCTTGCCCTACTGTCTCCATCTTGCCCTACTGTCCCCATCTTGCCCTACTGTCTCCATCTTGTCCTACTGTCTCCATCTTGCCCTACTGTCTCCATCTTGCCCTACTGTCTCCATCTTGCTTTACTGACTC